>NC_091160.1:32093294-32253294 GCF_040958095.1 Procambarus clarkii
TGATCCACGGATATCCCAGTGATTACCAGCACCAGGGATATCCCAGTGATCCACGGATATCCCAGTGATTACCACCACTAGGGATATCCCAGTGATTACCACTACCAGGGATATCCCAGTGATCCAGGGACATCCCAGTGATTACCACCACTAGGGATATCCCAGTGATTACCACTACCAGGGATATCCGTGATTACCACCACTAGGGATATCCCAGTGATTACCACTACCAGGGATATCCCAGTGATTACCACTACTGGGGATATCCCAGTGATTACCACTACTGGGGATATCCCAGTGATTACCACTACTGGGGATATCCCAGTGATTACCACTACTGGGGATATCCCAGTGATTACCACTACTGGGGATATCCCAGTGATTACCACTACCAGGGATATCCCAGTGATTACCACTACTGGGGATATCCCAGTGATTACCACTACTGGGGATATCCCAGTGATTACCACTACTGGGGATATCCCTGTGATTACCACTACTGGGGATATCCCAGTGATTACCACTACCGGGGATATCTCAGTGATTACCACTAATGGGGATATCCCTGTGATTACCACTACCGGGGATATCCCAGTGATTACCACTACCAGGAATATCCCAGTTAGCAGGTCTTTTCAAATTTGTTCTCTGAGTTCCTTTTCCTGTAGTAATACTCAGGAATATCCTCATCTCATCATAGTTCCCCTTCGGTATGTCAGTCAGCCCTTTACTGTGTGGTCCCGTGCTTGGGTAAGTTGTTCCTGCTTCCACCAGATATTCAGATGTCAGTACACTGTGATCACTCACCTGAAGAGGGTGAGTGGAGGCGGGAGCGAAGGCGGCAGCGTCGGCCACTACAGCATCCAGAGCCTCGCTCACAATGGTGTTCATCTCTGTTCCTCTGTGAAAAATAAAAAAGATCATGTGTGAGAGAGAGAGGGGCCACAGAAAAGACAGTCCTGCCTCTAAATCTGGTATTGTTGCCACAAGATATTCACGACAGTGTAAGGCAAGGGCTCACCTTCTCCCACATCATTTGAATTCGAAACAGCCTCCACTGAAGGCATTGTTTTAAAATCGTCATTGGCGGTTCCTTCAGAAGATGTCAAGATATACCTCACTACTTTAAATCGTTTGAAATAGGAAAGGCACAGGGGCCAGATAAGGCCAGACTGTGACACAGCTGTGCAGGCCAGCTGGGGTCACCTTATATCAGACACAGGTGCCAGATAAGGCCAGACTGTGACACAGTTGTGCAGGCCAGCTGGGGTCACCTTATATCAGACACAGGTGCCAGATAAGGCCAGACTGTGACACAGTTGTGCAGGCCAGCTGGGGTCACCTTATATCAGACACAGGTGCCAGATAAGGTCAGTCTGTGACACAGTTGTGCAGGCCAGCTGGGGTCACCTTATATCAGACACAGGGGCCAGATAAGGTCAGACTGTGACACAGTTGTGCAGGCCAGCTGGGGTCACCTCTCACTCGTCGCCAGGGACACGACCCTCCCTGTGGAGGAAGGCAGATGTCCTCCAACCCTCAGCCAGCTACGGACCTGTTACACCGCTGCCAGTCACTGCACTATACTGTCGAGACAGTATATATAATACTCGCTGTTTTCAACAGAGAGTTAGGCAAGGATATGCAAGGAGAAACTTCATGACCAACTCACGTGAGGAAATTAATAAAAGAGCTAGAAAAGTAGAAAGAGAAAATTAAAGAGACAAATGCGCAAGTTGTAAAAGAGAAAGAGGCGAGCACGGAAGTGTGTTTGGAAGTCAAAACCAGACATAACCAACAAGAACACACACACACACACACACACATCCCTGCAGAATACCGGCGACAACAGCTGTCTAACTCCCAGGTTCCAAGGTACCATTACTGATAGGTGAAGAGCGGCAATAAGCGAAAGGGAACGCTGCGCAATCGCTCCTGTGCGTGTGTGTGTGTGTGTGGGGGGGGGGGGGGGAGGGGGAGGGGGAGTGGGAGGGGGAGGGGGAGGGGGAGGGGGAGGGGGAGGGGGAGGGGGAGGGGGAGGGGGAGGGGGAGGGGGGCGGGGGAGGGGGGCGGGGGAGGGGGGAGGGGGGGAGGGGGGAGGGGGAGGGGGGAGGGGGGAGGGGGGAGGGGGGAGGAGGGAGGAAGGGGGGGAGGGGGAGGAGGGGGGAGGGGGAGGGGGAGGGGGAGGGGGAGGGGGAGGGGGAGGGGGAGGGGGAGGGGAGGGGGAAGGGGAGGGGGAAGGGGAGGGGGAAGGGGAGGGGGAGGGGGGAGGAGGGGGGGAGGGGGGATGATGGGAAGGTCGTACCGTCCCAGCCTGTTCCCACGAACCTAATTATGGATCTGATATGTCCATTTGTGACTGGCGGACGGTGGTGATCTAAGGAGAACTTAGTAGGGGTAAGACTTAAGATCAACTGTGGGAAGAGAATATTCTAAATGTCTAAGCCTGCTAACAGGAGTCAGAAGTCCTTTACTCTTGTGTCCATCTGTGGGAAAGAGAATGAGTGTAGGTGAGTGAGTTCTGGTGAGTGAGCGTATGTGAGTGATTGTGAGGAGGTGGGTACGGGAGGGAAACAGTAGATAATCCATATAGATTAGAATCACAACTGTTACATATAAGTGGCCCAAGAAGCGTTTCAATCACAGGGAAGGATATATAATATAATATAATATATATATATATATATATATATATATATATATATATATATATATATATATATATATATATATATATATATATATATGTATACATTAGGGGTTAGCGTCACCAAGTAAGGGCTTGCTTGACAAATGTCACTTGGAAGCCATATTGGAACTCGCAGCCCACCGCTAAAAGCCTCTTATTGAAAAAAAGACATGTAGCCTCTTATTATGTATGCAAGAATTTTAGTCTCCTTAAATAAAGTTGTTTTCAATCAGATGAATGATAGTTCTGTGCCTGTAAGTTATAATATGTTATAAAATTACAGAGAAACGAAATTATGTACACACACACACACACACACACACACACACACACACACACACACACAACAGAAGACACACACACACACACACACACACACAACAGAAGACACACACACACACACACAACAGAAGACACACACACACACACAACAGAAGACACACACACACAACAGAAGACACACACACACACACACACACACACACACACACACACACACACACACACACACACACACAACAGAAGACACACACACACACACACACACACACACACACACACACACACACACACACACACACACACACACACACAACAGAAGACACACACACACACACACACACACACACACAACAGAAGACACACACACACACACACACACAACAGAAGACACACACACACACACAACAGAAGACACACACACACACACAACAGAAGGCACACACACACACACACACACACACACAACAGAAGACACACACACACACACAACATAAGACACACACACACACACACACACAACAGAAGACACACACACACACACAACAGAAGACACACACACACACACACAACAGAAGACACACACACACACACAACAGAAGACACACACACACACACAACAGAAGACACACACACACACACACAACAGAAGACACACACACACACACACACACACACAACAGAAGACACACACACACACACAACAGAAGACACACACACACACACACAACAGAAGACACACACACAAGGGCCTCGTAGCCTGGTGGATAGCGCGCAGGACTCGTAATTCTGTGGCGCGGGTTCGATTCCCGCACGAGGCAGAAACAAATGGGCAAAGTTTCTTTCACCTTAAGTGCCCCTGTTACCTAGCAGTAAATAGGTACCTGGGAGTTAGTCAGCTGTCACGGGTGTGTGTGTGTGTGTGTGGTGTGGAAAAAAAAAATAGTAGTTAGTAAACAGTTGAGTGACAGTTGAGAGGCGGGCCGAAAGAGCAAAGCTCAACCCCCGCAAAAACACAACTAGTAAACACAACTAGTAAACACACACACACACACACACGTGCGCGCTGAACATATATCATTACAAGCATGATTGGTTAATTGATGGACTCTTGGCCTTGAGCCAGGCACCACAACCTTGAGCCACACACTATTATAAGTCGTGACGATAACAAACACTAGGGGAGGGAGACATTACATTAACCGACCACCAGTATAACTAGTGCTCCACCCTCCACTAGTAGGAGTGCTGTGAGGGCTCTCGGGGCTGTGAGGGCTCTCGGGGCTGTGAGGGCTCTCGGGGCTGTGAGGGCTGTGAGGGTTCCCGGGGCTGTGAGGGCTCTCGGGGTTGTGAGGGCTCTCGGGGCTGTGAGGGCTCTCGGGGCTGTGAGGGCTCTCAAGACTGTGAGGGCTCTCGGGGCTGTGAGGGTTCCCGGGGCTGTGAGGGCTCTCGGGGTTGTGAGGGCTCTCGGGGCTGTGAGGGCTCTCGGGGCTGTGAGGGTTCCCGGGGCTGTGAGGGCTCCAGGGGCTGTGAGGGCTCTCGGGGTTGTGAGGGCTCTCGGGGCTGTGAGGGCTCTCGGGGCTGTGAGGGCTCGCGGCGCTGTGAGGGCTCTCGGGGCTGTGAGGGCTCTCGGGGCTGTGAGGGCTCTCGGGGCTGTGAGGGCTGTGAGGGTTCCCGGGGCTGTGAGGGCTCCCGGGGCTGTGAGGGCTCTCGGGGTTGTGAGGGCTCTCGGGGCTGTGAGGGCTCTCGGGGCTGTGAGGGCTCTCAAGACTGTGAGGGCTCCCGGGGCTGCGAGGGCTCTCGGGGCTGCGAGGACTCCCAGGGTTGTGAGGGCTCTCGGGGCTGTGAGGGCTCCCGGGGCTGTGAGCGCCGTTTTCATGGGGCGGAGAACGCCGCGCTGGTCAGGGGGTGGAAAGCACAACTGGCCGCTCTCCGTAGGGTCCGTTCTCCTGAACGTTCCGAACCTCAACACACTCCGGTACTAAAGTGCCTTAACCCTCCAGAGACCACAAACAGAACACTGGACATTATGCCAATATAGTGCGCCGCTATCACTTTGTTGCTCATCAGTTTTTGGCCTTAAGTAGAGTATGCGTCAAAATATGACGTGTTGTCAAGAGGTCAGGTTGGTGGAGAACACCACTTACCTCTCTACGGGGGTGGAGAACACCACTTACCTCTCTACGGGGGTGGAGAACACCACTTACCTCTCTACGGGGGTGGAGAACACCACTTACCGCTCTCCGGGGATGGAGAACACCACTTACCTCTCTACGGGGGTGGAGAACACCACTTACCGCTCTCCGGGGGTGGAGAACACCACTTACCTCTCTACGGGGGTGGAGAACACCACTTACCGCTCTACGGGGGTGGAGAACACCACTTACCGCTCTCCGGGGGTGGAGAACACCACTTACCTCTCTACGGGGACGGAGAACACCACTTACCTCTCTACGGGGGTGGAGAACACCACTTACCGCTCTACGGGGGTGGAGAACACCACTTACCTCTCTCCGGGGGTGGAGAACACCACTTACCGCTCTCCGGGGGTGGAGAACACCACTTACCTCTCTACGGGGGTGGAGAACACCACTTACCGCTCTCCGGGGGTGGAGAACACCACTTACCGCTCTCCGGGGGTGGAGAACACCACTTACCTCTCTACGGGGGTGGAGAACACCACTTACCGCTCTCCGGGGGTGGAGAACACCACTTACCGCTCTCCGGGGACGGAGAACACCACTTACCTCTCTACGGGGACGGAGAACACCACTTACCTCTCTACGGGGACGGAGAACACCACTTACCTCTCTACGGGGACGGAGAACACCACTTACCTCTCTACGGGGGTGGAGAACACCACTTACCTCTCTACGGGGGTGGAGAACACCACTTACCTCTCTACGGGGGTGGAGAACACCACTTACCTCTCTCCGGGGGTGGGGAACACCACTTACCTCTCTACGGGGGTGGAGAACACCACTTACCTCTCTACGGGGACGGAGAACACCACTTACCTCTCTACGGGGGTGGAGAACACCACTTACCTCTCTACGGGGACGGAGAACACCACTTACCTCTCTCCGGGGACGGAGAACACCACTTGCCGCTCTCCGGGGACGGAGAACACCACTTACCGCTCTCCGGGGACGGAGAACACCACTTACCGCTCTCCGGGGACGGAGACCACCATTTACCGCTCTCCGGGGACGGAGAACACCACTTGCCGCTCTCCGGGGACGGAGAACACCACTTACCGCTCTCCGGGGACGGAGAACACCACTTACCGCTCTCCGGGGACGGAGACCACCATTTACCGCTCTCCGGGGACGGAGACCACCACTTACCGCTCTCCGGGGACGGAGAACACCACTTACCGCTCTCCGGGGACGGAGACCACCACTTACTGCTCTCCGGGGGACGGATACCACCACTTACCGCTCTCCGGGGGACGGATACCACCACTTACCGCTCTCCGGGGGACGGAGACCACCACTTACCGCTCTCCGGGGGACGGAGACCACCACTTACCGCTCTCCGGGGGACGGAGACCACCACTTACCGCTCTCCGGGGGACGGAGACCACCACTTACCGCTCTCCGGGGGACGGAGACCACCACTTACCGCTCTCCGGGGGACGGAGACCACCACTTACCGCTCTCCGGGGGACGGAGACCACCACTTACCGCTCTCCGGGCGTGAGACCGTCAAACATACGACTCAGGGACGACACGAGCCCCGGCAGGTTGTTCCGGACAGGCATCAGTCGCAGCAGGCGGGAGAAGGGTGGTCCCAGTGAGCCCACGCCCACGCCAGGCAGCCGGGTCCCTCCTACAACGCTGCCCGCCAGCACCACCGTGCACTCCAAAGCCTGTTGGAGTGCACTACAATATTTAGAAAGTGTGCACACGCATACAATAAACCCCCCCCCTTCCCCTCCCCCTCCGCCTCCCCCATACACACACAGTTTTAATAGCAAGATAACACTCAGCCCCCTTGTTTAACTCCCTAAACATGCTAAACATAATCTCACTCCACACATTCTCTTGTGTCAACTACATTTACAAAACCCTGTTCTTAAATGCAAATCCTGCTCTGAAACTCTCCCTGGACAGATGTAATAGGACCCATTATCACCACACCAGAAATAAATATCTCTTTGATATCCCCAGAGTCAAACTTAATCTGTGTAAACACTCTATGCAAATAAAGGGACCCACTCTATGGAACTCACTCCCTAGTGAATTGAAAAGCTGTCCAATTTTTGCGTCATTCAAAAACAAAACTAAAAAGTATCTAATTTCATCTTCACCATCTGGTCACCACTTGGTCCGGGAGACATCTGTCAGGCAGGGTGCAGTCGCGCCTCCACAGATCTCCAGTATCAGCACTTGATACTGGTAATGGCTCAAAAGGGCCACCACTTACGGGCTATTCATGCCCGTGCCACCTCTTGGGTGGCTTAATCTTCATCAATCAATCAATCAATAATTTCATCTTCATAGTTTTCTACCTTGTTGCTTTAAAACTGCCCTGTATCTAGTGCTACCCAATCTCCCAATCTTTATGTATCTAATCCAAACAACTTTACCATTGTGATCATTGCTGTCTTCTTATATGTGCTATCAATTTAATGAATGGTGCCTATTAATCTTTATTTAAATTACCAATCAAGCTGTCAATGCAATCAATCAAGAGCTTTAATATACCAATGTGCTTTAATATACCTACTAATCTCTCTTATCTCATTTTTTTTGCAATGTATCTATTATCATTTTATTAATTCTGCTAGAATTTATTTACTTAAAATTATCTGTTAGATTAAGGACCTGCCCGAAACGCTGCGCGTACTAGTGGCTTTACAAGATTGTAAATACTATGCTATGTATTCTCACAAACCCAATGTACCTTCTTGTATATAAATAAATAAATAAATATATAAATATATAAATAAATAAATAAATAAATAAGTAAATAATAAATAAATAAATAAATAAATAAATAAATAAATAAATAAATAAATAAATAAATAAACAAATAAATAAACGAATAAATAAATATGACAAGGAACGTGTCGAGCCAGACTAGGCTAGATTCTTTGTAATTTAGTTCAAACTTAGATAAGTATACTTACCGACTCGTCACTTTCTGCTCAACATGTATCATATTTATAATATTATCCTTAAGTGTTTAAATACAAAATATTGCTAAAAATTATGAACCAAATAGCTCGACCTTACTTATCTAAACCTAACTTAGCTTATACTCAAAATTAGCCATGCTGGCTTGAGTACAGATTCTCGTCTCTTTGGTTTCAATGATTACTGAATACACGGTACATATTTTGTCTATCTTATTATCTTGTTGCTTATATCCATAATTACTAAGTAATAATGGCGTCATAATTTGACAAGAAAGTAGCTAGTGTGTTATCTTGGAAAGGTGACATCATGTTCCATGTTATCTTGGAAAGGTGACATCATGTTCCATGTTATTTTGGAAAGGTGACATCATGTTCCATGTTATCTTGGAAAGGTGACATCATGTTCCATGTTATCTTGGTAGGTGGACCATACTGGAAAATGCACAGCTCCTTTCAAGGAATATTGTTGTCCCCTAACTCCCCTTGCCACTTCAGAGGGGTATAGGGTGTTTATGTAGCTTCAGGGCACCAAGCCCCCCAGCAACAGGGCATGGGCGAGAAGGCACTACTAAGCATGAGAACGTATCAAATTCTGCGCATTTACCTAACGCAGCATATATATGGATGATTCAGAACACCCGTGAACAACCCAGCGGATTTTCTTCCTGTTGGGGAGTGTTGTACATGCTGCGATGGCGGTGTGTCCACTCACAGGATGAGTGGCGCTGCCCAATACTGTCACTATGGCGGTGTGTCCACTCACAGGATGAGTGGCGCTGTCCAATACTGTCACTATGGCGGTGTGTCCACTCACAGGATGAGTGGCGCTGTCCAATACTGTCACTATGGCGGTGTGTCCACTCACAGGATGAGTGGCGCTGTCCAATACTGTCACTATGGCGGTGTGTCCACTCACAGGATGAGTGGCGCTGCCCAATACTGTCACTATGGCGGTGTGTCCACTCACAGGATGAGTGGCGCTGTCCAATACTGTCACTATGGCGGTGTGTCCACTCACAGGATGAGTGGCGCTGCCCAATACTGTCACTATGGCGGTGTGTCCACTCACAAGATGAGTGGCGCTGTCCAATACTGTCACTATGGCGGTGTGTCCACTCACAGGATGAGTGGCGCTGTCCAATACTGTCACTATGGCGGTGTGTCCACTCACAGGATGAGTGACGCTGCCCAATACTGTCACTATGGCGGTGTGTCCACTCACAAGATGAGTGGCGCTGTCCAATACTGTCACTATGGCGGTGTGTCCACTCACAGGATGAGTGACGCTGCCCAATACTGTTACTATGGCGGTGTGTCCACTCACAGGATGAGTGGCGCTGCCCAATACTGTCACTATGGCGGTGTGTCCACTCACAAGATGAGTGGCGCTGCCCAATACTGTTACTATGGCGGTGTGTCCACTCACAGGATGAGTGGCGCTGCCCAATACTGTCACTATGGCGGTATGTCCACTCACAAGATGAGTGGCGCTGCCCAATACTGTCACTATGGCGGTGTGTCCACTCACAGGATGAGTGGCGCTGCCCAATACTGTCACTATGGCGGTATGTCCACTCACAGGATGAGTGGCGCTGCCCAATACTGTCACTATGGCAGTATGTCCACTCACAGGATGAGTGGCGCTGCCCAATACTGTCACTATGGCGGTGTGTCCACTCACAGGATGAGTGGCGCTGCCCAATACTGTCACTATGGCGGTGTGTCCACTCACAGGATGAGTGGCGCTGCCCAATACTGTCACTATGGCGGTGTGTCCACTCACAGGATGAGTGACGCTGCCCAATACTGTCACTATGGCGGTGTGTCCACTCACAGGATGAGTGGCGCTGCCCAATAAACTCGCCCCTCGGGGTAAAATTTAATGTAAACCAGTGTCGAGATACTTGGGTTTTTCCCTGCGTACAAATAAACCAGTCCACCATGGGTCTTTATTGAGATAGTACAGCACCAAATATTGTGTATCCGAATAGTATAGCACTAAAATGTCCTTGTATCCGATATTTACAATATTTAGATTAGAATAAAGGTTCAATGATCATATGATTCTTGAATTACGACTGACAAAGTGTTACACATCCCCCTGATATGGTCCCCTACCTTGTGTAGCCTTAAATTGCCAAAAGCTGAAGTTTGTGTTGGGGCCCCCAGTGGGGACCGTAGCCTGTGTTGGGCCCCCAGTGGGCACCGTAGCCTGTGTTGGGCCCCCAGTGGGCACCGTAGCCAGTGTTGGGCCCCCAGTGGGCACCGTAGCCAGTGTTGGGCCCCCAGTGAGCACCGTAGCCTGTGTTGGGCCCCCAGTGGGCTCCGTAGCCAGTGTTGGGCCCCCAGTGGGCACCGTAGCCTGTGTTGGGCCCCCAGTGGGCACCGTAGCCAGTGTTGGGCCCCCAGTGGGCACCGTAGCCAGTGTTGGGCCCCCAGTGGGCACCGTAGCCTGTGTTGGGCCCCCAGTGGGCACCGTAGCCTGTGTTGGGCCCCCAGTGGGCACCGTAGCCAGTGTTGGGCCCCCAGTGGGCACCGTAGCCAGTGTTGGGCCCCCAGTGGGCACCGTAGCCAGTGTTGGGCCCCCAGTAGGCACTGTATCATCCTGATCCCTCCAAGTGCTATATAGTCGTAATGGCTCGACCTTTCTCCCGATAGTTCCCTTCCCTTCTATGCCGTTATCACGTCTGTCCTGTTCCTTCTTTCCTCCAGAGTGGAGAGCTCCAATTCCCCCAGACTTTCTTTCTTCGTAGTTCAGTAGCTACGTAGCTTGTAATTACCTAAGTGTAGTTACAGGATGAGAGCTACGCTCGTGGTGTCCCGTCTCCCCAGCACTCTTTGTCATATAACGCTTTGAAATTACTGATGGTTTTGGCCTCCACCACCTTCTGAGGTGATGGAGGATCACCTTCTTGTAGCTGAGGAACGATGCTTGTCGTGGCTACTTTTCTTTGGCCACATAGCCAGTCACAGTTTTGCAATAATCCCTAAAAGACCGTCAGAGTGTGTTCAACAACACCTCCAGGCTGTACCAGGCTGTACCACATTATATGTGCACATATCCAGTGGCGTAACCTAACTCCAGGCAAAAGAAATATATATAACTGGTGAAAACATTTGCAAATGACCTTAAACTTAGCGGGCCTTTAAACAATATTAATAAAAAGTAATTCCTATAATTATTGATAATGTATATAAGTCATTTACGGGCATGATTTTTGTATATAAATCTTTTTACATATCTTTTTGTTTTATAATATCACATAAAATCATTTATAACTCAAAAAGTATCACCTCTTGGATTGACAACCGGCAATATTTAACTCGTGATAAGAACAAGTTTATCTCATTAATCACATTAGTTACCGCCAGAAATCACAGTAATAGTTATACACAAAGGACAAATAAAATGTGTCCACAGGTTATCTGGCCCGTGAATAACAATAATGCGCAAATTATACTCAATGGTTTAGTGTAACGCAGTCAGCCAAAATCCTCCGGTGAAGATCAATCAATACCAATGTAACGGTTGTATGGTGACAATAAACACATACGCTAAGATAATATATATATTTGGTCGAATATACAGAAGTACACAGGTGATACTTTGGTGTGAATGAGAGAATGAATTGTGGGGTTCAGTCCCTGAGCCCATTATGTGCCTCTCTAACCCTTTCCACTACCGCCCACAAGATGGGTATGGGGTGCATAATAAATGAACTAAACTAACTAACTGGTGTGAATTAAGCGCACTGAACGTCGGCACAGTATCTCGCAAGTGTCTGTTCTAGACCACACTTGAAAGTAGAATCCCCCCCCCCCCCCGCAGATATTAAGAGCTCCACAATACACTTGAATTCATGAAATACGCCGCAAGAGACCCCCCCCACCGACCTCCACACACGGTAACGACATTTAACCCGGTTCATAAACTTGGTCACATCAATACATATCTTTCGCCTTCAAACGACTCCCTGGAAGCCAATTCGCAACCTCAGACTTGCTCGTCTGTTGCTTGTAACGTTCCCGAGATATTCAACGTTCTTATGAAGAACTTATTTACAGTATCAGTTATTATCAAGAGCAAGCTCTAGGCCAAGATGCTGATGTTTTATATATATATATATATATATATATATATATATATATATATATATATATATATATATATATATATATATATATGTCGTACCTAGTAGCCAGAACTCACTTCTCAGCCTACTATTCAAGGCCCGATTTGCCTAATAAGCCAAGTTTTCATGAATTAATATATTTACTATAATTTTTTTCTTATGAAATGATAAAGCAACCCTTTTCTCTATGTATGAGGTCAATTTTTTTTTATTGGAGTTAAAATTAACGTAGATATATGACCGAACCTAACCAACCCTACCTAACCTAACCTAACCTATATTTATAGGTAAGGTTAGGTTAGGTAGCCAAAAAAAGCTAGGTTAGGTTAGGTTAGGTAGGTTAGGTAGACGAAAAAACATTAATTCATGAAAACTTGGCTTATTAGGCAAATCGGGCCTTGAATAGTAGGCTGAGAAGTGCGTTCTGGCTATTAGGTACGACATATATATATTTATATATGCTCATTACTCCTATATATTTACAAGAATTACTACACGACCATCTGTAAACTGTCCATTCTGTTATAACCATAACTAGACCCTAGCCTACGCTTTAAATAAATTATTACAATTTTTGTGTGATACTTTCAAATATGTTGAGTTCCTCGGTGAAACCCCAGAGGATACACAGTGTGTCTTTGATCTGCGGAAAGCTGGCTAAGACGATTATAATATCCTTCGAGGAATGTGTCTGCTTTAAACATACAACCTAATAAAGGAAGATACTTTTGTAGCAGTCAAGAACACAAACAACTCCCCCAACGCCTGCCCGGTTACTCTACTGATTAAGTAGTCCCATACATGGCGCCTCTGGATACATAGATGCAGTTTACCTGGGTTCTTTAGACAAGATAATACTGTAAACACTAATTTGTGGTTGAGAGACATGACCATGACGTCCACCTCGAGTGGCGTGTCGAGCCTGTGATATCTAAAATCAATCACCCTCCTGGTGCAAGCTAAATATAGAAGGAAAGGTATGCGAGAAGAGAGTGGATAGCGTTCCACTGACGGACGGACGCTGTATCAACATTTAGTAAAAGTAGAGCAATGACTATGTCAGTGAGGTGGAATGACGGAGGTATTGACAAAAGGAAAACCGCATGACAAACATGCTGTGTGGAAGACATGGAAATGAAAGACGCACTCACAAGTATGGCTTCAGACTGCTCGAGTTTGTTGAGGAGAGCTAAATAAGGCAGGGAAATCAAAATTGAAAATACAAATTCATATGCATATTGTAAACGTGGATAAACGATATAATAGACAGGAGTAATTACCTATATAAGAACACTGCTTGTTAAAATAATTTTCGGCAATTTGGGTAGTAGCGAAGTGCAAGAGATAGAAACGGTTTTGAGTTATTATTTGTAACAAAATTACCATCCACCCAGTTGGCACTGACTGCAATGAAAACACAGCTGGAAGATTTAAAACAAGTTGAAAAGCGTATCATGAGAGCACACAATAAGTGTCGTCCGATTCAAGTTTGTGCAGTGAGTGAACCAAATGCACAAACTTTTCGCTCACTTGCTTAATATTTATTTTAACTGAAATCTGTAGCCTAAGTATTCCTGCCCTTGTAATCAAACTTTGTCACTTTCTTGCAGAATGACACTTAATGAATATTCATGCCCCTTAAAATTGGTGCATTACTATTTTGAGATTCAAGTGACATATATACTGACTGAATGCAACGATCATAAATATTTCTTAAGTCTATATTCATAAGGAATATTGAGAGAGTAGGTAATGCTGCCAGCGTCGCACATAACATGCACACTCATCCCCATCAGCTGGTGGTTTATGGTAATGCACCAGGGTTAAACTGCCTCACTCATCCTTCCTCCCTAAGGATGGAGGCAAACGCACCCTACCAATCCTACTAACTGCCTCCAACCCGCGCCTCTCATCATCCTCAACCTCCTCAGTGGATCGCCCACCAAGTTACGCATTCTCTGCCCAATTTCACTAGTCCACCATGTTGAAACAAAATAAAATTAACCAAAATTGAGGCAAAGATAAATCCAATAAACTCAAAAGGGTAAATACTGACAACAAAAATAGTTATCGATATTATATATATTTCCACAATGGTTAAAGCTTAGCTACACCAAGGCGAGAATGGCAATTGAAATTAATAACAAAAATAAAAGAAAATTTTGTTCTGCAAATTGAAGACTCTAAGAACCTGTGATGGTGAGAATGTATTGTAGTCGCCAGTCGTATAGCATTACACCTAAGTCCTTGGCCAGGAATGCTGTAATATATTCAGCGGAGGTGGAGCGTGAGCCTGAGCAAATTTCACCACAATCTGTACCACGCCTTAACTTTAAATTGTACATTAGTGTTGGGCTACGGTACCACGCACTAGTCTTACACTACGGTACTTCCTACTAGTGTTACACTACGGTACTTCCTACTAGTGTTACTACGGTACCTCACACTACTGTTTCACTATAACAATATAGGGACGAGGGGTTCCTCTTTTATGTGTGTGTGTATGTATGTATGTATGTATGTATGTATGTATGTATGTATGTATGTATGTATGTATGTATGTGTGTATATATATATATATATATATATATATATATATATATATATATATATATATATATATATATATATATATATTGTGACGATAATCTCCTTCAAGAGATTGAGCCTGCTCTTCCCTCCACAATTACGTCGTTAAAATTATATAAAACTACTATGGAAGAAACGTCCAACAACGACAACAACACCAGCAAGGTTTGCCAGAGAGCAAAACGTATGCAGCCAGGGACACCTCAGACTCAAACCGCCAAACTACCTGTCTTACTACCGGCTCCGCTGATTGGTCGCCGGTCTGGCTGCAACTGCACTCGCCCCCCCATACTACTTGATGTCTGGGGTCGCCACGACCTCAGACCTCAGAATATTCTGTGCTTCCGCGGTTACCACTCCTCCCGGCTAGACGTTAGCGTATACTGAGAGAGGTGGTAGCTTAAAGCCAATATTCCAGCACCTTACCTTTATTTTTGTATTGCACTGTTATTTTGTCTTAACGTAACTTTTCATTGTGTCATTTAATTATTCTTATTATTTTGATTGATTGATTTTATTATACAAATTTGTTTGTCCATTTTTTCATGTTTTGATTTATTTAACGTAATTAAAATTTCATTGTTAAAGTTTACTTGTGTTTTGTGTGTCTTCTCCTTACCTTACCACAGACGAAGTTCCAGTTTTTTCTATTTTTTTTATAACTATGTGACGAGGCCATACCCCTAGCCTTAAACAGCCGAACACCAACGCGTTACCGTCACAATATATATATATATATATATATATAATATATATTATATATAATATATATTATATATATATTATATATAATATATATTATATATATATATATATATATATATATATTATATATATATTATATATATATATATATATATATATATATATATATATATATATATATATATATATATATATATATAATTTTAACACCATAACAATGTAGCCTATCAATTAGTCTCGGTAAATGGCTGGACGCATGATAATGAGAATTTGATATTGAGAGGTGTTGTTACAAGGTGTGAGAGAACAGGGTGCGCGACGACAGGAACATTAACCTAACTCTCACTGTTCACCCTCCCTTCACACTTGTGACAGGAACATTAACCTAACTCTTTCACTGTTCACACAGGAACATTAACCTAACTCTCACTGTTCACCTTCCCGTCACTCCTGTGACAGGAGCATTAACCTAACTCTCTCACTGTTCACACAGGAACATTAACCTAACTCTCACTGTTCACCTTCCCTTCACACCTGTGACAGGAACATTAACCTAACTCTCTCACTGTTCACACAGGAACATTAACCTAACTCTCTCACTGTTCACCTTCCCTTCACACCTGTGACAGAAACATTAACCTAACTCTCACTGTTCACCTTCCCTTCTCACCTGTGACAGGAACATTAACCTAACTCTCACTGTTCACCTTCCCTTCACACCTGTGACAGGAACATTAACCTAACTCTCACTGTTCACCTTCCCTTCACACCTGTGACAGGAACATTAACCTAACTCTCACTGTTCACCTTCCCTTCACACCTGTGACAGGAACATTAACCTAACTCTCACTGTTCACCTTCCCTTCACACCTGTGACAGGCAGTCAACACTGCGGGCTCCTCCCGCCCTTTCCCAATGTTTACAAACATTTTTGGCGGCAAAAATTTCGTTTATGGTGATTTCTTCCCTTGTAATAACACTCCACGGAACAACGATATTCGAGGTAGTAAAGGAATGGACGCCCACAAGCACACCTTAACCACAAGTCTATAGAGAAATCAATTTGTTGCGGAAGCTGGTTCACCCTCACCCTGACCCGGAGGGAACACAGTGGGAACAAGGCTCTTATTTCCTCCACTCGCCTTATGGATGATATCCAAATCACCTTTCTTGTCCTCGTCTGCATAGTCCAGCAGCACATACAATATCGACTGTGACGAAAACGGCTGGCGTGTAGCCATATTTGATTAATACGGAGGTTATTGTGCCCGGCGGTCGGCCTCAAGTCCAGCCTCCACGCTGCCTCCTCTCTCACTATGATGGCCATACCCTTATTGGCTCAGTTTTCTGATCAAGCCTCTTAATTCCTCTTTTGGATTTTATCGTAATTTTATTATTATTTAATTATATTGTAATCAAGGTTGCAAGTATTTCAAGGATGCGGAATTAATAGCAGTATGAGTTTATTACTTTTGTTTGCAAAATAATTCAAACCTTTTTGTGGCCGCTCCTTTGTTATTAATTTGTTTTTTTCCCTTGTACACTGTGTCTGCGTAGCCCATAATCTGATATTTTCAAATTCAATGTTATAAAGACTTCCCGGTCCAAATTAAGGTCTGCGTATAACGAAAATGTCACGAGCTAAGATAGGATGGCCAGCAGGTATATATTCAGCCATTAAAGTTCAATATATTAGATCACACTTTATTCTTTTTTTTTTTTACAGACAGAGGTGGTTATAGGAGTAAGGAAATCTGTCTCCTGTTAGCAGGCTTAGAGTTTTCCCTTCCTATAACTCATGTTAATACTTACCCTATATTATTGAATATTAATATCTTGGGGAATGCTATAATTCCATTTGTGTCGTTTGATATACGAATATGAAACAGAACAATGACTTTATCTGATAGTGAGAGGAAATTATAATCACTTAAGAATGATAGAATATTACTTAAAAACAAGGTGTGTTTGGATATATGTAATTTCAATGAAAAGGAATTAGCAGATTAAATTGATTTTAAGATGTTTCCCTCTTCTAATTTAATATTATCATACCGATCTAATACAAACCTTTGCTTAACCGAGGAGAACCAAATTATAACTTATTTACGGCATCAGGACGAGTCGCCCTAATTCCAATTCTTAGGCAAGTTTTTAATAGGCTTTCTTGAACGCGTTAGATTAAGTTAGGCTAGGATATCTTCAGTTAGATAAAGCTTTATGTTGGTATGAAAATACAAAGCGCCGTGGCTGAGACTATAGAACCTTCGCTGTCGTGAAGGAAAGCTTAGTGCTGTACCACTGTACCACCACCCCACAAGAACGCAGGGGACAGTATTTTTTCAACTGATTCAACCCCCTTGCCCAGGTGCATTCGGGTTTCGTGGTCAACTATTTCACCCACTCCTGAGAATTATATAGACGATATGTAATGTAGTATTTCCCGTGTAAACTGATTTATATATGATATTTATACTGTATATTATTTAATAAAGAGAAAACAAAAAGTTCAGTGAGACACTATATCATATGATAAACCTGAATAGTCCCCAATTTGTATTGTATTTAACAATAAAACATTGGGGGACCATTCAGGTTTATATATATATCAAATGATAAACCTGAATAGTACACAGGCCTCACCTTAAATATGGGGTTGAATGCACCCGGGCATGTGGTTAAATGACTTCATGAAGACTCTCCCATGCTTTTATATCATCGTGGTCCATCCAGGCATGGCAACCAGGCCTTGGGGTCAACAGGTAGTTTTGTTGGGTTGTCAATAAACTGCCTGAAGACTACAGCATATTAAAGTTTGCCACAACTTTATAATTGAGATCGAGCGAAATTTAAACCAGTCTGGCATTTACAATTTGGCTTGGCTAGGCTACAAATATATCTGAGTTTTCTCCAGCTTCCTATGCGGGGGTAAGTATTAGCGGATATGACCAACCCCTCACCGTGAGGCCGCGCGGTGGGGGCCATTTAGAACCGGTGCCGGATTCTGCAGTCACGACCAAATGACGGAAACGTTGGTATAAGTCACAAACCAAGGTCGGTGGGTTAGTGGAGGCGTTGTTTGCTGTGTTTACAGGCAATTAACTTTCCTGGTGCCCAAGGAGGAGGCGTTGTCTGTGTTACGTACCCTTATAAGATACGTAAGTGAATATATTAATATGTACATTTATAATTGTATGTAAATTACAAGCATGTATATTGTATACTTATGTTCTATGCAAATGCACATTCATGTTACAGTGTTGGCGTTAGGCCCAGCGTATCGTGGGAATGATTGTTTATTTCTTTGTGTGATCAGTTTTCCCACGGGAACTAATGATTTATATGTGATCATAAGTGGGTAACAGAGTGAAATAATAATTGAGTGAACTGTATCTGGCAAATTGTCGTGGGATCGTCCGTTGCTGGGTGTGCATGCCATTATGCTATTCTGTATGCATATTTTAATTACTATGTAAAGAAACAATTGCTTTGTTTGTCTATATCAATATGTACTAATTATTCATTAAGTTAGTTTAAGATTACTCTTGTCACAATATAGTGCTCCATTGTTGAAATAATAAATATTGTAACTTTGGCAATTTATTCGCGGGGCAAGGCAATGTGTTTTTTGACTCGCATATTGTAGTTCAGTAGCTGAGCAGAAACCAGGGAGATATCATCTTGGAGTTAAGTCATTCTTTTGTTCTAGCCATATAATTATTCTTAGTATTGATTTAATGTCTGGAAGTTACAGTGATATTTTTAATGTGATATATATTGTGACCATATAATCATCTGTTTGCTTTTGTGATTTATTTAATATAATAGTATATATCTATACTTAGTATCTTTATTCTTCAGTCCTATGAAGATTCTATTTTATGCTCATTACCCATTAAGGGGTTATACTGGTGATTCGCTATTGAGAACAGCAGTTGTGTCGTATCCCTAGACTTATTAAAGTTTGGCTGCTGTAGGATCACGAGCCGTAACGTACGATAGGTAACAAAGAGTTATGGGGGCCTGTCCGGGAGATATTGTCCCATTTTTAACTACTATGCTAATCTAACCTTGCCTTCCTAGGTACCAGTGTGTCAAGTGTCTCTGTGTGTTTCTTAAGAACTATTCCATGTGCCAAGCAAGCCTTCCTGTGTGTCAAGTAACAACGTTTCACGATTTTGAGGTAAGTCATCCTATATATTTTGTTTGTGCAGTGAGGCCAAGCGAATTTTCAGTGTGGTGACAATTTTACAGTGAAGTGTAGTGCAGTGCCATTATTTTAATTATTGTTGTGAATCAAGTGCCAAGTGTTAGTAACGATGGAAGAGAAAGTTGCAGCGTTGGTGGCTCACCCAGACTTTGAAGGGATTCAGAACCTTAAAAAGACTGAGTTAATACAAATGGCAAATCATTTGGATTTGACCGCCAGCAATAGAATGGTTAAAGCCCAAATATTGAAAGTCATTGTGACGCATTTTGTTGAGAATGGGGATTTAGAGGAAGAAATTCTAGAAGAGTTAAGAGAGGAGTCGAGTGATCAGATGACGTTAAAGCGTCTTGAGTTAGAAGCGCAAATAGCCAATGCTAAGATTGAAGCTCAACAGCAACAGCAAATATTAGAGGCTGAAGCTCAGCAAAGGGAGCTGGAGACTAGGCGTTTAGAAATTGCGGCACAAAACCAGAGAGGTTTAATTGAGTTGCAACTTGAAGCCACAAAGAAGCAACAAGCCGAGGAACAAACTAGGCAATTAGAGATTCAACAACAAATGGCTGACACTAACTTCAGGCTTGAATCACAGCGTATGGCAGCTGGGCATGGAAATACTAGTAATGTTTCAACAAATAGTGATAATAATCCCATCAGGATGAATAAGTATATAGAGTTGCCCAAGTTCAATGAGGAAGATCCTGAGGTTTTCTTTGCACATTTTAATAAAATTGCCATCAGTATGAACTGGCCAAGGGATCAGTGGGTAGCCATTATGCAGTCTCAATTCAAGGGGCGTAGTCAGGAGGTTTTCACATCCCTCCCTGACGCTCATAGTTTTGATTATGACTTTGTAAAGAAAAGCATCCTCAATGCATACCAGCTAAATCCAGAGGCACACAGGCAAAAGTTCAGGAACCTAAGGAGAATCAAGGATCAAACAATAGCAGATTTTACTCGTCAGAAGACGAATTTTTGCAACAGATGGTTAAAGTCACTTGCAGTCACTGATTTTGATGCTCTAAAGAATCTTCTCATAATGGAAGAAGTATTGTCCTGTCTTCCAGACCAGTTGTCTACTTTTATGGCAGAACAAAAGAATGTAACCGATATTGATGAGCTGTCAAAGCTCGCGGATGAGCATGAGTTGCTGACTAAGGCCCCGTTTACGGCCACTTCACCTAAGTCTAGTCGTAGAGTAAATTTCAATGCTCACCGTACTCCTTATCAGTATAAGTCTCCTCCTGGTGCGACAGTTACTCCCGTGAACTCTTCTCTTACTAACCCTAAGATGGTTACTCCATTGCCAGGATCATCTAAGCCTAGTAATGCTAATTCTAAACCGGCAGTTGGTTATACCAGTGTGTCCACTGTCAAACATTGTACCCATTGTAAGAGAAGGGGGCATGTGATTTCTTCATGTTTTAGTTTGCATCCTGAACTCCGACCAACTGGTCTTATTATGAGTAAAGGAGTGCAACCTATTAATTCTTCATGTATTACAGTCAGTCCCAATTGGATGGCTGAATTCAAACCCTATATGTCCACAGGTACCTTATTATGTACTAATGGTAGACATAAGACTGTTCAATTACTCCGTGATACTGGAGCTTCACAGTCTCTTATTACCCAGAAGGTACTTGATGATGTTGACACCCGAGATCTGGGTGAAGTTGTGCTTCTCCAGGGTATTGCCGGTAGTGTGCAACCAGTGTCCTTATTGCAAGTTAACCTTGATTCTAAATATACTTCAGGATGGTGTAATGTTGGTGTAAGTAAACAACTGCCCATTCCTGGGGTAGACATTATTCTAGGTAATGATTTTGGCAACCAAATGGTTGTAGGGCCAAAGTGTCCCATCATGTTAACTAAACCCCATAATGTATTAGCTCAACCGGAAGCAGATGATATTATTTACCCTGCTTGTGTTGTTACTAGATCAATGGGAAAAACAGGTGAGAGTAATCCTGTCTTCACTAAGGTTGCTGATCCCAAGACCAGGACCCCTTCAGTAAAGGAGTGGGAGGTGGATCTTGAGGATTCTTTTATGACTCGACTGGATGATGAGAGTGAGGCCGTAGTAGAAGCCCCGCCGAACCTAAATCACAAGGAAAGTGAAGGTGAGGAGGCTGAACTATCTGTACCTTGCCCGCTTGTCTCCAGTGCGCCAGTTGTCGAGAGTGAGGCCGAAGTAGCTATGACTCCATTTTATTCTGATCAATCGGGAAAAGAGATCAAGCTACTAGGTTCTTGCCCGCTCGCTGCTGAGTCTGAGTCATTGCCCTTAAGTGTTGTACAGACTACTGATCCTAGTTTAAGTAAGTGTATTTCTGAGGCTCCTGATAATATTGATGCATTGGAGGAAGGGACGGGTTTCTTCTTCAAGGATCGACTTCTGATGAGAAGGTGGAGAGTTCCTCTGAAGAGGGAACTCCCTCTTCAGAGGATTGTGAGATTAGAACCCAACTCGTTGTCCCCAATGATTATCGTAGGCAGGTCCTGCAGGCTGCACATGATGACCCCATGGGAGGTCATCAAGGTATCACGAATATGTACCATAAGATAAGTAAATATTTTTTCTGGCCAAAGTTAAAGAAAGACGTGGTCAGATATTGTCATAACTGTATACCCTGTCAAATTGTTGGTAAACCAAATCAATCTGTACCTAGAGCACCATTGCAACCTATTGTAGTTCCTGATGAACCATTTACTCATGTTGTAATTGATTGTGTGGGTCCTTTACCTAAGACTAAATCGGGTAACATGTTTTTGTTCACTCTCATGTGTATGACTACTAGATTTCCTGAAGCTTATGCTCTACGGAATACCAAGGCTCATAATCTCATCAAGTGTCTTGAAAGATTCTTTTCGTTGTTTGGAATGCCTAGAGTTATTCAGAGTGATAATGGGGGAAATTTTGTTTCTAAAGTTTTCAGAACTTTTTGCGAATCCCGAGGGATTCGGCACAAATTATCCAGTCCATATCATCCACAAAGCCAAGGTGGACTTGAACGTTTCCACCAGACTTTGAAACAAATGCTGAAGACAACAGGAGAAACTCATCCACGTAATTGGGATGAGAATCTCCCCTTTGTGTTATTTGCTGCTAGAGAAGGGCTACAAGAGTCATTGGGCTGTTCACCCTTTGAACTAGTGTTTGGTCACCAAGTAAGAGGTCCTCTTAAAATGCTACAAGAAAAGTTGTTGGGAGATGTCTCTGTTCATCAGAGCGGATTGTACTTGAGTGAGGTCAAGGCAAAGTTGTGTCGGGCTCGTGAGTTGGCGAAAGAACATCTGGGAAGGACTCAACAAGCCATGAAAGTACGATATGACAAGAAGTTCAAGGCTAAGCTAAGGTCGTTTGATGTCGGAGATTTGGTGTTGGTGTTGAAACCTCGTATGGGGACTTCCATGTCCCATAAGTTCGCAGGACCCTACCAAGTGGTAGACAAGGTGGGAGACCTAACTTATAAACTAATTAACCCTAATCTTTCAGAACCCCAAATGACTGTGCACATTAACAGATTAAAAGCTTATGTTGGACCTGGTGTAGTAGCTTGTTTTAGTCGGGAAGAGTTACCACCTGAGGATAATTGTAGTGAGGGACATGTTGTTAATATCCCACTTCTCAGTTCCAGTTCCAATGGCAGGGAGATGCTATGTCATTTACAGGAGGAACAACGTGATGAGTTCCAGGTTCTGCTGGACAACCATACATCTCTGTTTGGGGAGGTTCCTACCCAGACCTACCTCATCACACACGACGTTCAGCTCCTGGACAGCACCCCCATTCGACAACATCCGTACCGAGTGAATCCCGAAAAGAGGAAAATTATGCAAACAGAAGTGGAATATCTGCTCCAGCATGATTTCATTCGGCCAAGTCAAAGTACTTGGAGCTCTCCGTGTTTGTTAGTGCCAAAACCAGATGGAACCTGGAGATTGTGCGTGGATTACAGGAAACTGAACAAGAACACTACAGTGGACGTTTTTCCTTTACCCTTGTTGGAAGAATGTATAGAGTCCATAGGTCATGCCGAATATGTAAGTAAGCTTGATTTGTCAAAAGGGTATTATCAAATTCCATTAACAGAGTATGCTAGAGAGGTTACTGCTTTTGTTACACCTGATGGTGCGTATGAATTTAATGTCATGCCATTCGGTTTGAGAAATGCACCTGCTACTTTTCAAAGACTTATGAATTTCTTACTCAAGGATGTGCCAGATTGTAGGGCCTACCTTGATGACATTGTTTTGTACAGTAAGCATTGGGCAGATCATCTCTTAGGCCTTAAGAACTTGTTTACAGTGTTGGAAAACGCAAAGTTAACCATAAATATGAATAAGTGTAGTTGGGCAAAAGGTACGATAACTTATCTTGGCCACGAGGTGGGACAAGGTAAGATTATCCCCTTACAAGATAAGATTCAAGCCATTGTGGACTACCCAGTGTTGACCAATAAGAAAGGAGTCCAACGGTTTATTGGTATGTGTGCATACTATAGGCGTTATTGTAGAAATTTTTCAACAGTAGCTGCTCCTTTGACAAACTTGTTACGCAAGCAAGTAAAGTTTCAGTGGACACAAGATTGTCAGAATGCTTTTCAGAACCTAAAGGGCATATTGTCCACCTCACCTATTCTTGCTAGTCCCCAATTTGATAAACCATTTATATTACACATTGATGCGTCAGATGTTGGGATAGGTGCTGTGCTTATTCAAGTTGGTTTAGACCAGATTGAGCATCCTGTGTATTACTATTCCAGAAAATTTAATGCAGCTCAGAGAAATTATTCCGTGGTAGAAAAGGAGGCGTTGGGTCTTATATTGTCAATCAAGAAGTTTGAGATTTACTTATCAGGAAATAAAGTGTTAGTATTTACAGACCACAACCCCCTTATCTTTATAAATATGATGAAAGTCAAGAACCAACGAATTCTGCGATGGTCATTGTTTTTGCAGGAATTTAATGTAGAAATCAAACATATTCCAGGCAGACAAAATGTTATTGCTGATGCTTTGTCAAGAAGTTTTGATGTACCATAAATGAAATGTTTCTTTTACCTAACATTTTTACTTCTGAAAAAATGCCATTGATCTTCAATCCATTCCATTTTTTTTTCTTGGAGGTGGAAGTGTTACGTACCCTTATAAGATACGTAAGTGAATATATTAATATGTAAATTTATAATTGTATGTAAATTACAAGCATGTATATTGTATACTTATGTTCTATGCAAATGCACATTCATGTTACAGTGTTGGCGTTAGGCCCAGCGTATCGTGGGAATGATTGTTTATTTCTTTGTGTGATCAGTTTTCCCACGGGAACTAATGATTTATATGTGATCATAAGTGGGTAACAGAGTGAAATAATAATTGAGTGAACTGTATCTGGCAAATTGTCGTGGGATCGTCCGTTGCTGGGTGTGCATGCCATTATGCTATTCTGTATGCATATTTTAATTACTATGTAAAGAAACAATTGCTTTGTTTGTCTATATCAATATGTACTAATTATTCATTAAGTTAGTTTAAGATTACTCTTGTCACAATATAGTGCTCCATTGTTGAAATAATAAATATTGTAACTTTGGCAATTTATTCGCGGGGCAAGGCAATGTGTTTTTTGACTCGCATATTGTAGTTCAGTAGCTGAGCAGAAACCAGGGAGATATCATCTTGGAGTTAAGTCATTCTTTTGTTCTAGCCATATAATTATTCTTAGTATTGATTTAATGTCTGGAAGTTACAGTGATATTTTTAATGTGATATATATTGTGACCATATAATCATCTGTTTGCTTTTGTGATTTATTTAATATAATAGTATATATCTATACTTAGTATCTTTATTCTTCAGTCCTATGAAGATTCTATTTTATGCTCATTACCCATTAAGGGGTTATACTGGTGATTCGCTATTGAGAACAGCAGTTGTGTCGTATCCCTAGACTTATTAAAGTTTGGCTGCTGTAGGATCACGAGCCGTAACGTACGATAGGTAACAGTCTGCTGTGTTTACAAGCAATTAACTTTCCTGGTGCCCAAGGAGGAGGCGTTGTCTGCTGTGTTTACAAGCAATTAACTTTCCTGGTGCCCAAGGAGGAGGCGTTGTCTGCTGTGTTTACAGGCAATTAACTCTCCTGGTGCCCAAGGAGGAGGCGTTGTCTGCTGTGTTTACAAGCAATTAACTTTCCCAAGGAGGAGAAATTTGCATACTTATGTGTAACTGAACATTTCACTAATATACGTAATTGTTATAGTAATCGTCTACATGTTTTGCTTGCTACTTACAAATCACTTATTCATAACATCTAGTGTGGAATCTATTATGCAATCTACGTTCTTTCTAAACTTTGCATACAATCGAGAATGGCATACTTTCTAAATGCCAGTCTCGATTGTTTCGTGAAGGAGTTTTAAGATAGCTTCGTTAAACATGAGTCCAGACTCTTCGGGGCAAGAACTCAGCTTGATTCAACAACTCATCCTGTTGTATAGATAGTACCTATTGTGACGATCATCAATAGTTAGAATTCGTACGTTCTTAGCTTGTAGATAGTAGTATACTGATTAGTAAGGAATTCTTTTCAATTAAAGGAAGCTTAAACATAAACTCAAATATTCCTAGGCCTAGTATAGCACATATGTACTATATTAGGCCTCAGATATCTACTCATAAAATTTGATAAATTAAATTGAGCATTTGCCAAGTAAATTGAAGATAAAATATCTTTATTCACAATACAAGTTTCAATGTGAGTGCTGAGCATATGTGTCGACGCGAGGATTTAGCCAGTTATGAAAGTTGCTGGGAATTATTAATTTATGCAGCAAAAAGAACATTAGAGAATTATTTATCCAATCTTTTTTGACAATCTCCAGTTGCATGACCTCAATCTGTGGTCATGAAATTATATGTACCAAGATGGTATTGTAACTAGAGCTTCCTTTTAGATTTGGCTCAGGTGAGGCATAGCCTATAGTTGCGATTTACTTTTAATTTGGATAGGCTAGGCCTTGTTGACATTCAACAAAACTAATCATATAAATTGAGAAAAACACCCAAGTTTAACTATTTTAAAATACGTAAACTATTTGACTTTCTGATAAGAGAGCATCGCGCCTTATTAAGAAGGATGCACAGTTATAAAGAATTGTAGATCCCCCTAAAATGATATTATTTACAACTGTCTAATGTATTCATCTCGGCTGCTATGATTCAAACAACGGCTCAGTCTTTCTCAACATAGTATTGATATCTTACTTTGATGTTAATAATTCATAACAATACCACATTTAAAAAGCATCAATAACCTCTAAATATAGTCTGAATTCTACATGTGTGGTGAAGTTTCGTGTTCCATAGT
Organism: Procambarus clarkii; assembly: GCF_040958095.1. Classification (NCBI taxonomy): domain Eukaryota; kingdom Metazoa; phylum Arthropoda; class Malacostraca; order Decapoda; family Cambaridae; genus Procambarus; species Procambarus clarkii. The sequence goes on from NC_091160.1 coordinate 32,120,412, forward strand.
ACCCTCACAACACCATGTTTAGTTAGATGACCTGTTGTTGTTTTAGATTTAACTACTCTGAACGAAGTGTCCATGTAGCACGGGCTATAGTGAGCCCGTAATTGAGTTCAGTTATTCGCGATAACCTTGTTACTGTGATATTTGGGTCAAAATTTTCAATGGAGGTGGGGTTTCCTCCTTTTCCCCTGTTTCTTGTCCGCTTCTGTTTTATAGCACTAGTTTTAGTCTTTGTGACCTTTAGATAACTTCTTCATATATCGCCAAAATTGTCATGGAGATTCGTCGCCCTTACATGCCTCCAGCACCACAAGCTCAGGACGCGCACAGCCCTGAGACGATGCCAACATGCCCTTGTAATGCCAGTATTATGAGGAAACATTCAACACGCTGGAGAGTTCATATATTAATCTGCAAGTAGCCCCATAATGAAAGCTGTATTGAAGAAGAAGAGAAATAATAATGATGAAACGACAGGAACATCTGTTGGTGCCACCAACGTCACAATGACAGATAACAAAAACAATAATAATAATAACAGTGACTGTCACTTCAATAATGCAAACATGTGAATAACATTATTCAAGAAAAATATACAGTCCTGCTACTGCTACATTTAACTCTACAGAAACAGAAATTATGCAATTGACTGCTAACGTCAACGTGAACTTAATAATGATAATAATTAATACAATAAATGCCTAAAACATCAACAAAATTAAACAGCAATAAAAAAGTAAATTGAAATCAAATTAAATGTAGAAATAAATTGAAATAGCAGTTAAATGTCAACTGTGGGTACCTTGAGCGTGTTGGTAACTAGAAGCTGGACTCAATAGAATAGACTCATGCGCTGGTCACACTCACTCTCAGCTTCCTCACACACTCATGCGCTGGCCACACACACTCCCAGCTTCCTCACACACTCATGCGCTGGCCACACACACTCCCAGCTTCCTCACACACTCATGCGCTGGCCACACACACTCCCAGCTTCCTCACACACTCATGCGCTGGCCACACACACTCCCAGCTTCCTCACACACTCATGCGCTGGCCACACACACTCCCAGCTTCCTCACACACTCATGCGCTGGGCACACTCACTCACAGCCCTCATGACATATCTTCTAATCAATCAAATATAATGGAATAGTGCAAAATATTTAAAAAAAATTATGCTTAATAATATTTTACACTTTATTGCACCTTTTTCAGTCTAAGTTGCTTATATATATGATTCACTTTTTCAATCTTTCAGTCTAAGATGTTCTGATATAGTGTTGGTCTTGTCCTTTGTCCATGAACTTTATGTCACGTAATCCCTGGGCAAGTTTAGGTGCCCGGGGATACGCGTAGCCAACTCGTAGCTAGTACTCGCACTCGTAGCTCGTACCCGTACTCGTAGCTCGTACTCACACTCGTAGCTCGTACCCGTACTCGTAGCTCGTACTCACACTCGTAGCTCGTACCCGTACTCGTAGATCGTTCTCGTAGCTCGTACCCGTACTCGTAGATCGTTCTCGTAGCTCGTACTCACACTCGTAGCTCGTACCCGTACTCGTAGCTCGAACTCATACTCGTAGCTCGTACCCGTACTCGTAGATCGTTCTCGTAGCTCGTGCTCGTAGATCGTACTCGTACTCCAATGCTCTTAGCGTATGGGAGCTGTGACATCTGCCAGTCTGCTGGGTTTGTTAACTACCCTTCAGTAGTGTAACCACATCCGGTCCTTCAACGTGACTTAACCACCTCAGAACTCTGTCTCGCTCCTCAGGTTTACTGCCTTTTTGTATTCCACATCTTTCTATGACACTTTTACTTATATATATATATTCTTCACATGCTTCCCATGCGTCTCTGAATGGCAGTTTTCACAGTCTGTAATTCTAGGTATTTTTTTAATATTTTTTTTACTATAACTGAAATAATTTAAAAATATCGCGTGATTAGCATATTTTATTGATTGACAGTTAGTCTCAAATATATATATATATATATATATATATATATATATATATATATATATAACTGAAAACTCACACCCCAGAAGTGACTCGAACCCATACTCCCAGAAGCAACACAACTGGTATGTACAAGACGCCTTAATCCACTTGACCATCACGACCGGACATAATGAGGTGATAGCCTAAGCTATTTGAACCACCCCACCGCCGGCACTCGGATAGTAATCTTGGGCATAGCATTTTACCAAATCACCTCATTCTTTGGGGCACACGTGAGGAACACAAATGCGAACAAGCCTGAATGGTCCCCAGGACAATATGCAACTGAAAACTCACACCCCAGAAGTGACTCGAACCCATACTCCCAGAAGCAACACAACTGGTATGTACAAGACGCCTTAATCCACTTGACCATCACGACCGGACATAATGAGGTGATAGCCTAAGCTATTTGAACCACCCCACCGCCGGCACTCGGATAGTAATCTTGGGCATAGCATTTTACCAAATCACCTCATTCTTTGGGGCACACGTGAGGAACACAAATGCGAACAAGCCTGAATTCAGTTGCATATTGTCCTGGGGACCATTCAGGCTTGTTCGCATTTGTGTTCCTCACGTGTGCCCCAAAGAATGAGGTGATTTGGTAAAATGCTATGCCCAAGATTACTATCCGAGTGCCGGCGGTGGGGTGGTTCAAATAGCTTAGGCTATCACCTCATTATGTCCGGTCGTGATGGTCAAGTGGATTAAGGCGTCTTGTACATACCAGTTGTGTTGCTTCTGGGAGTATGGGTTCGAGTCACTTCTGGGGTGTGAGTTTTCAGTTGCATATTGTCCTGGGGACCATTCAGGCTTGTTCGCATTTGTGTTCCTCACGTGTGCCCCAAAGAATGAGGTGATTTGGTAAAATGCTATGCCCAAGATTACTATCCGAGTGCCGGCGGTGGGGTGGTTCAAATAGCTTAGGCTATCACCTCATTATGTCCGGTCGTGATGGTCAAGTGGATTAAGGCGTCTTGTACATACCAGTTGTGTTGCTTCTGGGAGTATGGGTTCGAGTCACTTCTGGGGTGTGAGTTTTCAGTTGCATATTGTCCTGGGGACCATTCAGGCTTGTTCGCATATATATATATATATATATATATATATATATATATATATATATATATATATATGTGTCGTACCTAGTAGCCAGAACGTCCTTCTCAGCCTACTATGCAAGGCCCAATTTGCCTAATAAGCCAAGTTTTCATGAGTTAATTGTTTTTCGGCAACCTAACCTACCTAACCTAACCTAACCTAACTTTTTCGGCTACCTAACCTAACCTAACCTATAAAGATAGGTTAGGTTAGGTTAGGTTGGGTTGGTTAGGTTCGGTCATATATCTACGTTAATTTTAACACCAATAAAAAAAATTGACCTCATACATAATGAAATGGGTAGCTTTATCATTTCATAAGAAAAAAATTTGAGAAAATATATTAATTCAGGAAAACTTGGCTTATTAGGTAAATCGGGCCTTGCATTGTAGGCCGAAAAGTGCGTTCTGGCTACTAGGTACGACATATATATATATATATATATATATATATATATATATATATATATATATATATATATATATATATATATATATATAATTGAACTACGCTACACAGTATTAAGAAATAATAGGCTTTATTTAACCTCGACGAGGCAGCCCTGCCACGGACTCTCGCGGACGCGCTCGCGCGCTGACTAAACACACTGACAGGTAATTACCGCCAACAATAACATCTAGGATAATTATCCTACCGTAATGGAGCAGACCGTCTTCTGTTGAACGATAACGACATTTATCCCAGGATACAATGTTACGGTATTAAATGTGTGACGCGCACAATTGATAAAACTCTTAGCTTCGTTGCGTACTTACCTTAATGAAATTTCCTACAGTTAGAAAGGTATTTGGTAACTATAAAAATATATGTTCGCAGTTTATATTAAAGCTGTGTGTTCCTGCTCACGGGGAACCCTTGCTCTTAGTTGTGGGGTTATCCCCTGGGGCCACCTGTGTCTCCTGTGACGTGTGGCAACTGTGGTGTTTCCCACGGGGGGGGGGGGGGGGGGTCTGCTCCCAGTTATGGCACCTGTGGTGTTTCCCACGGGGGGGGGGGGGGGGTCTGCTCCCAGTTATGGCACCTGTGGTGTTTCCCACGGGGGGTCTGCTCCCAGTTATGGCAACTGTGGTGTTTCCCACGGGGGGTCTGCTCCCAGTTATGGCAACTGTGGTGTTTCCCACGGGGCTCTGCTCCCAGTTATGGCAACTGTGGTGTTTCCCACGGGGCTCTGCTCCCAGTTATGGCAACTGTGGTGTTTCCCACGGGGGTCTCCTCCCAGTTATGGCAACTGTGGTGTTTCCAACCGGGGGGTCTGCTCCCAGTTATGACAACTGTGGTGTTTCTCACGGGGGTCTCCTCCCAGTTATGGCAACTGTGACAAGCCATAACAAACTTTTTTTCCAAACTGGATTTTAAAATTCAGCCGAGTTGTGGCATTTACGGCTTCGACGGGTAGGCGGTTCAATGGTTTTATAACCCTGTGTGTGAAAAAGCATCTCCCGTTCTCGGTCCTTCACTGTGGCTTGTTGAGCTGGAAACCGTCGCTCCTTGTTTGTGTTGCATCTGACTTCTTGACGAAGTTATAACATTTGGGGTTTAAGGCTCATGCTGTTGTTGTGTTGATTTAGGGGCGACGACGATCGTGGGATCGGATGCGCCCCAAGGCTCATGCTCGGTGATGATATGGAAAATTTGTTTACTGAGAATTATATAAAATATATATAAATGTAATAATTTCCCAAGTATTAATTTCCCAAGTAATAATTTCCCCTGTATTTTAATGTAAATTTATTCTCCAATTTTTGTAAATCGTTTATAGGTAAATAAGTATAACATTCAATTTTTTTTAAAGATCTTGTTCTGTACTGCCCTTCACATTCTGTGGAGACAAAGCCTAGATACTGGCGTTATCCCTGACATACTAAAAACAGCAGAGATAGCACCACTCCATAAAGGAGGAAATAAGGCAGAGGCAAAAAATTACAGACCGATAGCACTAACATCGCACATCATAAAAATTTTTGAGAGAGTGCTAAGAAGTAAGATCACAAAATACATGGAATCACAGCATCTCCATAACCCCGGACAACATGGTTTCAGAACAGGGCGCTCTTGCCTGTCGCAGTTGCTGGACCACTATGATATGGCATTAGATGCTATGGAAGACAAACAAAACGCTGATGTAATTTACACAGATTTCGCAAAAGCTTTTGATAAATGTGACCATGGTGTTATTGCACATAAAATGCGTTCAAAAGGAATTACCGGGAAAATAGGCAGATGGATCTACAATTTCCTGACTGACAGAACCCAATGTGTAATAGTCAACAAAATAAAATCCAGCCCATCAACCGTGAAGAGCTCAGTCCCCCAGGGTACTGTGCTTGCTCCAGTACTTTTTCTCATCCTCATATCGGACATAGACCAGAACACAACCTATAGCACTGTATCATCCTTTGCAGATGACACTAGGATTTTCATGAGAGTTCGCAACATAGAGGACACGGCAAACCTCCAATCAGATGTTGATCAGGTCTTTCTATGGGCTACAGAAAATAATATGGTATTCAACGAGGATAAGTTTCAGCTCATGCGCTACGGAAAAATTGAAAACATAAAAACAGGAACCACGTACAAAACGCAGGCAAATCATAACATAGAACGAAAAGGCAATGTAAAGGACCTGGGTGTACTCATGTCGGAAGACCTTACCTTTAAAGAACACAATAAAGTAGCCGTCACAACTGCAAGAAAAATGACAGGTTGGATAACAAGAACTTTTCACACTAGAGATGCTATACCGATGATGATACTTTTCAAAACGCTTGTGCTATCTAGAGTGGAGTACTGCTGCACAATGACAGCCCCTTTCAAAGCTGGAGAAATTGCTGACCTAGAGAGCGTGCAGAGATCCTTTACTGCTAGAATCCACTCAGTAAAACATCTAAATTACTGGGACCGACTAAAGAGCCTAAATCTGTACTCCCTTGAGCGCAGGCGGGAGAGATACATAATAATTTACACGTGGAAAATAATTGAGGGGCTGGTCCCAAACCTGCACACAGAAATAACACCACATGAGACCAGAAGACATGGCAGGATGTGCAGAATACCCCCGTTGAAAAGCAGAGGTGCAACAGGTACTCTGAGAGAGAACTCTATCAACATCAGAGGTCCGAGACTGTTCAACACGCTTCCACTACACATAAGGGGCATAACTGGCAAACCCCTCACAGTGTTCAAGAGAGAACTGGATAAGCACCTCCAAAGGATACCTGATCAACCAGGCTGTGACTCATACGTCAGGCTGCGAGCAGCCGCGTCTAACAGCCTGGTTGATCAGTCCAGCAACCAGGAGGCCTGGTCGACGACCGGGCCGCGGGGACACTAAGCCCCGGAAGCACCTCAAGGTAGCCTCAAGGTAGGTACTACTGAAACACTTGTTCACTAAGAATTGTAATGTATAATTGCCTTGTAACACTTATGTATATGTAATTTATATTGTATTTTTTTTAAATAAAGATAAAAAAAAAGTTGTCAGGCCTCCAAATTAAGCCTGGCCTCAGGCCGGGGTCGGGGAGTAGAACTCCCAGAACCCCATCAAGCTGATATCAAAGGTAGCTCAAGCTATTCTCACCCCGTTCAGTACATCGTGTTAATACATACATAGACACACATCACAAGCAATAAAAGTATTTCCGAACATTCTGAGAGATAAACATATACATTTCCTGGTGACCTCGAGCACCTGTGACCCCAGTGGACGTCAGCGCCTCACTGACGTGTGAGTGGACATCGTCCGCTAGGCTGCTGGTCGACGCCGCGCTCAGACCTTCCAACTGTTCCGCTCTTCTGCTGTTCTACTGTGTACTGTTGCTGCTCTTTTGTTACCTTGTATTGTTTGTGTCTTGTGCTGGGTGTTGTATTGCGTGTGTCGTCTTGTGCTGGGTATTGTATTGTGTGTGTCGTCTTGTGCTGGGTATTGTATTGTGTGTGTCGTCTTGTGCTGGGTATTGTATTGTGTGTGTCGTCATGTGCTGGGTATTGTATTGTGTGTGTCGTCTTGTGCTGGGTATTGTATTGTGTGTGTCGTCTAGTGCTGGGTATTGTATTGTGTGTGTCGTCATGTGCTGGGTATTGGATTGTGTGTGTCGTCTTGTGCTGGGTATTGTATTGTGTGTGTCGTCTTGTGCTGGGTATCGTATTGTGTGTGTCGTCTTGTGCTGGGTATTGTATTGTGTTTGTCGTCCTGTGCTGGGTATTGTATTGTATTGTGTGTGTCGTCCTGTGCTGGGTATTGTATTGTATTGTGTGTCGTCATGTGCTGGGTATTGTATTGTGTGTGTCGTCTTGTGCTGGATATTGTATTGTGTGTGTCGTCATGTGCTGGGTATTGTATTGTGTGTGTCGTCCTGTGCTGGGTATTGTATTGTGTGTGTCGTCTTGTGCTGGATATTGTATTGTGTGTGTCGTCATGTGCTGGGTATTGTATTGTATTGTGTGTCGTCATGTGCTGGGTATTGTATTGTGTGTGTCGTCCTGTGCTGGGTATTGTATAGTATTGTGTGTCGTCATGTGCTGGGTATTGTATTGTGTGTGTCGTCTTGTGCTGGGTATTGTATTGTGTGTGTCGTCATGTGCTGGATATTGTATTGTGTGTGTCGTCCTGTGCTGGGTATTGTATAGTATTGTGTGTCGTCATGTGCTGGGTATTGTATAGTATTGTGTGTCGTCATGTGCTGGGTATTGTATAGTATTGTGTGTCGTCATGTGCTGGGTATTGTATTGTGTGTGTCGTCTTGTGCTGGGTATTGTATTGTGTGTCGTCATGTGCTGGGTATTGTATTGTATTGTGTGTCGTCATGTGCTGGGTATTGTATTGTGTGTGTCGTCTTGTGCTGGATATTGTATTGTGTGTGTCGTCATGTGCTGAACATTTCACCCAATTCATGCAGCACCTCTTCCTCCCCCCCCCCCCCCACCTCCGACCTTCTACTCTCATTCCAATCTAATCCTCTTCCTCCCCCCCCCCCCCACCTCCGACCTTCTACTCTCATTCCAATCTAATCCTCTTCCGCTCCCTCCCTATCTCTATCTCTCTCCTTGCCCCCCCCCCTTTCTCTCTCTATATGTTGTGTTATAAAAAGATAAAAACTGATAACAGTTTTTATCTTTTTATAACAGTTGATACAGCGACTGTCTCCCGTGTTGGTGTTCAATTAGACTCCTATAGTGCCCAACCCAAGGAAATGTTACTATCAACAGTGTGCATATATGCCAGGGTACATGGCATATATGTATGCCATGTACCCTGCATGTAACCCCGATTGTTCCTTACGGACCTCTACTCTTCACTGGCATTTTCCTCCATATAGTTCACGCCAGTATGTTGGTATTTTACTGTGCAAATTGAGGAAATGGTCCTCCAGTATTTTCCATGTATATATTATTTGATACCTCCCTCTCGTCTCCTTTTTAGAGAATACATTTTGAAAGCTTTGAAACGATTCCAACAGTTTAGATTACGGTGGAATGGTAGTGAGAATGGTGTAGTTACTGGAGGGTTGAGGGTGGCGTAGTCGGTATGGATTCTATTTCCCCTAGTTAATGCAAGTATTATATACGAGTGGTGGAGAGTGAGGGAGGAGGGAGGTGTAGCCTAGTGACGTGGTCGCCTGGGGCACGGGACGGCCGGGTGGGGAAAGCCAGGCTGTCAGGCGGGGTCCACATCAGCCATGATTCACTCATGACGACACGACCTAACACCACATTCCACTAATCCTCAGCCAATTATGTTGCTCTGTAACCTCCTCTTGTCACCCGCGGTGGGTTAAGGGATAACAAATTAATTTAAAAACTCTTGCAAGCGGCCACAAGGCTTAAGACTGTCACTCCATTCCAGCATGAGGCAATTTTCCTGGTATTTTCTTCATTTTTTTTTTAATTTTGCCCCGAGGGGCGAGTTTATTGGGCAGCGCCACTCATCCTGTGAGTGGACACACCGCCATAGTGACAGTATTGGGCAGCGCCACTCATCCTGTGAGTGGACACACCGCCATAGTGACAGTATTGGGCAGCGCCACTCATCCTGTGAGTGGACACACCGCCATAGTGACAGTATTGGGCAGCGTCACTCATCCTGTGAGTGGACACACCGCCATAGTGACAGTATTGGGCAGCGCCACTCATCCTGTGAGTGGACACACCGCCATAGTGACAGTATTGGGCAGCGCCACTCATCCTGTGAGTGGACACACCGCCATAGCAGCATGTACAACACTCCCCAATAGGAAGAAAACCCGCTGGGTTGTTCATCCTGTCACTTGTACCCAGACACAGCTGGGACTTGCTTAACTGTCTCAAGTGAACAGCTCCTCAAACAAGAAAATTAACATCTGTCAGTTCTTAAAAGCTTACGTTATCTTGCGGGAGCGAAATGTGGGGAATCTTTTAAGAACAGTATCAGTATTTCACAGTGTTTTCCTAACTTAAACAATGCGGGGTTTGTTATTCTACACATATATTTAATGTCTCTCAGGTGTTCACATTCACGTAGATAGTGGTCAAGGCGGTGTCCGTCACTCTCAACACAGATTCTGCAACTCCACTGATCAACTGACGACCTTTCACAGCTTTCTTGTAACTAACTTCAAAATATTGTCACTTGCTTAGCTAAATGAACTATGGGGTTCAGTTTCTGAACTGATTATGTGCTTCTGTAACCCTTTCCACTACCGCCCACGGGATGGGTATGGGGTGCATAATAAAGAAAGAAATTGAATAAACTGAATCTTGTTGCGGGAAAAATAATATATGATTCGCTGTCATTTATTGAGCGTTTTGTTACATGTTTCTTCGGTTAAGGTTGAACAGGTCTCTTCCACACCTGGGTAGAAAAATGTCAGTCTTATCGTAATGTGGATCTCATGTGAAGTGGCTGCTAATGTTATCTCAGGTCACTCCTCTCGTCTATCTTGGTCCACACCATCACGTCCTCATAGCGACTACCACTCAAACAAATTGCATATAAATCATATATTCCACGTGATATTTTATATATTTCAGGTGATATAGGAGGCCTCTTACACCTTGTCCAAGGTTGGAGAATTTACTATTTGAAGAAAGAGACTGAAGTATGCAAGAATACATACTCATGTATAATTCTGAGCCAAAGAAAATATCCAGAGTAACAGTGGGCCGGGTCAAGCCTCACCTGGCACAGCCCCACCAGGCCTACCTAACCTTTTTTGCATATTAATATATGCAAATATATTTACATATAGTTTTATATATATATATTATATATATATATAAATATAAATATATATAAATATAAATATATATATATATATATATATATATATATATATATATATATATATATATATATATATATATATGCGGAAAATCCACAGAGAAATATGAAAGAAAGTGAACGTTTCGGCCTGTTAAAGCCTTTGTCAACACAAGACTGACTAGAGGAGAAGGGAGAAGGGGGAGGATACAGGCCGACACCTGGAACCTGACCAACCCATCTCTAGGGAAAGAATTAACCAGAAACAGGTATAGCTTAGCTTGGAAAGGTCAAAGAGGATTAAGCGGTCAGAGAATAAGGATGAAAGATTAACGAAAAGCTTCATAAACACACAATATATGAATATAAAATTGTAATGAGACATTGTAAGCCTCTCTATCAGAGTTTTTTCTTAAACGGTTGTGCAATATTATAACTTAAAAATGGATCAAGTTTGTACATACCAGTACTAACATTCAGAAGATTTGGACACTGATTAAAGCAGACTCAATCAAATTCCGTTCCACGAAATCACCACAATTGGTAATGCTTTTCGCCCCATTATTGTGATCGCATAAACTCGTGTGCAAATACAAGGCATTAGACATTTGGGCAGTTCTAATACTATATAAGCATGTTGTGACAACCGCAATTGTAAGGACTTTCCTGTTTGTCCAAGGTACACAAAATCACAATCATTGCAGGGAATCGAATACACGCAACCTGCTGAATCAGGGGAATTTTTATTAAATTGGATTTGATCGTACTATTAGTGAACACCAAATTTATATTAATTTTCTCGAAACCCAGTCTTCATGTCCATAGTTGAGGATTGTAAGAAAAGGATAAATGAGATACAGCTGAAAGGTCACAATGTGAAATTCATGTGGATTCCATCTCATGTTGGAATAGATTAGATTAGATTAGATTTTTTATTCAGGTAAAGGTACATACATTGAGTTACATACATAATGTTAGATTTAAAGATAGAGATGGTACATACAATACCTAAAGCCACTAGTACGCATAACGTTTCGGGGTTTCAACGTTGAGTTTCTGCTCAACGAGGTGGCGGATGACTTGACCAAACGCGCCACATTAAAACCACAAGTTGACAGCGAATGTGTATTCACAATGAGACAAATAAGAAGCAAAATCAGAAATATTCAGGCACAGGCAGGAGTGGAGAGGAGAGATATAATGTATGAGAAAAGTCAAACCATGCAACACTACATGTATGTGAGTCAAAACACCCATTTCACTTATGGTAAAAGGAGAAATGTTTGAAGTGACTCTGTGCTCATGCGGCTTAGGCTTGGGTACAAATATTACTGGGAATATGGGATAGGTGTTCATGACGGTAACATGACATATAGTGTAAACTATATGGTATGTTAAGGTCTCACAGCCTTGCCCATTATGTTCTTGATTGTCCGTTGATTAATGTATATAGAAACACTGAGATAAGGACTGTTCCTGAACAAATAGCCTGGATGTGTCACAACGGAAAGGTTGATGATATTCTTGAGAGATATAAGAATTTTACACCAAGACTGTAATCTTTTGTTGAATTATCTGCATGTCTCTTGCAAATTGTCTATACAGTATACCTAAGTCATAAAAGTATTTGTGTGTACGTCTGATACCATACTACTTGTGTAAAGGAGGAAATGTACTGTATATGTTTATCTCTCAGAATGTTCGGCAATATGTTCATTGTTTGTGATGTGTGTCTATGCATGTATGAACACGATGTACTGAACGGAGTGAGAATAGCTTGAGCTACCTCAACCCTTTGTGTGTATTTTACCTCAATAAACTTATTTAAATTTAAATTTCGCATGTTGAGGCCACGGGAGTAACACAAATGTGAACAAGCTAGAGTTGTCTCCAAGCCAATATGCAACCAAAAACCCACGTGGCCCCAACATACGAGGTGATTCGATGAAATATGTGAATAAGCTTGGGTGAGGCTATCCCCAAGAGTCTAGCCTCACACTTTTAGACAGCCAATCTTATAGCATAGCTATACATTTACTAACACAACGTGGAATTATCAGAAGTTGCCAACTGTTATAGAGTCCAAGAATGGGGACATACCTGTGTTACAAAAATCGATTTGGTGTCATACTAATGCTGTCAGAGTTTCAGCTGCCTTTCAAAAGGAACATCTTCCTTGAGTCCCACCAGGAAAAGGGAGAGGCTACTTTTTGCGGCGACATATTCAGTCCTGGCTAATTAATGTTGGCAACTTTAAATCCATTACCATTCTGGAGATTCTGAAAAGCAATAATATTATTATGCACTGTACGAATGCATTTTAGATGAATGTGTACAAGACGGAACTGCAGCTGAAGTGACACTCGACACTTCAAGCCAGAATTTGTAAACAAAAACCTTAGCAAGCGAACACGCTTTCTGAACATGAGGATTTGTTGAGAATGAGTGTGGAATGATTGGGCAAGTGTGTGTGTAGTGTGACGAGTGTGTCACGCTGGATGCCTTGACAAGTATAGTGTGATCACCGCCACTGTCATGGTGACCTTTCTTTCTTACACACTATAATATTGTATCATGATTTCATCCACAAATAAGAACACTGAGAAATATAAGGAACACGGGCAGAATTTAAATGAAAAAAACATATATATCGGTGCAGATAAAGGTGATAGTGTAGGCAGTGAAAGCTTGTACAGCGCAATAGCCAGCGCTTGAAGCCTGCTCGGAATTGGATAACGAAAATAGATAGTGGATAAGGCCAACACCGTACTGGATAAGTGCGGTAACATAGTTGATAAGGCCAACACCGTATTGGATAAGTGCGGTAACATAGTGGATAGAGGCATGAGCATAGTAGATAGAGGAGTGCACAAAACGTGGCCCAAGCAGGTAGTGGTCATGTGCTGGCCGTGCTGGCCGTGCTGACACGATGGGATGTGACGCTTTGGTTAGTTGTCTCAAGTGGAGAGAGAGGGCGGGAGGGTAGAGGGGGAAGGGGGTGTTTGTAGGGAAGTTGTTCTGTGTGTACTTACCTAGTTGTATTCACCTAGTTGTGCTTGCGGTAGTGTGACCCTTGGTGGTGTGACCACCTGGTGGTGTGACCACTGGTGGTGTGACCACTGGTGGTGTGACCACCTGGTGGTGTGACCACCTGGTGGTGTGACCACTGGTGGTGTGACCACCTGGTGGTGTGACCACTGGTGGTGTGACCCCTGGTGGTGTGACCCCTGGTGGTGTGACCACTGGTGGTGTGACCCCTGGTGGTGTGACCCCTGGTGGTGTGACCACTGGTGGTGTGACCCTGGTGGTGTGACCCCTGGTGGTGTGACCCCTGGTGGTGTGACCCCTGGTGGTGTGACACTGGTGGTGTGACCCTGGTGGTGTGACACTGGTGGTGTGGCACTGGTGGTGTGACACTGGTGGTGTGACCCTGGTGGTGTGACACTGGTGGTGTGACCCCTGGTGGTGTGACACTGGTGGTGTGACCCCTGGTGGTGTGACCCCTGGTGGTGTGACCCCTGGTGGTGTGACCCCCTGGTGGTGTGATCCCTGGTGGTGTTACACTGGTGGTGTGACCCCTGGTGGTGTGACCCCCTGGTGGTGTGACCCCAGGTGGTGTGACCCCCTGGTGGTGTGACCCCTGGTGGTGTGACACTGGTGGTGTGACCCCTGGTGGTGTGACACTGGTGGTGTGACCCCTGGTGGCGTGACCCCTGGTGGTGTGACCCCTGGTGGTGTGACCCCTGGTGGTGTGACCCCTGGTGGTGTGACACTGGTGGTGTGACCCCTGGTGGTGTGACCCCCTGGTGGTGTGACCCCTGGTGGTGTGACCCCATGGTGGTGTGACCCCCTGGTGGTGTGACACTGGTGGTGTGACCCCTGGTGGTGTGACCCCTGGTGGTGTGACCCCAGGTGGTGTGACCCCCTGGTGGTGTGACCCCTGGTGGTGTGACACTGGTGGTGTGACCCCTGGTGGTGTGACACTGGTGGTGTGACCCCTGGTGGTGTGACCCCTGGTGGTGTGACCCCTGGTGGTGTGACACTGGTGGTGTGACCCCCTGGTGGTGTGACCCCTGGTGGTGTGACACTGGTGGTGTGACCCCCTGGTGGTGTGACCCCTGGTGGTGTGACCCCTGGTGGTGTGACACTGGTGGTGTGACACTGGTGGTGTGACCCCCTGGTGGTGTGACCCCTGGTGGTGTGACCCCTGGTGGTGTGACACTGGTGGTGTGACACTGGTGGTGTGACTCCTGGTGGTGTGACCCTGGTGGTGTGACCCCTGGTGGTGTGACCCCTGGTGGTGTGACACTGGTGGTGTGACACTGGTGGTGTGACCCCTGGTGGTGTGACACTGGTGGTGTGACCCCTGGTGGTGTGACACTGGTGGTGTGACACTGGTGGTGTGACACTGGTGGTGTGACCCTGGTGGTGTGACCCTGGTGGTGTGACCCCTGGTGGTGTGACACTGGTGGTGTGACACTGGTGGTGTGACCCCTGGTGGTGTGACACTGGTGGTGTGACCCCTGGTGGTGTGACACTGGTGGTGTGACACTGGTGGTGTGACACTGGTGGTGTGACACTGGTGGTGTGACCCCTGGTGGTGTGACACTGGTGGTGTGACACTGGTGGTGTGACACTGGTGGTGTGACCCCTGGTGGTGTGACCCCTGGTGGTGTGACACTGGTGGTGTGACACTGGTGGTGTGACACTGGTGGTGTGACCCCTGGTGGTGTGACACTGGTGGTGTGACCCCTGGTGGTGTGACACTGGTGGTGTGACCCCTGGTGGTGTGACACTGGTGGTGTGACCCCTGGTGGTGTGACACTGGTGGTGTGACACTGGTGGTGTGACACTGGTGGTGTGACACTGGTGGTGTGACCCCTGGTGGTGTGACACTGGTGGTGTGACACTGGTGGTGTGACACTGGTGGTGTGACCCCTGGTGGTGTGACCCCTGGTGGTGTGACACTGGTGGTGTGACACTGGTGGTGTGACACTGGTGGTGTGACCCCTGGTGGTGTGACACTGGTGGTGTGACACTGGTGGTGTGACACTGGTGGTGTGACCCCTGGTGGTGTGACCCCTGGTGGTGTGACACTGGTGGTGTGACACTGGTGGTGTGACACTGGTGGTGTGACCCCTGGTGGTGTGACACTGGTGGTGTGACACTGGTGGTGTGACACTGGTGGTGTGACACTGGTGGTGTGACACTGGTGGTGTGACACTGGTGTGACCCCTGGTGGTGTGACACTGGTGGTGTGACACTGGTGGTGTGACACTGGTGGTGTGACACTGGTGGTGTGACACTGGTGTGACCCCTGGTGGTGTGACACTGGTGGTGTGACACTGGTGGTGTGACACTGGTGGTGTGACACTGGTGGTGTGACACTGGTGTGACCCCTGGTGGTGTGACACTGGTGGTGTGACACTGGTGGTGTGACACTGGTGGTGTGACACTGGTGGTGTGACACTGGTGGTGTGACACTGGTGGTGTGACACTGGTGTGACCCCTGGTGGTGTGACACTGGTGGTGTGACACTGGTGGTGTGACACTGGTGGTGTGACACTGGTGGTGTGACACTGGTGGTGTGACCCCTGGTGGTGTGACCCCTGGTGGTGTGACCCCCTGGTGGTGTGACCCCCTGGTGGTGTGACCCCTGGTGGTGTGACCCCTGGTGGTGTGACCCCTGGTGGTGTGACCACTGGTGGTGTGACCCCTGGTGGTGTGACCCCTGGTGGTGTGACCCCTGGTGGTGTGACACTGGTGGTGTGACACTGGTGGTGTGACACTGGTGGTGTGACCCCTGGTGGTGTGACACTGGTGGTGTGACACTGGTGGTGTGACACTGGTGGTGTGACCCCTGGTGGTGTGACCCCTGGTGGTGTGACCCCCTGGTGGTGTGACCCCCTGGTGGTGTGACCCCTGGTGGTGTGACCCCTGGTGGTGTGACCCCTGGTGGTGTGACCCCTGGTGGTGTGACACTGCTGGTGTGACCACTGGTGGTGTGACACTGGTGGTGTGACCCCTGGTGGTGTGACCACGTATTTACTAGATGAGTCATTTCCTCAAAACAAATTTAGTTTTATTATTATTTTTTAATGTTTATATTATATACACTTTTTATGTTTATTTAAATTTGTTTAAATTTCTTAAAAAAACAGTAATCTTGCCGTCCCCGTGGCGCAGTGATAAAGGACTCGCCCGGCGTTTCGTGAGCGCTTTCTCCTGGGTTCGTATCCTGGCCTGGGAGGATTGACTGGGCCCCAATCCTTAACTGTACCTCTGTTTACCCAGCAGTAAAATGTGTACCTGTTGTTGAACGATTTGGCGGGTCGTATTCCGGGGAATATTAAGATTAATTAAGGACCTGCCAGACATGATACCGTGCTGGTGTCTGTACAACATTGTAACAACTCTTGTATATGTAAATAAAAATGGTATTGTATCTTTTATCTATGTCCCCTCCCCCCCACATCTCTCCTCCCCTCCTCACTTCAGTCCCTCTCTCACTCTCTCACTCTCTCACTCTCTCACTCTCTCCCTCCCTCTCCCCCTCTCCCTACGCTGTGTACACGGCTCCGGCCTTTAATATGAGAATGTGTAAATAAGAGAAGGGGAAAGAATACCACAGAGGATATTGACTGAGGAGAGCGTGAGTGGCTGAGGAGAGAGAGAGATTAAAGGTGAGCCGAGTGAGGGGGTGTGTGTGGGGGTGGTATAGTGTGTGTGGTGTGTGGGGGAGGTATAGTGTGTGTGGGGGGGGTGCGTGTGTGGGAGATATAGTGTGTGTGTGAGGGTGGGGGGGAGGTATTGTGTGTGGGGGGAGGTATTGTGTGTGGTGTGTGCGGGGGTGCGTGTGTGGAGATATAGTGTGTGTGTGTGTGAGGGTGGGGGGGAGGTATTGTGTGGGGGAGGTATTGTGTGTAGTGTGTGTGGGGGGAGGTATTGTGTGTAGTGTGTGTGGGGGGAGGTATTGTGTGGGGGGGAGGTATTGTGTGTGGGGGAGGTATTGTGTGTGGGGGAGGTATGGTGCGTTTGGGGGTGGTATGGTGCGTGTGTGGGGGAGGTATGGTGCGTGGGGGGGAGGTATGGTGCGTGTGGAGGAAATATAGTGTGTGTGGGGGGGTGTATGTTACGCTGAGATATAGGGTTAATAACTGGGGCCAGACAGTGGAATCAGTTAGGCTATTCAATGACATGTGTGTTTTAATGTGTAGAGGAATGTGTGGTGTGGCGTCGTTGTGTGCGTTGCCCGGGAGCACTTGAGCTGGGTGCACCCATGGCACTGGCTTCCTGCACTTACCTAGTTGTACTTGCGGGGGTTAAGCTTCAGCTCTTTGGTCCCGCCTCTCGACAGTCAATCAACTGGTGTACACAGATTCCTGAGCCTACTGGGCTCTATCATATCTACACTTGAAACTGTGTATGGAGTCAGCCTCCACCACATTACTGCCTAATGCATTCCCTGTGTTAACTACTCTGACACTGCAAAAATTCTTTCTAAATGCTCTGATAACACGTACACACACGTGTGTGTGTACGTGTGTGTGTACGTGTGTGTGTGTGTGTGTGTGCGTGTGTGCGTGCGTGTGTGTGTGTGTGTGTGTGTGTGTGTGTGTGTGTGTGTGTGTGTGTGTGTGTGTGTGTGTGTGTGTGTGTGTGTGTGTGTGTGTGTGTGTGTGTGTGTGTGTGTGTGTGTGTGTGTGTGTGTGTGTGTGTGTGTGCGTGCGTGTGCGTGCGTGCCTGCGTGTGCGTGTGTGTACGTGCGCGTGTGTGTGTTTGCGCGAGCGCGCGCGCGTGTGTTTTCACCTATTTGTGCATGCCTGACTGACATTTATCAATTTCAGTCTAAAGTAAATTTTATAGGAGTGACTTAACCTTTAAAGTTTGCTCAAAATTCATCTGAATTTACATTTGACAGCTAAATACACAAAATATCATTAACATACCAAATTCACTGAATGATTCCAGGGGTAATTTAACAAATAAATTTATTTATAAAAAATTCCAGGTACAAATCTGAAAGTTATGGAAATAGTTTATTGCTCATTGCCACACCAAAAGTGGACCTTATATAGACGAGGGCAGAAATAGCCTAACCTACTCTATCCTTTTGAGATGTATTTCCTTTTCTTAATAAACTTACTTGAACTTGAACTTGTTACCAAAAGTCTACAGATAATAATAATCAGTAAAAGTAAATGTACATTCTTTTATACATATTATTACAAGATAGAGAATGATCAGAAGACAAGAGGCTATTCATAGTTCATTAATTCATGGTCAAGACAACCACGAATATCATCAACAGGAACTTTTGTAAATAAAGAGAATAGATCAAACTCATTAATTTAACATCAGGATTAATTGAATCAGTGTTTAATTTGTTAACTAAATCCACAGAGTTAATCAAAACTTGCCGCCTTCAGAGACCGGCAGCCAGGTATAACACACACACACACACCAATACAACCAATACACGAATTGTCAATTATTCGTATGCTTGTTTACGTGCAGTAGTTGAGAATGCATGAGAAGCCAGAGGACACAATGACCAAGAGAAACTTCAATTCAACGTCATCAACGTTGGTTGATTCAACGTAGAATTAACGTTGATTGATTCAACGTTAAATTAACGCCACTCTTGAATATTGTACCCACTGGGAGGACGTTACTGCAGGTTGGTAGACCTCCTTACGAGTTCGCTTCCACGTGACCTCTTCCTGAGGGTGTGTAGAGTCAGCAGCGTGTAGAGTCAGCAGCGTGTAAGAGTCAGCAGCGTGTAGAGTCAGCAGCGTGTAGAGTCAGCAGCGTGTAAGAGTCAGCAGCGTGTAGAGTCAGCAGCGTGTAAGAGTCAGCAGCGTGTAGAGTCAGCAGCGTGTAAGAGTCAGCAGCGTACCGTCTCATGTGTTCAGTGGAGACGCCACCCTAGGCTACTCCATGTGGCAGTAAGTGCACTCTGCTCCTGGCGGAATTTACATAGGAGAATTTATCCTCCTGGCGGAGGATAAATGATGTGACCCGAATATCTTAAGGCGGATCCCAGGAAATGGAGCTTGTTTCCCCTCAAGCACACCACACAGCAAGATGGTTGCCAGAGCGTCAGAGTGCGAGCTGGAGCACACCGGCCTCACAATAGACCGAGGACGACCTCTGGGGCAGGAGAACCTGTCGCCCGCAAGGTAACAAGACTTCCTCCTTCAATTATTAACCAGGCGTGTCCTTTAGTGGGCCAGGAACGTCAGGAGAACTCTGGAGGCTCCTGCAGCCACGGGCCAGATTCACGAAGCAGCTACGCGAGTACTTACGAACGTGTACAACTTTCTTCAATCTTTGACGGCTTTGGTTACATTCATTAAACAGTTTACAAGCATGAAAACTTTCCAATCAAATGTTGTTATTGTTATAAATAGCCTCCTGGTGCTTCGGAGCTCATTAACTGTTTAATAATTGTAAACAAAGCCGCCAAAGATTGAGAAAAGATGTATAGGTTTGTAAGTGCTTGCGTAACTGCATCTTGCTGGGCTACTGAAGTGTGAGTTTATAGTGCCGTAGCCTAGCACATACAGGCACCGTCCAAGCAACCCACAACACATCAGCTTCCCCGAAGTCTTCCAACCTATTTGTGAGACATCAAGCGGCGTGAGGCGAGTTTAATGGCCGCGACGGAGGAAAGTTTGATAAGAGAATACTGGCGCCCGAGAATATGCGTTGAGCATCGATATCATCTGCAATAGAGAGCAGAGCTGGGTATCTTTCTTCACTGTGGTATTGAAACAGGTCCCTGCCGCTCCTGGGTTGGTCTGGCCTCAGTGTTTTGACAGTTGTCGAGGGGGAAGTTCATGCGGACGTTATTAATTGACTTTTGTCATCAATCTTTACCTTCCTCTCTGTTTCCCACCTTAGCAATCTTTTATATTTCTTATTGGATTGAAAGCTATGTCGATTTACTCGTTCCGCTGACGTGTTCCGTCAGTCTTGGCAGCTTAGACTTCAATACCTTATTGATTCTGTCAGCTCCTGGGCAGCATGCAAGATGTCCACACAGATATGATCCCAGAACTCTTTAATGTACGAGTCTTACCATGGAGTTTGTCAATGAGTCCCATATCAATATATGTGGAACGTGTTTTCAGCATGTGACACCCTGGTCTTGACTAGTCTCACAAGATCTAAAGAAGCTTTAGTGGAGTTAGTTAGCTGGTCTTGAACTGATCAAACGGCGCGGCAACCTTAGACTTATTTAAATTAATGTGGAGCCTCCCAGGGTGCAGAATGACGATAACCTGGCCACAGGAAATGACCTGGCCACACCGTTGCCTCGACGGTGCTTCGTGTGTTCAACTGTGAGCGAGGCACACAGTACTTGGTTCAAGTACCTGCTGGTTGTGCGCCTTCGTGCACTGTTTCTTAGATGAAATCATCCGCGATAGTTAACACACATAAACAAATAGTGTCCCGAGTCGACCAAAAGATTGACCGCGTTGAAAATATTCACGCATATCAACACAAATTTGACCATAGTAAACCGAGAGGCCTTGCTTGGAAAGCATTAATTATGAAGGTGTCTGCCATCCTGGCCTCCTCTGTCGTGGCAGAGGATGTGTATCGTGTCACAGTAAGACTTACATGTTAGTCATGTTAGTTAGAGCGTGGAGGAGCTCTCATGCCGTACAACACTGAGGTAATCCGTGAATAAGTCTGGAATTATCTTGCGTGATTCGGGTTTTTAATGCAGTATTGTGTGTTGCATGACGTGTTCATGCACTGCTTGCAATGACTTCATTCATATTTGAAAGTATTGTGACTGGACTCAAGCCAGACCGGAAAGCCTCATGTTTGCGCTAGCCTCATGTCAGTTAGTGGAGACGGACAGCCGTGTTTTTTGTTTTATCTTTATTTAAGAAAATACAATATAAATCATTTCACCACCTTACTACACCCGTTGTTAATTACGCCAGACTCCACAGCAAGGGCCCACGACGCAGCACTTTATATTGTTTACATAAATGTTTTTTAAACACAAGAAGGTAAAAATGTATCGCGTAAAAAATTTTCATATTGAATTACAGCCTTGCATAGCTATACTCCTCCTAATGTGTTCTCCTGCGGCTATGTGATTCCTGCTGTTTTATAACACTAAATATATATAGCACCTACATAGCTGCTGGTGTGGAACTTGTGATGGTTTTGCACCACCTGCTGATGTAGGTATGACCAAGTGAAAACTTTGTCAGCAAAACTATTTATATATCTCACGTCACACAATGTAATTGAATGTGAAAACAAAAATCCAACATTTAAGAGTTAATTCTAATGTCCAACCACCTGGACTGGACGGTAGAACAAATGTCTCGCTTTTTGCGGGTCGGCGTTCAATCCCCGACCGCTTTTAGCTTAGTTAATTTATTATGCACCCCATACCTATGCTGTGTGCGGCAGTGGAAAAAGGTTACAGAGGCACATAATGGGCTCAAGGACTGAACTCCAAAATTCGTTTAGCTAAGTAAATTACAAAGTTGATAAGCTATAGTTACATAGTTCAATGTATATTATTTCAACAATTGATAAGTTTTAAGAACGACCACAAGTACGCAAATCTCTTAGCTAAGCAACTTGCCGATGTGGAGACCGTGTTTCATGATTTGATTTGCTTATCACGCAACCTCCCCCCCCCTCCCCCCCCCTCCCCCCATCCAGTGGGCTGCAGTGGAAAGGTTACACAATCACCCACATTCTTTTCCTACAGTTAGCAAACTGGGAATATATAGATATAATTTCTGGTGGTAGATCATTTTAACATAAATATTTACACATTTCTTAAACATTTTTATAGAGCTGTCTCTAAATTAACGTATCTCCTCGCACTCCATGGCATAGTGACGAAGAGTGTGTCAATAGTTTTGTTGACACAGTTTACATCTGGTCAGGTCTACATCAGCAGGTAATGCAAACTCACAGGGATACTTATAATTGAGTGCAAGCCGAAAAGTAGTAACCTCTAGCAGTGCTGATTTTATGGGATGGTCCATAGATGCGTGGCTCTTCTTGCATGATAGATGGAATTACTGGTGTCAATTTCACTTTGCTACAAGATCTACAAGGTTTTGTTGAAGCTCTTGGTGGTGTGTTATTGATCTCAGACTGCTTGTATAGACAATCTATAGTCAACTCCTTTGAGTGCAGATTCTTTGGCTAACTCATCAGTTCCGTATATGAAATTCGCTTAAAATCGACTCTTGTCGACATTAATAATTTTATGTATCTGGCTTCAAACATGAGAATGCTACAATTGTCTTGAAAAGTTGGTCGTAAACAAGGATGATAATTCACTTACAATTACCGTGCCAAGTGTGGGGACATATTAACATTTGAGTGCTAGAAATATAGCAAATACTATAGTTCGGTATAAAGAGTAGAGGCCCATTTGTTTATACGGATTCCCCACTCTTTTTTTTTTATACGGTATATACAAGAGTTCTTACACTATTGTAAAGTCACTAAGACGCATAACGTTTCTGGCAGGTCCTTAATTCTAATTTTCTCCGGAATACGACCTGCAAAATAGTTTAATACAACCTTTACCCAATCACTGCTGGGTGAACAGAGGCGTACAGTTAAGGATTGGCGCCTAGACAATCCTCCCCGGCCAGGAAATGAATCCAGGCCAAATCGCTTACGAAGCGCCGGGGGAGTGTTTTATCAGCTTTCTCAGGACAACTGCACTTGCAGCTGCGCCGTGGGGGGTATTATTCTCCTTTCATATACTAATCAAATAATAATCAAATCAAAATGTTTATTCAAGTAAAAGTACATACATAGAAGATTTTTTATTATTATTATTATTTTCTACCACAAACACAGAAGATGAGTTACAAACATAATGTTGGATATATAGATAGAGCTAGTACATACAATACCTAAAACCACTAATACACACAGAGATAACTCATTGTGTCAGGGGACAAGCAGGCAGAATATATATACATGTTAGGCTTATAACGAGGTCTTATATACGTGCTTATAACGAGGTCCCCCCCCCACCCAAGGTCGTGTTACTGACCCCCCCCCAAGGATGCAACCCCATAAAACAAGCTAACTCCTGGGTACCTATTTCTTGCTAGGTGAACAGAGGCATTAGGCGATAGGAAACGCACCCAACCATTTCTTTCCCGCCCGGGATTTGAACGAATTCCCTATTGTGTCGTGGATTGGAGTTCATAGGCTACTACGAAATACCACTAAATGTAAAGTACTCATAGGATAATATAATAAATAAAATTGGCAACTAAAGAAACGGGGGGCGGCGAGGGGGGCCCCCTCCCCTTAGTGAATGGACACTGAGGCAGAAACGATGAAGGAGAATAATAGACACGCTTAAAAAAGTGACAATGACAGAAGTGTCATTGGACGAAATGACACAGAGAGCGATGACAACGATAACAATTGGCAATGAAAAACGAGAACCAAGGACAATGGTGGCTCCACTAGGGCGGGGCAGGGGAGACATGGAACACCGAAGAGTACCGTGACCCACAGTGTGGTTCGGGGGGGATTGTTAGGCAGGAAGTGGAGTAGTTCAGAGTCCCTCTGAGGACGCAGCTTATTTGCGGCGAGGACCAGCGTTCCTGGCTCAGGGTGGCACAGCCAGGCCGGGGTAACCCTTCCCCCACACACCCACCCAGTCCTACAGCTGCGTTTCTCTCCCTCGGAAAACTCGCGTTCTGTACGCAGTGGGACATCTCCCACGGTGCAGGCGTCCTAAATGACTTTACCTGGGGCCACCTGTACCATGTGTGCAGCAGTAATCCCAAGGCAGGACGACCTACAACTGCTCGCAGTGTTATCAACAAGTGCAAGGTGCCTCAAGCAACAACACACACTCCACAGGAAATTCTGCCACATTATAGGTCATGTATAATGCTTCTTGTGAAGCAGGGAATCACACTTTCTCATCAACATTGTTATTGATGTAGTACTAGTATCATATACACGTGAGGGAGGAGAGATCCACTCATACAACCATGTATATTTTACAACAATTACTTTATTACACTTAATTATATATATATATATATATATATATATATATATATATATATATATATAGCATATATATATAGCTTTACAAAGCGTCAAATGAAAATCTAGGCACAGTATACGTCCCTGAGACAATAGGCAAATTATGTAATGAATTACGTAATTACAGGGAGCCGGTCGGCCGAGCGGACAGCACGCTGGGCTTGTGATCCTGTGATCCCGGGTTCGATCCCGGGCGCCGGAGAGAAACAGTAGGCAGAGTTTCTTTCACCCTATGCCCCTGTTACCTAGCAGTAAATAGGTACCTGGGAGTTAGTCAGCTGTCACGGGCTGCTTCCTGGGGGTGGAGGCCTGGTCGAGGACCGGGCCGCGGGGACATTAAAACCCCGAAATCATCTCAAGATTACCTCAAGATGATCTCTAACTTAACACTGCTATGTGACATGCTTCATTACTCACGGCTGCCTAACACCACTGCCGTTATGGTCTAAGGACAGTCACAGGAGCTCAATACAAGGCTCAGAACAAATTTGAATGTACATATACATGTGTTGGAATATATCACATATGCGAGCTCCTCATATGTGGCCAGCACTCGTGAGGCAGACGCCTGCACCGACTCAGGTCACCTGAGGTGGTGGGTCATGGTGGGTCACCTGAGGTGGTGGGTCATGGTGGGTCACCTGAAGTGGTGAGTCATGGTGGGTCACCTCAAGGCACCAGGAATGTGAAACAATGCGTACACAAAATTACAAGGTACAGTAGTTACATAAATCAGGTCTCTCTCATACTACTGAGATGTCAACACCATCACCGTGGAAGTGGACTAACAGAGTAGTCAAGCCAGTAGTCCAGTACTTGGGGACGACCTGCAGGCACGGGGCTCTACACAGCAGACATGCACAGCTTCCCGTCTCAACACAGGAGGCGTCCTCACCTGCTGGCGTGGGTAGACGGCCCACACCTCACAATTCACTACCACCGAACCTCTTTATAGACCACCAATTAGAATGCAGCTACTAACTTAACCCAACATTTGATTGGTTTACCTATAGGTTCCTCTGCCGTTATTGGGAGAATAGCCTGACTCCAGCCTCCTTGCCACTGCCACCAGAGGGAGATCATACTGCACAGTCATATCCATCCACAGGTGTGCAAGACGGGCTGAGAGACTACCATTCTCTTACAGCAGGAAAGTGATGTTGTTTTCAATTAAAATTTTGCCCCGAGGGGCGAGTTTATTGGGCAGCGTCAGTCATCAGTGCCGCTGTTGTCTCTCTCTTGGCACAAATTGTAAATCTGATACATTCTGAGTTCCGTTGCGGTACTAGTTATTTGTTTTGAACAATGTTGAACTTTAATAAAGAAGGTCTGGAGGACTTTTCTGCAAGGGTTAAAATGAGAGAGTCTAAGCATTACCATACCCATTGGAAAATTAATTTCAGTAACGCGACCAATAACGTTCTGGATATTAATTTAAGTTCCTTTCTCATGTTGACCAGACCACACACTAGAAATTGAAGGGACGACGACGTTTCGGTCCGTCCTGGACCATTCTCAAGTCGATTGTGAAACGTGAACCGAAACGTCGTCGTCCCTTCAATTTCTAGTGTGTGGTCTGGTCAACATACTTCAGCCACGTTATTGTGATTCCTTTCTCATATTAAGTATCTTTGTGGTACGAGGGCACACGAGGATGATAATTATTATTATCATTCGGTGCTCCCATACCACAAAGATACTTAATATGAGAAAGAAACCTCAAGGCCTCGCTCTGCATTTTGTCAAGCCCAGTGAGGTAGAAAAAGCCTAAGCTACTCTATCCCTTTGAGATGTATTTTTTTCTTGTCTCAATAAACATACTTGAACTTGTCAAAGCCTCAAATTAAGCTTTCTTTCAGGCACCAAGGCAAGCATTCAGAGGTGCAGCATAATCCACTAAAGATATAATATATCCAAGGTACATCATTTTAATCATTCTGACACTGGCACCATAGTGATAACCTGCCCGAGTGATCTCAAAGCCTCTCTTTATGCTGATGACTGTGATTAAAGGGCCTATTAAAGATTAAAGATTAAAGAATTGATTAAAACAGAACTATACAGTGAGACCTCAAGACCAAGATATCCCAAATCCTTATCCTCACATCCCTTCTATATAACCATCTCACAGGATACTTAGTCATACATGGAATCAGAAGAGAACGCGAAATGTAAGGCTCTATTAGCCCCCACTAGGAAAATCTGGGTACAGCACAGGAATATCTTCCAATATTCCTGAGTGTATGAAGTAATTATAGAGCTCAAAGTACCTCATACCGTTTGGTCTGAAATCACTTATAACAGGACAATCACAGATATAGTGTTGAGGAATGTCCCAGCTCTTGTTCACCAATTGATTAACAATCGAGAGGCGAAACCAAAGAGCCAAAGCTCAACTCCTGCAAGCACAACTAGGTGAGTACATAGTTTAAGGGGCCCACTATATCCAGTCTGAAAATGGTACAATAAATCAACTGACAGCTTTAAGAATGATTAAAGATAGACCTCAAAATGGCATATATATTTTTTCAGTGTGATAATTGGGCGATCGAAATCGGACCTATTAGAATATATAATTATAAAATAGTGGCCATTATATAGGAAATTCAATGAAACCTTTTTTTTGCAATATATTCTTATAATTTAGTCGAGAAAACTTTGTTTATATTTTTATTTATTTATATGGTGATAGTAAATGAATTGTATTACGAGATAAATAGAGAGTAGAGAGACATGAGGAGTGTAGAGTGGACCACCTGCCGCCTCTCCATGGTTCAACATCCGCTGTGTAAGTGCCGCCAAATAGCGGAGCCCCGTCGCGGAAATAAGTCCTCGGTAAAACACTTACTTTGACTCGCATCTCCGGAAGAAGTTAGTCATAGTGAGGAGTAAATAACGCAGAGTTGACGGTGCTTAAGGGGATCGTAGCCCCCAGCGGCGGTGGCGGCGGGCAGCGGCGGCGGCCCGGATCACCTTCCCGGCCGCCCGATGCTCAGCTGTTGTCGCCGCCGCGCCTTTTTGGGCTTCACATATGGTGCGGTCACGGCGCTTATTGTTGAGCGGATTGAGTTAGGAAAGGGATCGTCTAGTGAAAGCACGATGTTGATTTATTGTATCGTCGGGACTCGACTCTGTAAAGACTGAGCAAGCGACCATTTAATGTGTGATTAAGTTTGTTTTGGTGGTTTGTCGAGGGTTTGTTGTGTTTGTGGGGAAGGAAAGAGAGTGGTAAACCGATGAACGGAGAGTGTGGGAAGAGTGGAAGGGAAGCCTGGCTGTTGTTTACACTGAGGTAGTTGTCTGGAGCTGGAGTCATCATCATGAACGGCCTCAGTATTCGGGATATATGCTGTCTGTTCTGCTGGCCACCCTGCCCGTCCAGCATAGCCGCCAAGATGGCCTTCATTCCTCCAGAACCCACCTACAGTTTCACGCCCGACGAGACGGGTTCAAGACACAGCCTTCACCTTACTGAGAAGGCCGAGTGGCAGTTTACAGACAAGGAAAAGGAAGCAATTGAGGTTTTCTACACCCGTACCAATAGGGGCAACAAGATTGCTTGCATGTTTGTGAGGTGTTCACCCAATGCAAGGTTTTGCATTTTATTTTCACACGGCAATGCTGCTGACCTTGGACACATGAGCAGTTTCTATTTAAGTCTAGGAACAAGAATAAACTGTAATATCTTTAGCTATGACTATTCCGGCTATGGTGTGAGTGCCGGAAAGCCTTCCGAGAAGAACCTGTATTCCGATATTGATGCCGCTTGGCACGCACTCAGAACGCGTTATGGCATCTCCCCCGAAAATATTATCCTATATGGGCAGAGTATTGGCACCGCAGCGACGATAGACTTAGCATCAAGATACGAGGTTGGCGCCGTGATTCTCCATTCACCTCTCATGTCTGGAATTAGAGTCTTGTTTAACACCAAAAGAACGTGGTTCTTTGATGCCTTCCCAAGGTAAGTTATTCCTTTGGAATGATAATTCTGATAAATGTCTTGTTCATTAGCACATAATTCTTATTGGGAGTTTTTGGCTTTATTGAGGACTAACTTTGAATTTTTAGATTGATTTAATAATGAAAACTGCTCCATTTTATAACTACAAAATAGAGCTATTTATTAGCCCATTGCTGTATACACTGTATAATATTAAAACCTTAATCTGTACACAAGATTAAAAAATATGATTTTACAGTAATGTATTACATATTCTAACCTTGGTATAGAAGAGGGAAGAAATTTGAAAATCTGAGAGTCCAAACTACTCATGCAGTTGAGCTGTAGCCCTCAATTATTATATTACATACTAAGAAAAAAAATTAAGAATCTGTACATGCGTACAGTGTTGGGTGTACTCTACTGTACATTGTTTTCTAGAAACCCATTTTGTAAGAAACCCAGTTGGACTGGGCTCTTGAGGGGAAAAGCTTTTATTAACAATCACAAAATAAATATAGTATATTTCATGTGGAGGAGTTATTTATTTCATAAAAAGCATTAGGATTAGATTTTCAGCTACATGCAACATGTGTGTTCCATATGTTATAAGAATGTTGTGCAATAGTGTTGAAATGAAGATTAGTATAAGCCTATATTATATGCATCATCATAAATGTTTATTCTGTTGAAATTCAATTAAAAAAGGATGATATAACTAAGCATCCTTCAGCATGGATCACTTGGCCTGTATTTTAAGGTCAGCCACTTAGATGATTCAGGGAGTATTTTGGCAAGTATTACACTTCTTGTACAAAATATTCAAGTGTAAATTTATAGATGAACACACTAAATTAGTGAAGTGCATTTTTTCAGAAAGATATTTACATTTGTTTATCAACTTGTAATCAATACAACATATCCTTAAACAAACAAACACTTTTTTTGAAAGAAATGGATTTTTCCTTAGGGTTTATAAATTGATTGGTAATATCCATTGTGCAGTATTGATTAGATAACTTTTTATATAGACTGTGTCAAAACTGTATCCAAAATCTTGTGAATTGTCTTTGAAAATATAATCAAATAAGCTTTGCTGGCTAATATAATGCATAATTGCATATATAAATAAGGTCTTACATAATTAGGGGAAGTCCCTGGTCTCTGGACACTTACAAAAAATTATTGACTTTTTGGGTATACTAAAAATTTGTACAGTACTTTTTTTTTTTTGCTAATGGTGTAAATCAAAAGTAGATGCACAGTTCTCTATAATAAATCACTGGTCTTAGACAGTGAGACATGTCACCCATTTGTAAGGGAATTTTTTTAGTATAACCATGTATATTATGGACATTATTATAACCCCCTTTGTTTCTATAGTATTAAGCAACACTCCTAGTATAACAGACCTTGTATCCATGTGTTTGACCCTATGGTTGATCTGAGACTAGTATTCAGGAGGTGTTGGAAACAGGTGCTAGATGCCCTAATGTTCTGCAGCTCATTTCCCAGGAACCACTGAATGTTAAGATTTAATATTACGTAATTTGGTAACAGGATATGTTGGTTTTCTTTTGTGGGATTTTTTTTAACATTTTGTTTTACTCATTCTATTGCATCCAGAGATAAATCTGACATCCATGTTTGGTGACTTATTCCTCGGGAACCACTGACCAATGTAATCTGAACGAAATATACAAAGTAGCGTGGTGCATTTGACAAGAGTTGGTGACTTTTAGTTGATTTAGAGGTGTGATACTGTACTTAATCTTCGTGTTTGCAGAATCCTTATAGTTACCATAGTGTAACTTGCTAGGTGTTTGCCCCAGTGGCATCCTACAATTTAAGGACTGTAAAGCTGCCTGAAGACTAGAGAAATTGATAAAAAATCGCCATTTAACCCCTTTTACCGCATTAGCATCTGGAAACTATTTTTCCACTAAGTGTAGAAAAGCAGCCAAAAAATTTAGATTTTTGTTTAATATTTTTTTATTCACTTAAAAAAACAAAATTTGTTCAATGGAAAAAATTCAGTAAGGTGAAAAAAATATACTTTTTTGGGAGGGCTCTTCGATGGCTTTGTTGGGTAGTTAGTTGTCTAGTTAGCTCCAAGCTTGTCGTGTTCTACCAGACCGTTGAAAACATAAAGTAACAAAAGCATTCATGTGCTGTGTGCACATTCACATGAGTGCAAATGAATGTATACACAGTGTTATGGAGAAATTCATGTGCACAACTCTATGTACAAGATTATCTCTTATTTATGATCCATACATCATGTTCAGTGTGATACTGTAATTGGAATTAGAATCTTTATCCAAAACAACTTTAACAAATCATTACAATTCTAGTTCTACTTTTAACTCCATGGAAACAGCCAGTCAAGCACAGGAAAACAGTACATTCCTTACATCATGGTGCCACCAGTTTAATTCTGTTCCTATACCACTCGAATACCTGTCGATGATTTCAAGGATCAACATCCTCGTGGCACGGTCTCTTTCCAGGCCTCCCGGATGGTGGTGTGGTCATCCAGGCTGACCTGGAATGCGGTTCCTTGCAGCCTGACATATGAATAACAGCCTGCTTATTCAGGTATCCTTTTAAAGGGTTCATCAAGTTCTCTTTTAAACACTGCAAGAGGTCAGCTAGTTATGCCCTGTATTGTATGTCTAGAAGGAGTGTTGAAGTCTTGTGCTCTTGATGTTGATCAAGATCTCTCAGCATGCCTATTGCACCTCGGCTTTTCAATGGGTCTATTTTGCACATTCTGCCATGCCTTCTGGTTTCATGTGGAGTTCTGGTCGGTGTTTTGCAAATAAAGGTGCACTCTGTTTCTTTACTCTTTTTCCCATTGGTGACAAGTTAAGGTACAGTAGTGTCATGAATAATAAAGTAAATTTGCTGGACTGTGAACAAAGTTAAATGACAATTTCAGTTGACTAAAATAGAGTTTGCTTGATTTATTATAAAAAGTATGATATGAATTGAAAGAAGAGACATTCTTCTATAAAATAATACTGGAACAGATGCTGTAAATTTATATTTTTGCATACTTTTCACATACTGGAGGTACCCATTATATGAACGCTCGTATGAACACTCATCCATCTGAACAGCCTCACATATCCCCAGTTGTATCAATCAACTAGATAAATATAAAACAATGTCCTTATGACCCACACTGCCCCAGTCATCAGTACCATGATCACTCATAAAGGGCTAATCCTCTTTACTGTTACAGTTCTAATACAGCAAGGTAATTTCACATTTAAGTGATGGCATAATTTGTGTCGGTGGCAGACTAGTTGTGGTGTTGTTTTCCTTAAGTTTGTCATCCACAGCTATTTACTATACGATTCTTATGCTAATTCCTTCACCATTCCCCTGCCAATGCTTTTGTGTAGCAGGCATGAACAGGCAGGCATTCTGAGTCAGTTACATAATCTCAGTAAAGCCTTGAGTCTGTCAAGCAATCAGTCAGTCAGTCAGGCAATCTGTCGTTATTCGATTGTGTAAGAGGCCTCCCGGGAAGCGGTTGAGGGGGGGGTGGGATGGGGATTGTAGGGTGTCAGGGGAGTGGATATGAAGGTGTTAGGAGTGGAGATGGGAGGGACCTAGAGGAGGAAGAGTGGGTATGTATACCTGGGGAGGGTTCTGGGCGTTCTTCTACTCTCCGAGCCCGGCCTGAGGCCAGATAACTTGGTCCAACAGACTCTTGCTTAGAGTGGCCCGCAGGCCCATATATTCAATACAGCCTGGTTGGTCCGGCACTTCTTGCAAGAACTTAGATAAGTGCCTCTTGAATACATCCACCTTTGTTCCAACAATATTTCTAATTCTTGCTGGGAGGGTGTTGAACAGCTGTGGACCTCTGATGTTCAGACAGTGCTCTCTGATTTGTGCCTATGGCATCTCTACTCTTCACTGATTCTATTCTGCATTTCCTTCAGTATCTTTCGTTCCAGTGCAGTATGTTGTTATTCTACTGTGCAAATATGGGACGTGGTTTTCAAGTATCTTCCATGTACTGTATATATATTTTTTATACCTTTCTGGTCTCCTTTCCAAACAGTTTTGGAAAGCAAAAGAAAGAGACAGACAGACATTTTGAGAGCTTTGAGACGGTCCCAATAATTTAGATGTTTTATCGTTTCTGTGTGCGTGTATGAGGATGATAGGGAGAGGGAGTGCAAGAATGTAGGTGCGGGAGTGAGACAGCCCTTGTTTCATCTTGTCTGCATGCAGCCAGCCAACCAGGCTGTCAGGAGTGGGTGTTGGAATGGGTGTGTGGATGAGTGTTGGAATGGGGGGGTGTTGGAATGGGTGTGTGTGGGTGGGTGTTGGAATGGGGGGGGGTGTGGGTGGGTGTTGGAATTGGTGTGTGGGGTGGCTGTCAGGAGCAGATGGATGGGTGTGGGTGTTGGGAGTCTTTATGAATGTGATGTTTTTTCTAAGATGACAATGTTAAGAGTGGCGGCTCTCACAATTCTCATGGACCAACAAACTTAACATGATTTGAACAAAACCAGATCGTGTTTATCTTGTTCGTGGGGTAGGGTCTTTGGGTTAGTGATGGAAGGAGTATGAGAGCAGCTTCTTCCGACTGTGTACTGACTTCTAATACAGTACACATGCATTTTCATATATTTATTCATGTAATTAGACCTCTTCACTATTCAAAAACACCAAGTCAACTTTTGTTATGGTAATATTTCTTATATATGCTTGTTAGGAGGATATTGAACTGCTGTGGACCTCTGATGTTTATACATACATTGTTCTCTGAATGTGCCTATGGTACCTCTGCTCTTCACTGGCTTTATGGTCCATTTCCTTCCACATCATTCACTCCAGTATGTTGTTATTTTGCCGTGCAAATTTGTGACCTGGCGTTCCAGTTTATTCCATGTATAGTATTATGTTATGCAGTATATACCTCTCACCTCTCTAGAGAGTACATATTGAGATGGTCCCAATAATTTAGGTGCTTTATAATGTCTGTATGCCATATATATTCTCTGTATTCCCTGCTTGATACCGGCTTGATGGGGTTCTGGGAGCTCTTCTACTCCCCAAGCCCGGCCTGAGGCCAGGCTCGACTTGTGAGAGTTTGGTCCACCAGGCTATTGCTTGGAGCGGCCCGCAGGCCCACATACCCACCACAGCCCGGCTGATCCGGAACTTCTCTTAGAAAACAGTCCAGTTTTCTCTTGAAGATGTCCACAGTTGTTCCGGCAATATTTCTTATAGTTGCTGGGAGGACGTTGAACAACCGCAGACCTCTGATGCTTATACAGTGTTCTCTGTGCCTATGGCACCTCTGCTCTTCATTGGTTCAATCTTGCATTTTCTTCCATATCGTTCACTCCAGTACGTTGTTATTTTACTGTTTAGATTCCCCTGCTCTGAAGGGGAAGGTGAGTATCGAGCAGTACTCAAGGTGGGATAGCACAAGTGATTTGAATAGTATGAGCAGTATGGTGGTATGCCTGGATTTGAATATTCTCATCATTTTTTTAGCTGATATTATATTTGCTTCATTCTCCCTAAATTTTAGGTCATCAGATTTTTTTTTTTTTTTTTTTTTTTTTTTTTTATAGATATATACAAGAGTTGTTACATTCTTGTACAGGCACTAGTACGCGTAGCGTTTCGGGCAGGTCCCTGGAATACGATCCCCTGCCACGAAGAATCGTTTTTTCATCCAAGTACTGTACACATTTTACTGTTGCGTTAAACAGAGGCTACAGTTAAGGAATTGCGCCCAGTAAATCCTCCCCGGCCAGGATACGAACCCATGACATAGCGCTCGCGGAATGCCAGGCGAGTGTCTTACCACTACACCACGGAGACATCATTATTCACAGATTCCTTACATATTGCTTTCCCACTATGGATAGATCTGATTGTTTAAGATCTTTTATTTTTTCCTTGCTTAATCACTAGAAATTTATTGCAGTTAAACATCATGTTATTTTCCATTGCTCAATTGATAACTATTAATATCAGCCTGTAGTTTTTAGCGTCTTCTATACAAGTAATTTTCATACTGATTTTTATGTTGTCTACAAAAGATGACATGAAGCTGTGATTTCTATTTATGTCTATATCTGATATGAGAAAAAGGAAAATCAGTGGTGCAAGTTCTGTGCTCCTAGGTACAGAACTTTTCACTGTTCTTGGACTTAATTTTGTTAAATTGACGGTTACTCTTTGCATTCTGTTTGACAGGACATTTTATATACATCTCCCAACTTGTACCTGTTATTCCTATTGATCTCATTTTGTGTGCTAGCACTCCATTGTCACATTTATCAAATGCATTTGCAAAATCGGTATTTACCATATCTGTACTGTATTTGATTCTGTGATTTTTGTCATAGTGGTCGAGTAACTGTGAAAGACGTGATCTTCCCGAACTAAATACATGTTGACCTGGGCTGTGAGGTCATTGTTCTCCATAAAACTGGATCTGACTCCTGATCACTCTTTCAAAAGCTTTCATTATGTGTAATGATACTGCAACTGGTCTTATCATTTTTAGCCAGTGCTTTGCTCCTTCCCTTGTGTAGGGGAGCTATATCTGCAGATTTAAGCGCTTCTGGTGTCTCACCTGTATCCAAGTTTTTTCTTCACTCTACTGTACACTGAACGCTCATGCTAATGATCCTTTATATTTCTTAAGTTCAGTATAGAATTCCATGAGTCTGGACCCGGGGTCGAGTTCATGGGCATGTTGTCAATTTCTCTTTGAAAATCTGCAATGTTTGTATTGATATCAGTAATATTGTCCAGGGGTTTGGGTATCATTTATAAAGAAGCTATTCTGATCTTCAACTTTCATGTTGCTTATTGGGGTGCTAAACATAGCCTCAACCTGATCTCTTAGGATTTCATTAATTTCTTTGACATCCTCTTGTGTATGAACCTTCAATTGCAAGTATAGGTTCAATGCTGGTGGAAATTTTGATTTCACATGTGAAGAAACATTTTAGTTTTTTTTTTCTCGTGTGGCTTTCTGTTCCAACTTCATTTCTTCAGTCTGGTATGATTGCTTCATCTTCTGCTCTATTTATTTCTTTAATTAATAATTTCTGTTTAAATAATATTTTCTTTGTTAGGATAGTTGTCTGCTTGAACATTTGTTATTTTTTCCTTCTTCTCTATTATCGTGTGTGTTCTCTTTCTAAATGTGGTTCTCTTTCTGACCTTCTGCATAGGGACATGTTTCATGCATACATGTACCTGTATGCTTAGGCTATCAATTGTTTTATTCCTTGTGTGGGAGTTTCGTTATTTAAGACAATTTTCCATTGAATGTATGCAAGTTCTATGTTCATTTTTTCCCAGTCAGTCCACACATTAAAATGAAATCTATTGAATAACCCCTCTCGTTCGATCTTTTTTTTTTTTCGGACATATGTACTGTATTACCAAAATACTGTATTGATGTTTGCATTTCAGTGAGCTTGTGATTTGAGTGTGGTATCTGAGACTGCAATGTTTCTAATTATTTCTTTATTGTTTGTGAAGATCAGATCTAGAATATTTTTGTTCCTAGAACCCTGTTATCTGCTGGTTGACCAAGAATTTGTCCCAGAATTTTGGTAACCAGGAAATAACATTATGTATATGCCATCTTAAACTGGGCAGGTTGAAGTCTCCAAGCAAAATAATATCTGGTATTAAGTTTGCCAGACTGTCTAGGTTGTTGTCTATTTTGCTTATCTGCTCTGTAAATTCTTCAACCATTGCATTTGGTGATTTGTATATGAAAATAATAACTTTTTTTACTCAGAGTATCTCTACCACCTCATTTGTAGTTTAGGAGCACTGAGCATGCATGAGTCCTCTCTTATATGGAGACATGCTCCTCCATATGACATATTTACCCTATCACATCTATATAAATTATATTCTGAAATCCAGATCTCGCTGTCCATAAATTCCCCCCATGTGGGTTTCTGTGAACACTTCAAATACTGTACTGCATTTGTCTTTGTGAGTAGGCCATTTCTCAATGTTTAGTTTTTTGTCTTTGTTTTTATTTCCTGTATGTTGGCAAAGATAAATGAGGTTACTCTTTGATGTATTTTGAGTTTTTTCCAGAGAGTTCCATTATGTGGCAGTTTATTGGATTTGTTCTGCCCTGTACTGGTTGTTGCCTGCCATATATGTAACTGTTGCATGGTGTACTGGTAACTGTGACTCGGGCATGTGTTTGGTATGCTTTGCTGGTTTCGGTACCGTGCACTCCCTCTCTTCCACACTTTGAAACTTTCTTCTGGCTCTAAAAAATTATTTGCCTTTTCTCCTAAGCCATTTTCCTATTTGCCGCCCCTTCTTCCTTTCGTGTGCCATTCACATGAAAGTCTGGACAGTATTGGTCATATCATTTTCTTTCTTCAAGTGAGGCTTTGCATATGACTAGATGGAAATACTCTACTCACTAAGCTGGATAAGCCAAACATCCAGATAAGCAGGAATTCTTACTGGGAAAGTAAAAAATATTAACATTTAAAATTTTTTGTACCACAACCAACATAAATTTAATTTCACACACACTATAATTTAAATAATATACCAATACCTGTACTGTAATTTAAAACAGAAACTTCAACTTGTAGTTCATCTTCTTGTTTGATTTATACTGTAGATCTTGAAATCTGTAGTTCTTGGAAATTTACGTTACCTAACATAACTCTAAAATTTACTGTAAATGAGTTTGGCAAGGTCAGTTCTACATGCCAGCTGCTGAAGCATCACTGGTTGACCGCTCTTGGCTTTCTGGTGAGGCTTTACTTTTCCCTTTTTGCAATATTGTACCTCGCTCTAAACCTGGAAATCTAACTATCACTTGGCCAGAAATCTAGTACATTATTTTTCTAAAGCTGGCTGCAAACATGCTTGCAGCGTTTCTTATTTCTGCACTGCAAATTGTTACACCAACTGTGTGGTGCTGTGTGTATATACACAGCCGCATGCAACTGTGCGATGCTGTGTGTATATACACAGCCTCGTGCAACTGTGCGATGCTGTGTGTATATACACAGCCTCGTGCAACTGTGCGATGCTGTGTGTATATACACAGCCTCATGCAACTGTGCGATGCTGTGTGTATATACACAGCCTCGTGCAACTGTGCGATGCTGTGTGTATATACACAGCCTCATGCAACTGTGCGATGCTGTGTGTATATACACAGCCTCATCCAACTGTGCATAGTGTGCAGGCTTCAAAGTTTTGCTATTACACCTTCTACTAGTGCAAGCTCCCTCACTCATTAGTAGCTATGAATTTTATGTACATAGTGTAGTCATCTTTGTTTCCTTATATCAGAGACGTTATTAGTGGCTATACCAAAATTCCGTGCAACACTCGGCTAACTGGCTATTTTCAGAGATCATTGACACATAACTTATCCTTAATGGTTAGCACAACATTCTCTCTCTTAACACCTCCAGGACAATTGCTACTGCTACCAGACAGTTCTGGCCAAAAATTATTAAATGTCACTATGAAAGCAAAAGTTACGAAAGTTGTTCATTAATGGCGTGGCACTGTGGTATAACATTAGGGGAAGAGAGGACATGTCTTGTTTAGAATGACTGGGCCTGGATGGGTCTGTTATTTAGGCCGCCAGATGAAACATAAATCCCTTAATTTTAACAGGGATTTATAGCCTGTATAGCTATATAGCTATATGTAACCGTCTATAGCCTGTACACAGTTTTTAAGAAATTTTTGTTATAATATTAGATGTTTCTTTCTTTTTTATTGTAATGAAGTGTTTTAATCTAGTTTTTAGTTATACAGTAATCATAGGCCCCTCCATATGACTCCCGCCCCCACAGACGGTCCCTCCTGACTTTCCCCGCCACCCCAGCACCCTCCACCCCAGCACCCTCCACCCCAGCACCCTCCACCCCAGCACCCTCCACCCCAGCACCCTCCACCCCAGCACCCTCCACCCCAGCACCCTCCACCCCAGCACCCTCCACCCCAGCACCCTCCACCCCAGCACCCTCCACCCCAGCACCCTCCACCCCAGCACCCTCCACCCCAGCACCCTCCACCCCATCACCCTCCACCCCATCACCCTCCACCCCAGCACCCTCCACCCCAGCACCCCCCACACCTCAGCACCCTCCACCCCAGCACCCCCCACACCTCAGCACCCTCCACCCCAGCACCCTCCACACCTCAGCACCCTCCACCCCAGCACCCTCCACCCCAGCACCCTCCACCCCATCACCCTCCACCCCATCACCCTCCACCCCAGCACCCTCCACCCCAGCACCCCCCACACCTCAGCACCCTCCACCCCAGCACCCTCCACACCTCAGCACCCTCCACACCTCAGCACCCTCCACCCCAGCACCCTCCACCCCAGCACCCTCCACCCCATCACCCTCCACAAAAGCACCACCCCCACACCCCAGGCCTCGAGTCACTGCTGTACGGGATTAACAGCCTGAAGCTGTTCTCGGTTATCTGGCAACCCAACTTATTCTGGTTCTTGATGCCCAAATACACACATGGAGAAAATGTGTGCAGTACACGTCTAATTGTGCTTGCAGGGGTTGAGCTTTGGGTCTTTGGTCCTGCCTCACAACCTTCAATCAACTGGTGTACAGGTTACCAAGTTTATTGGAAATTTGAAGCTGTATAAGGAGTTTGCCTCCACAATTTCAGTTTTACTGTATTCCATTTGTTCATTACTAGTATTAGTGTAACACTTTTTGCCTTCTAGTAATGCTAAAACATTTCATCCATTCTCTGACAGTAAATGTTCCAATGATGCTAAAATACATATCCATTTCTTATTCATAAACATTTATACAGCATTTTCATCACTGTTATGCTAACTCTGTTATAAATACTCTTTTTGTTTTTGATGTATTCACTTGAGAATTCATTTGTGAACATTTTGACACCATATTTATAGTGTCATTCACCAAATGAATGAATTAGAAAACATAAAATGATTGTAAACATTTTTCACATCACTGAGCAGCCCGTGGAGCCCAGAACGTTTACTGTTGGGAACACACATTAACCGAAAAATAGTCTTTGTAATCTGTTGGCAGCCAAACTAAGCTCATTTGGATGCTTTGTTTCCATGTAGCTATTGTGTTGTACACTAGTCTCCTGCAAGGAGACTAGTGTACTGGGGCTTGGGGAGTAGGAGGAGGAGGAAGAAGAACCCAGAACCCCATCAAGCAGGTTAAGCAGGAGTTACTGTGACAGAGCAAAAATATACAATCTACCCATCCTTCTGTTACTCGTTTGATCTCTGCAGCTTGGATGTATACCGTGGCCATATACGGGCTCTCTCTGTGAAAAATTTATTTGTTTAATATACTGTTGATATTAGGGGAAGCGTTTTAATTATAGTTGACCAAAATTTCTTAAGTACAGTACATTAGGACACAAAGATCAAAATTTAAGTTTTTTTCTTGCATGTTACACTAAGTACATTGACCTTAACACTTCGGCTTGGTAACGACGCAGCATTGCATCGTTCTTTTACTAGGGGGTAGTCCGGTAACGACGCAGCATTGAGTCGTTCTTTTACTAGTGGGTAGTCCGGTAACGACGCAGCATTGCGTCGTTTCCGGCGGCAAATTGGCGGCAGCTTCGGGAGGGGGCACACCAAAGTTTTGGACATTATATGCATATACATCTGTAGGGAATTTCATTGCGAATACATTGATACCAATATGAAAAAACTAGGACCAGAATTGAGGTAACAAAGTTGAAGAGTATACCCATTTTATTGCTATTTATTAGCACTCACTGTGGTAACGCACCGTCACGTTCTCGGTTTGCTGTGGGTGGGACGCCGGGGTTTTGTACTTTATATTTGCATATACTCCTGTAGGGAATTCTATTGTGAACACAATGACACCAAAATGAAAGATCTAGGACGAGAATTGAGATCTCCAAAGTGAAGAGAGAGTACACATTTTATTGCTCTTGCATGCCCCCGGGGTAACACGCTCTCACTTTCTCGCCTGGCTTTTGGCCTTTATATGCATTTAATCCTGTAGAGAATTCTATTGCAAACACATTGATACCAAATTGAAAAACCTAGAACGAGAATTGAGATGACAAAGTTGAAGAGAGTATACACATTTCGGTATGACCATGCTCTCTATTGTAATGAAAGGCGTGCCTTGGGGTGGTGCAGCGTTCTCTTTCTGGGAATTTTCATCTTGTCGGCGGGTGGAGCGCGCCGCTGTTTTTGACATAATATGCATGTACTTCTGTTGGGAATTCTATTGCTTTTACATTGATGCCAAAATGAAAGACCTAGGACGAGAATTGGGGTAACAAAGTGAAAAGAGTATACACATTTTATCGGTCTTGCGCGCTCCCGGGTAACACGCTCTCACTTTCTCTGTTTGTTGTGGATGGTATGCTGGGCATTTGGACTTAATATACCTTTAGTCCTGTAGAGAATTCTATTGCGAACACAATGATACCAAAATGAAAGACCTAGGACGAGAATTGAGGTGACAAAGTTGAATACTGGAGGGCCAGGTCCCAAATCTACACAGTAAAATAACAACATACTGTATTGGAGTGAACGATATGGAAGAAAATGCAGGATTGAACCAGTGAAGAGCAGAGGTGCCATAGGCACAATCAGAGAACACTGTATAAACATCAGAGGTCCGTGGTTGTTCAACGTCCTCCCAGCGACTATAAGAAATATTGCCGGAACAACCATGGACATCTTCAAGAGAAAACTGGACTGTTTTCTAAGAGAAGTTCCAGATCAGCCAGGCTGTGGTGGGTATGTGGGTCTGCGGGCCGCTCCAAGCAACAGCCTGGTGGACCAAACTCTCACAAGTCGAGCTTGGCCTCGGGCCGGGCTTGGGGAGTAGAAGAACTCCCAGAACCCCATCAAGCAGGTATCAAGCAGGTAAAAGATTACTGTATATACTTTTCAGAATTACCGCGCGCTCCCGCGGACTGCCCAAACCCACCCGGAGTAGTGTGGTGCATGCTCGCCCAGAGCATCGAAGTGTTAACATGACACAATCAAGGCATTGGAAAGAATGTTTTGATTGCTAAATATATTATATACAGCATAAAAGTGTTGTTGTAAACCATTTTTCTAATGCTTTTATTCCTTTCACAGCATTGAAAAGGTGCCTAAAATAACATCACCGGTACTTGTTATCCATGGAACGGAAGACAACGTAGTAGATTTTTCACACGGCCTGGCCATCCATGAACGTTGTCCCCGAGCTGTGGAGCCACTATGGGTAGAGGTAAACTTCCCTGCTTAACTTCTCATTCATAATGAATACTTGAAGATTTGTGTATTCATTTAGATATATTTTAGTTTTGATTTACATTCTTTTTAAATCTTTACAGACATAATTCATAGACAATTCAGACATAATTTGTAAGAGGACAGGTTGAATTGACAACAGATTTTAAAGGTTTCCCACGAACCTGTACTTTTTGGGATAGAATTATAGAGACTTGTAGGCACTTATTCTAGTCAATTTCACCCATTGCTTTATTTTTCCAAAAGAATTCAGTTTTGTAAATATTGAACACTTGTTAAATCATCAAACACTTCTTGCTTTCTCCTAAATGATTAAAATTCTGGTAGGATTTCTGTAACAATTCTGCTCCTCGATCCATAATATCAGCAGGCTTGACCATGTTAGAAATAACGAGTTAATTTCTTTGTTGCTGCTGCTGTTGATTTCATTGGTGCTGATCCCTTCACATATTCTGAAATTTTAGTTTTGTCCTTGATAATATTCTCAGTTGTGGAGCAGCTAAC
The DNA here is from genome assembly GCF_040958095.1 of Procambarus clarkii. Lineage (NCBI taxonomy): Eukaryota > Metazoa > Arthropoda > Malacostraca > Decapoda > Cambaridae > Procambarus > Procambarus clarkii. The sequence goes on from NC_091160.1 coordinate 32,162,615, forward strand.
ACTAAACATGCATGTGATTTCTGATGGTGTTCCTCTCTTCCCAGAAGGTTTAATTATCACTTCTCATTACTAAGGTAATAATAATAATTCCCATTGTCGGCGACAGGAAGCCTGTATGTAGGCTTATCGAGGTACCTTAAACTGCACATGGCTTATATATACGTCATAGGGTGCCAGGCACGATTCAAATGGCCCGCGGCTACACAGGGTTCACATTAACTTCCTCAGGGCTCTTGTAAACAGACTCCATTTTTTGTTTTTTAAATCGTGGGCAATATTCTCCGGTGTGAGAGCCACAGTACTGTTGGAGCAACCAAGGCTGGCGCATGCAGCATGAGCGAACAGCATTGCTGTTCAGCTTGTGACCACAGCATCGCCAAAAAATGTCAAAATAAATATACAGTATAACTGCTATTATTTAGCGATGACAGTATTACAAATGACCCTCCTGACTGTGGTAAAAATTACCAGGATTGTGATAATAGCAGGATTGTTGTGATAATTAGCGCTGTGGGAGGAGTGATGCTGTGGGACGGAGGGAGATAGCATCGTTTACTGACTATGTGGCTACCTGTTATAGTTTGCATTCACCATACCAACTCAGTGGTTCTCTATGGTGAACACAAATGTAGATACTTATATATAATGTGTGTACATAATAACAGCAAAAGGATTATGTTGGAAGGAGCCATTTGGGTGACAGAGATGGCGTCGTCTGTATGACTTGTCTAGCCGTGTAGAGGGTGGCCACTATGCTCTTTTGGCACCCTACAACCTTAAGTGTACAGTTATGGTGCATACAGCATGTAGATACTTATATATAATGTGTGTATATAGTGTAATAACACTGCAAACAGTATTGTTGGGGGAGAAATTTAGTACGTGTGACCTTAAATGTGTGAGGGAGACAGCCGCCAGCTGACTGTGTGTAGTGACGTCTTTTAGTGTCTGAACTAACTATATCAGCTTAATTGTACAGTTGTGTTGAACAAAACATGTAGATACTTATATATAACGTCTGTATATAGTGAACAAAATAAAAAACAGGATGGTGGGAGGAGAAAGTGGGCGAGTGAGGTGTTGAGGGAGTGATAACGAGTGGCTGGCTGTGTGTGGCGGTCACTCCTCGTTGCTTTTCGACTCACAGTACTAACTTAGTGGTTCATTATGGTGAACAAAGCATGCAGATACTTATATATAAACTGTGTATAGAGTGTAATAACAGCAAAACTATTTGTTTATTGTTTTTGAACATAATAATTGAATCACTAATATGCACACCATACTTTTGAGTATAGCAATGATTCACCTCTTTTATTATATAAATATATCACAGTACACACTATTGAATGATATTACTGAAAAAAAAAAAAAAAAAAAATCAATTGGAGACATTGAAATAATTAGGTAATAATATCTTTGTGGCAACTCCCACCTGTCAGCGCGGGTGACGCTGTCCGACTCTGACGACCACTGTCAACGCCCACATTTTGCCAGACTTCCTCAGCCTATTGCGCCCAAAATATGTCACCTACGATTTTTTTCCCCCGTGCTCAGGGAACACAAATTAACATTTTTAGAAGAAGAAATAATTTTTTTAGACTTTTTGTTTTTCTTGCGCTCAGGAGTGTAAATCTCCTCAGGACTCCTTAGCAGCTTAAGGGTTAGGATGCAACCCTCAATAATTGCTTAACTTCTGGTTTCCTATTTACTGCTAGGTGAAAGGAAACGAGTCCAACCATTTCTGTCCTACCTGGGGATTGTGAAATGAGGATGTAGACCACCATACTACAGGACCCTATGGTCTTGCTCTCGTTTTCCTTGGCTCTGGTGCACCAACACACTTATCAAATTTATTAAGGGGGGTTTTCCTCGTACAGAAATAGAGTAGTCCTTTGTATGCACAGCGGGTCTACGTACGACACGAGAGTAATTGCTGGCAGGGTAGCTCGAGTTGCATAACATTTTCCATGCAGACTTGCAGACATAAAGTAGCACTTCATAATGAGAGAAGTTGGTTCGTAGATCCGAGCGAGACCTAGAAATGGGGGGCTTGGAAGTTTGTCCTGAAGACAACCTGAAAAGATGGTAGTACACCAAGTCCCAAAAGTTTAGGCATGTGCTACTGGTTATGAAAACGTCCAGCCTTGTAGGGTTGTATAGAAATCAGTCCAGACCCTCATGGCATGTCTCAGTCTGCACTGCCTCCTCCGCTAGACAGGAGGGAGGCCAGTCTGTTGAGAGCCATACATGTTCTACTTTTCAATCATTTTACTGCAGGAATATAGTCTGCTGGTCCTTAAAATAATCGATGTTCACAATGTGTCCTTACCGTACATCGTGTTAAAAGTTCTGAGTGTTAAATTTTGTAAAGCCTGTAGAATGAGGGCTTTTACTCCCTTTATGGTCCTAAAATGCCTTTTTCACTCAACTTTTTCAACATTCACTTACTCCTTGGTCAATTTACAGACTGACCAAAATCTGGTATTGGGTTATCTTGTTATTTTACCTGATATAACCTTATGCTCATATGAGCTGCATGCCTCTCGTAGGGTGACTAGGCCTTCTGTAATTTCCCCAGTTCTTATGTTCCTACCGTATTCAGTTATATAATCTGATACAGGTACATTCCATGAGCAATGATCATTTATTATTGTAGTTGACTCTCAAAGTACTCTAATAACCCTGGAGCTTCTAAAAGCTCTTCTCATCCCATATTAATGGAAATTCAACAATGGCTGTTTCTCATCTTTAGCAGGTATTAGAGAGTGCAGTTTTACAGGGTACCAGTATTGGTAGTGTCTCTAACGACCAAGCAGAAGCTGCTGCTGAAGATATTTACATCCGTCTCGTCTCCCAGAAGCCAATTCATTACTCAAATTTCGACCATGTTATTCATGATGCAATCTGCAACCATTGGAAAGATTGATGGTTAGCTACTATAAATTACATACAGAACCATCATATGTGATGTATCCTCATGGACTTCTTCCTATCCCTAAAATTCGAAGTGGGAAAACATCTTTGGCCGTGTTATGTATCAGCCATAGAATATTAACTCCTGGGCACTTGATGGAACACAGAGCCGTGCTTGACTGTCAGAAGTGTGTTGTTCATCTTAGTCATATGTCGCCTAGTAGAATGTCCTTTTTTTTCAGTATGATGCAAAATTTTACTTTCCCACCATTCCAGTACACCAAATATCTATTGATATATATAAATCGTCTGTGAATCTGACTGCGTTGACATCGATCATATTATGTCTTTCTGATCTTGCATTTATGCAGCCTGAATATTTCTTTTTTTTTTTTTAATATTTTCAGTTCTTTTAAATAGCAGTTCTTAAATATTATGCAACCTAAATAGTGCTATATAGCCATACTGGTTTAGCAGTTTCTTTTGAAAATTACTTGTATTATAATTTAAGTGAAAATTATCTTTTATGCAGGGTGCTGGACACAATGATGTAGAGTTGTACAGCCAATACCTTGAGCGACTGAAGCAGTTTGTGTCGGTGGAGCTGGTTAATTGACGTCTTGGGGAGGCCCCCCCTCCAACAAGCCAAGGGGGGCTCAATCATCATCCACGTAGCACTGCTGCTTATAGCGGATCGACATCACGTGGGGCCAGTGAGGGTCTGCTGTTAAGATGCTGGGACACTGAAATGGGCATGATTGCTACCGAGGGCATGTTTGCAACTGAGGGTGTCATGGCATCTGAGGGAAGATTGACAGCAGCTCTTGCTACGCCAACTCTTTCTACAGTAGAGACCTCCTCTGGCCGTGCCACACCTACAAACATCACCACTATTGCCTCCAAGAGTCCAGCCAAACCATCTCCTAAACTACCAAGAGCCTCTGCTACACCCTCCCCATCTCCCTCGGCCTCATCAACTAATCAACCACCTAACCAACAAGACTTGCCATCCCTCCCTCAAGATGCCTCCTCTATTACCCTCTCTACTACTCTGCTACAACAACACCGTCGTCATCATTCACGATCTAGCTCAGCAACAGAAAAGTTACTGTGACCTCTGGAGTCTTTAGTCTAATCTATATTGTGTATAGTGAGCAGATTCAGGAAATATGCTAGTGAAGGTTGACATCCTTTGTAACTGTCTATGATATATGCCTCTTGTCATAGTTTAATGTTACGAATTTCAGTTACTAGTGAAGACGAAATAAACGTGACTCCCAAATGCACGGAGAGATGCCTTTCTTGAAAATGTTTGAAAGTGATTGGATTAGAGTAAGAGAGTTAGGGGCCATGACTGTGTAGCAGAAACATTAGCTGGCCTCCCTCATGGAAATGACTTGTAACTAAGGACCGTGTTTGCATGTTGCATCTCAGGTCTTGGGTCGGTGAGGTTTCGTAAATTATGACCTGGATATTTAAGGTCACTTTATTTATTTTTTTATGTAACTCGTACACCTTTGTTTAGAGAGCCATCACAAATTTTATATTGTGAACGTGTATGAACAAGTGCAGAAGACTGTTACTCTAGATGATGAACTAGTTAAACAATATGAAGTTACAGTGTTAAAGGAGTATTATCCTTGAATGTCAGGGCTTATATTGTGTGAGAAGAAATTGTGGTAAATAATCCTTGGCAGCTGCAGGTATAAGTGTCTGTGGCATGCTGACCAATTGCGTTTTGAGTTGGTGTTTTGTATGTCCGTGTTTGATACATTCAGGTCATTAGAGCTAGTACCGTACATTGCAAATAATAAGACTGATTTTTTTTTTAAAGAACCCCTGTAGTATTGTTTTCCCTTAAACAGGTGGTCTACTGATGTAATCATTACAGTAATCACCCTTATGAATATGAACGTATGCAAGATTTGCTGAATTAATATTACATGTCATTACTAGTGAAACTCCTGTACTGATTTAAAGCTTTTTGTTGAGTTAGGAATTAATTTGATTGATTACTTTTTATATGGCAGGCAAATTGAGGATTGCATAATGATTTTTTTTTTTTTTGTTGGGAGTGTGTTCATAGATCAGGATTTGTAAACCAAAAGTGTTCGTTAATAATGCTGTGGGGTACTGAGACACTGGTTAAGTACATTTTTACTTTTCAAAAATCAATAAGTTTGAATAACTGGCATTCAGTTCAATCAGAAAAATGGTAATTTGTTTGAATACAAACTACATTTTGAAATTGGCATTTGCCCAACACAGTATTTTTCCCATTACACCTCTGAAGTATAGGAGTTGTTGAAATTGATTATTGTTTACAAGAAATTTTTTGGGTTACTGCTATTCATTGTCTTAACTTTGTTTTCTTAAGAGTTGTGGTATTAGTAAGTGTGTAGAGAGCTGCTGTTTCTTGAAAACATTCTCTGCATAAGAGATGTTTGGTCCAGCATACATATGATTGCCAGCTGTTCTGAAGATGTGTGGCTTGGAAATATCTTTAGATTATGGAGTTCATTATATACAACTTTGTCTTTATATACATTTATAGAAATATGTGAAATTTTGCTATGAAATATCCTGACAGTAAGATAGGTGCGTGGTGCCATTAGTTGACGTGTGTAACTGAATGAGACATGTTTATATGGGATGAATGAGCATGTAGAAATCTCCATTAATTGTTATTAATAACCAAGTTCACCTAAATCTGCATCATTTTGACATTTAAGTAACATACTTTTGAAGTGTTGATAAAGTACAAAAAGTGACCTCCATAAGATGGAAGAGAGACTACCAAGGACAAGTTTGCACTTCAACAGTGATGGTTTGTCTTCCCAGTACCCGAAACTTGTAAATCTAAATAGGAAAAGTGGTTGGGTGGACTGGCTGAAGTAACAGTAAGGGTCCTTGCACTTCATTTATACAGCAGTACCTTACTCATTCAGCTTCCAGTAAACCCGAACCCTTTGCCAGCAGGTTAGTTAATAACAATGATCGTAATTGGATGTCTCTGATCTGATGAAGTGTATCATCATTAATGCTATTGGCATAAGTGAAACTCCTCCTGGAAGCTGCTGCAGAAAAAGTACAGAATATGGGCATTTGTGTCTTACAGCAATTGAGAGATTATTTTTCAAGTGGTATTTGAAGGATTGCGAGAGGCCTAAATTGCATTCATTGCGTTTAAAAGTCTAGAACTCTAGATGCACCGCTTAATTTTAAGGTCAAATTGTCTGAGTTGATTTGAGTTTCATAGTGATGAGTAGTGCAATTTATTTGATAAAACCTTAATTTTTGAGATAAGCTTTAATCTTGAGAAATCTCACGGGACTGCCAGCTTATTGTTACGTTTCCTCTCATTTTTGACCCCATTGGTTCTTGTTGCCTTTACAGCATTTGGATACTCGTAGTGGCAGTTATACCTTACATTCACTTTGTTATTGTATTTATATTTATTTCTCATGGCAATTGCTATGATTGTTTACACATTTCCCTTGGATATCTTTTTCCTTATGAATATTTCACAAGTGTTTTATTATTATTCTGGCATTCTGTAGCCATCATCCTTCATATTATGTACTGTCATTATTATTATTATTATTTTTTTTTTATACTCGAAATGAAGTATTAGGCGTGTTGTTTATGGTATTGGTCAGAGCATACACAAAGTATGTAAATATTTTTAGATTTATATGTCGTACATACATTTTCATAAATTTGTGAAACTTTCAATATTCGTTTGTTGTCCCTTTCATAACTCTAAAACTAATATTTTATTTTAATGTATTTTCCTAATTTGTAACTGAAATAGGAAGAAATGCTACAAATACATATTATTCTATTTTGTTCATACTCTAATGGTATTGTTCTTGGTTTCCTGTATGTAATCCCATTAGATCTTAATTTTTCCAGAATATTTATCAAACATTTGTCTTAAGCCTCATATTTGCAGATATACTCGCAGAATGATAAAATGTGATTTTTTGAAGAAACTTGGTGTTCATGTTATAACAACATAAAACCTTAAGCAAAAAAAACAAAAACAAAGTTTTTTTGTGACATAGAGTACAAAATAGTGTTCTCCTCAGGATGGCGGAGCAGGGCGGCAACAAGAGCCTGAAGGTTTGGGTTACGAGAGTAATACAATATAGTATAGCAATGGAAATGGTGGACGTGTTGGATGAATCAACGTTGGCTAGTTTCGGGGAGAAGCGTGTAATCTTTACAATGTTGAGTGTGTGTGTGTGTGTGTGGAGTAACAACACATTGGGATGATTGTGCTGATGTTTGGAAAGTATTGTATAGTATGATGTACTATACTATACAGTACATTGTAATTACATTTAAATTGCCTAGACAGACATGGCACCTTTGGAGAATAGTGATTCATCGTTACTAAGGTTATCTGATTTCTTACAGACAACTCAAGTTATCTGATAAATCAATTTTGGAAATCTTGACAACCTACATTAATATCCCTTTGAAAAAAAAATTCTTTCGGTAAAACTTACATATTATTTCTGATGAAGAAATATATTGTGTTATTCATGTGTGTAAAATCTTCATGTGTGGATTTACTTGTGCATGTGTACATGTAATATATACATATACATTGCCAATACAGTGAATTCATTAATCATTTATTTCAAAGTTAAATAGATATTAATATGATAATTGATTGCAAATCATTGTTACTAGTTTTACTAACCAAACTCGGCTTAGCCTAATTTTTTATGACATACTATTCTCAAATAATTGAGAAGTTGTAGTAATATAACTGGGACACTAATTGAATTTAGCATATGTTAATGTTATGAAAACTTAACACTTTGATGCTCTGGGCGCGCATGCGCCACACTACTCCGGGTGGGTTTGGGCATTCCACGGGAGAGCACGGTAATTCTGAAAAGTGTATAATCTTTTCAACTTTGTTACCTCAATTCTCGTCCTAGGTTTTTCAATTTGGTATCATTGTGTTCGCAATAGAATTCTCTACAGGACTAAAGGCATATTAAGTCCAAATGCCCAGCATACCATCCACAACAGAGAAAGTGAGAGCGTGTTACCCGGGAGCACGCAAGACCGACAAAATGTGGACACTCCTTTCACTTTGGTCACCTCAATTCTCGTCCTAGGTCTTTCATTTTGGTATCAATGTGATCGCAATAGAATTCCCAACAGGAGTATATGCATATAATGTAAATAACAGCGGCGCGATCCACCCGCCGACAAGATGAAAGTTACCAGAAAGAGAACGGTGCACCACCCCAAGGCGCCTTTCATTACAATCGAGAGCGCGGTCATACCGAAATGTGTGTACTCTCTTCAATTTTGTCATGTCAATTCTCGTCCTAGGCATTTCAATTTGGTATCAATGTGTTTGCAATAGAATTCTCTACAGGACTAAATGCATATAAAGCCCAAAAGCCAGGCGAGAAAGTGAGAGCGTGTTACCTGGAAGCGTGCAAGAGCAATAAAATGTGTACACACTCTTCACTTTGAACATTTCGATTCTCGTCCTAGATCTTTCACTTTTGTGTTATTGTGTTCGCAATAGAATTCCCTACAGGAGTATATGCAAATATAAAGTCCAAAAGCCCGGCATCCCACCCACAGCAAACAGAGAACGTGGCGGTGCGTTACTGCAGTGAGCGCTAATAAAGAGCAATAAAATGGGTATACTCTTTTCAACTTTGTTACCTCAATTCTGGTTCTAGGGCTATCATTTTGGTATCAATGTATTCGCAATGAAATTCCCTACAGGTGTATATGCATATAATGTCCAAAACCACGGCACGCCCCTCCCGAAGCCGCCACCGGGAACAACGCAATGCTGCGTCGTTACCGGACTACCCCCGAGTAAAAGAACGACGCAATGCTGCGTCGTCACCGAGCCAAAGTGTTAAGTTTCTCAGGATTATATAGAAAACACTGAAATTTTCCCTGATTGACAAAATGTCTGTTGATAAATCTCATTAGTGCATTCATACAATAGATTTATATGTATACCTATATTTTTTTGTATATTGCATAATAGAGAAGAAAATCCTAATAAATATTTAGGGAGGGAAAACAGTGAGGAATTCTCCATATCAAATAACTTAACTCCCACGTGTGAAATGAGAGGAAAGTGACAGTGTTTCAGTCTGGCCTGGACACTTACCAGTTTGGACTTGATAGAGAGTCCAGGATTGGCCAAAACGTTGTCACTCTCCCTTTATGTGTGGGTTGGATCATTTGTTTTCTGGCACATTACTGTGCCTTACTTTCTGCTCTCTCTCTACCTCTTTTAATATCTTCTCTGAGTCCTTAAAATATTCCCAATGATGGTACTCGCATTATATATATATATATATAAATATATATATATATATATATATATATATATATATATATATATATATATATATATATATATATATATATATATATATATATATATATATATATATATATATATATAATAATTTTTATTATTGTGTGTGTGTATGTATGTATTGTATAAATATATACACATTGGCACCTCCAAAATCTGGATCATATTAGTCTGGACCTGATTGAGGTTTCCGTGAAATCTGGATATCCGAAAACATTTCGGATACAGTACAGTACAGTATATTTATCTCGAACATTTCCTAGTTTCCTTACAGCAAATGATACAATGCATGTTTCTGCATGTCTGTCTATACATTCAATCAATTTATACAAATAATTAATAAACTATGATTTTCTTGCCATATCAATAATATACAGTATACAATATTTTCTACAAAATACAAAGTATATATATTTTCTCACTTTTTTGAAGCAATATGCATTTACAATATTATTATTATCATGTCAAACTTCTGCAGCAACCCTGAAGTTGACTTTTGAAGTCCTCAAAGCCCATAGTTTGTATTATTTTTGGGGGGATAAAAGCTATGAGTGTGCGCGACCAACAGCTAACCCCCCCCCCCCCCAGGCTACAGTGCTGTGTAAACCTCTGGTAAATAGCTTTATTTGGTTCTCTGTACAGTACTTTGATGGTCTCAATGTTTTTGTCATTGCTCTTGTGCCATTAGCCTCCCTGTTCATCACTTTGCTCATGTCTTGCTACTCTGGTGATGGCATTTTGAAGACACAAAATATAAAATATTATATAAATTATATTTTAATATTACAGACTCCACAATATTGTTGGATATAACATTTGATTATCTTGGATTTTTAGGGTGATTAAGCTAGGACCTGTAAAGTATGAGGCTATTGCTCCTTCAACCAAGCCAGCATACTCACATAAGGATGGTTTCAAAAAGTAACTACTGTACTGTACTTGGATAATTAACCTTCCTGGGGAGCCGGTGGCTGAGCGGACAGAACACTGGGCGCGTGATCCTGTGGTTCCGGGTTCAATCCCGGACGCCGACGAGAAACAATGGGCAGAGTTTCTTTCACCCTGATGCTCCTGTTACCTAGCAGTAAATAGGTACCTGGGAGTTAGTCAGCTGTCACGGGCTGCTTCCTGGGGGTGGAGGCCTGGTCGAGGACCGGGCCGCGGGGACACTAATCCCCGAAATTATTTCAAGATAACCTTAAGATATTCCATGGAGCACCACAACAGAGGTTATAACCCACCCTTTGTCTATGATATATAAACTGAAAACCCACAGTATCATGGGTAGTAACATTTCATTTGCTTGGGCAGTCTAGGATGGAATGGTTCTAAGTAAGCCAGGATTCTCTCAACTTGTGTATACAGTATATGCATCATTACATACCTTATTACCCAGTTTTCCACTTAATTGGATTACCTCTGGAGCATACCTGGAAAGGGCTTTGGGAGTTCTTCGCCAGATTCGAAGAGGAGAGGCACAAGCCCAGAGAGAAAAAAGTGAGGAATAAAGTAAATGAATATTTTAATATTAAATAATACAAACATTTAAAATATCTAATGTCCATTTGTAATTTCACTAAAAATGCAATGTAGTGCATCACTCCAGGAGGCAGATGTAGTGTTCCTCATAACATGTCATATATACAGTATTGTACAGTAGATATAAATGCATTTACTCCCTCACAAACTGCTTCCACCCTGTAAGGGCACAAAGCATGTTTGTTACTCATACTTTGTACGAGAGGGTCGAGTCCGCCTCGGGGGTATCAAACAATGCACTCAAATAGCACATATTATACCTTGTACTTAATTAGATGTACCTTCATGGCAGAACTCGTCCCTCTCACTTCTAGGAATACAGAACAAAAGACCAGGTTAAATAATAGGTTTGAAGTTTAAAACTTTGTTTATTTTAAGAGCTTTTATGAATTAATTTCATGAAGCTATATTCCTTTATCTTTAACATTTCTGGAATTCAGAACATAGAATGGGTTCTAAGATAGGAACTAGAATTGTATGGCAGACCAGGACTTCATCACTGTAAGGAGCCGGTCGGCCGAGCAGACAGCATGCTGGACTAGTGATCCTGTGGTCCCGGGCACCGGCGAGAAACAATGGGCAGAGTTTCTTTCACCCTATGCCCCTGTTACTTAGCAGTAAAATAGGTACCTGGGTGTTAGTCAGCTGTCATGGGCTGCTTCCTGGGGGTGGAGGCCTGGTTGAGGACTGGGCCGCAGGGACATTAAAGCCCCGAAATCATCTCAAGATAACAAGATAACTTCATCAACAAGGGGGTATAATATTCAATCCTTCACAATTTAAACATTTGAATTTTCATTAGTTCAAAGTGTACAGTTGACAATCTTTTCATTTTCAATATATAGTTTACAAAGAGGACTGTAATAATGATTTTGTTACATGGAATTGATAACAGGGTGGTACTTTTTCTCTTGGGATACTCTATAGAACATAAACTATATGAAATCCCACAGGTTATAACATTCCACACAACAGGCTGGAATCAAAACATTGCCAGGGTTAACTGGGACATTCATAAACATGTACAGTATTGTAAACCCCTTCTGATTAATAACATCCTACAATATTCTGTAACAGGCACTCCCTTTCGCACTGCATTGGTACTCTTATGGATTACAGATTTCATGCTCCTTCAATGCTGCAAAGGATTTACACAAATAAGGACGTGAGCCCTCTTATTTTGTCCCCCCCTCTGTTTCACCACCTCGCCCACAGTGGCAGAGTCCCAAGGTGCGTTCATCCATCCTACAAATAGGTTCTAATTTTTTGAGTTTCAAGTTTTATGTTATAATCCCTTATAGAATCTCGAACTGGATTTCGACATTTAACGGTTATATTTTAATGTTTTTCCAATCACTAAATGTACTTGGGATTGTAGCACTTGTTTTCATTCGTTTAGAAAGGTCGGTTCACCCATGGTGAATGTGCCTGCTATGCATGTTCTATGCTGGTGGCTGCCTGGGCAGGAGTTTCAAATCCTGCTTTTTGCACCAAGTCAAACATTTAACAGCTTTGTTTCATCAGTAAAACACTTTAAAAAGGTTGCCTTTCTTACAACCCTGCCATGTCCTTTGCTATATTGTTTGTTTATACACACCATAACCCACATATGTTTTTGCAGATCTCTATCCCTGTCCATAGAGGACAGAAGAAAATGTATATATACTGATTAGCATTGTAAATGTATTGCCATGTCTGTGGTAGAGAAAACAAATACTCCACACACTGCATGTCCACCTAACTTCCACCTGGCCTTCCGCTTCTCTGCCCGCCCTCAAATTAGCTTGAATACACACATTGCCGGTCTCCCATCATCCATTCATCCAACATGGTCTAAACCATCTCAATGTGCTCTCCTCAATATTGTGGTATAATGCTTTTTGAGCAATACACTTCTCCATTACATTTTCATTCCTTATTCTATTCTGCTAACAACATACATGGTTCATTTCTTGTCCATTTCCACTGTTCTAACTCCTGGAATTTTCATGTTTGTATCCTATTATCATCTTACAACCATACACAAGATTCAGTACCACCTCTGTTCCTTTCATGTTTATACACATTTGCCAATTCCTATCCCAGACTGACAATGGTGTTTAAATGGTGGCTCACATCTAAGACTATATTATGCACATTTATTTCACAGTTTCATCTCTCCATCACCATAACTTGATTTGTTCTCATTTATTTTTATGCCTTTTCTCAACACTTCATTAAGATTTTTAACTAGTCTACAAAACTCATTCTCATCTTGCCTAAATAACAATCATTGCATACACTAAATTTAACTTAGATTAATTATTCTTATTAGGTTCTCCAATACACTAGGTTTACATCCCTCTAGCAATGTTACCTTTCTCTCCCTTGCATTTCTAGTTCTCTTTAATTTTTACCTCTTGTTCTTCCAATCTCATTTGCTCTGCTTCTTTTTAAATTTGAAATATATTGCATGGTTTACTCTCATTAAAATCCAAATTGTTTTTATAAACACTTGTTGATCTCACCAAAGAATTCTTTTCATTCTTCTACCAGTATAGGTACCAGAAGTCATGACTTTTCAGTCTCCTGCCAACAAATGTATAAAGTGTCACTGGCACAACAGGAGAAGTTTTCAAAAGAAATTTACAAGTTTCTCCTGGGTTACCCGTTCAACCTGGCTATGATGGCTATTAGGCCAACCCATCCTCTTAAAAATAACGTCACTTTTCGCTCGTATGTGCACTATGGCCAAAAGTGGACGTAATTTGAAATGAAATTGACTCACAAAAGTGACGTACTGTCCCGTTTCTGTTTGAGTTGTCCGGCCTACTCGGAATGGTTAGGAGAGGAAACTTTCAATTAACGTTTTTCATAACGTTTTGATACTTTATGAGAATTTCCTGCCCACCTAACCTACCAAAGGACCCTTAATTTACTCTCGTTGAAAAAAAAATCCCAAATTTATTTTCATTTTCAAATTACGTCCACTTTCGGCCATACGGGCAAATGACCAAAAGCGACGTTATTTTTAAGAGGACAGGTTGATCAGGCCATGCAAGCTACAAAGACAAATTGTCCCCATAACCCAGGGAAGGCTGTGATAGTCACATCGGTGAAGTTCCGGTAATAGTCACCAAGAATGTCCAGATGAATACCACTGTAGGTACAATCATTTTGCCCATCTTTCCGTTGGAAGTAGACAGGATCTTTAAGACTGCTCTAATGATATTAAGATTTAGTGACAAAGGCACACCATTATCCTAGTAAGGTAAGCTTGATATGTGTGCTGAAATTACTTTACACAGTCACATCCTTCCAAGCTTGGTTGTCCTTAGGAAAGTCAGATGATCTGTCCAACAAAATGTCCTTTCCATGCCTCTGTGCAATACTTGTTGAAATATTGGCCATGGGGTTTCACCTTGCAGAAGTGCCCTGTTCTTTTGTCTACTTTGCGATAAGTCCTGCCATGATGGGTTTGCTGGCATAACCCTATCAGTTTGCTGCATTTATGCTATTGTAGTTGTGATTTTCCTGCTTTCAGTCCTATGCTCACTTTTAAATACAAGCAAGCCATTCTTTACCCGAAACAAGAATTACATGCCCTTTTCTGAGACACGGGATCAACCACAATGGAAGGGCCTCTTCCAGGATGTCACACATTCTCATGCTGCTCAGTGTTAAGCAGGAGACCTCGACCTACTATTCTAATTCTCATCCGAAATAGTTTCCATGTGTTTGGCACTAAGCACCCAAGTTATGACTCATTTTCATGCCTCTGTAGTTAATGACATTACAATATACAGTACATAATGACCACCCCTCTCTAGCCTATAACCACTTATTCTGGCCAGAAGCAAAAGCCAGCTCCCACTTCCTTTTCCTCCTATAATGAAAAAAAAAAGCTTTGGTCTGACTCTCCTGTCATGGCTACCTGTATTCCGGAGTGATATCTTCTTTCTAGTTTGAATATTCCTCGTACCAAAGTCTGGTGACCTTGTATTGGAACAGCCTCACTTACCCGAGTCCTCTTTGCACCCTCCTCCCTCCACTGAACCAATCTGCATGACTAAAATTAATTTCTTTCACCACCCAGACCATTCTTCATTGGTTGATTTATCTATGCAATCCTGGTTCCCCAAGCACCACTCTTGTTTTTATCTGGAATAATTTTACATTTCTTTCAAATCAATTCCACTGATACTAGTACAGTATAATTACTTGCAAGTTGAAACCATGTAACCTTTTTACTCTTGCTAAATGGCATCTGGTACAGTAATTGTAAACAGAACTTTCTTACGACGAATAAGAATACCAAATTATAAAATAAAACACGACTACAGCTGAGGAGGGAAGTGGCTGGTAGAGGAATATGGCACAGTATTACTGCTAGTACTATATCTGACAAAAAAAAAAAACAGATCATGGAGTTTGTTAGAGAATGAACAGTAGATACAATTTCTGACTTAAAAATAGTCATAAAATATGATTTGGATGATGCTGTTTACCAGTGATTTATGCAAGAATTTAAGTCCTGTTCATTGCTAGTATTGCACATTTATTTACAGCAATTTTTAAATATGCAGTTACAGTACAACACAATGTGAACATGACTATTTTACTGTACAGTTGTACACAATAGAGTACTGTAACCGCATTCTGCTGCCACTAGGTAATAAGACCAGCTTGTACTATATGAAGGTATGTACAATACACAAATATTTTTTTAGTATAAATTACATTATAATTTATTATTTACTGTATATGTAAAAATATTTGTTGATATATTGTCCAAATATGTAGAAATGTTTTGTATCATTTGCTATAAGAAAACCTAAACATGTAGTAATATAGTGCAAAAAAAACAAATATTTAATAATTAATCCAAATTATTCCTGAATCCAAATAGGGGTCCAGAACAAAAAATAAAATGTGTGTACACACACACACACACGGGGAGCTTCGTGGATGAGTGGACAGCACTCAGGGGTCGTAGTCCTAAGAGCCCAGGTTTGATTCCTGGCCGAGGTGGAAACAAATGGGCAGAGTTTATTTCACCCTGTTGCACCTGTTCACCTAGCAGTACCTGGGTGTTAGACAGCTGCTACAGGCTGCTTCCTGGAGATGTGTGTGTGTGTAATTACCTAAGTGTAGTTACAGGATGAGAGCTACGCTCGTGGTGTCCCGTCTTCCCAGCACCCTTTGTCATATAACGTTTTGAAATTACTGACGGTTTTGGCCTCCACCACCTTCTCACCTAACTTGTTCCAACCGTCTACCGCTCTGTTTGCGAAAGTAAATTTTCTTATATTTCTTCTACATATTTGTTTAGTTAGTTTAAATCTATGACCTCTTGTTCTTGAAGTTCCAGGTCTCAGGAATTCTTCCCTATCAATTTTATCGATTCCTGTTACTATTTTGTACGTAGTGATCATATCACCTCTTTTTGCTCTGTCTTCTAGTTTTGGCATATTTAATGCTTCTAATCTCTCCTCATAGCTCTTGCCCTTCAGTTCTGGGAGCCACTTAGTAGCATGTCTGCACCTTTTCCAGTTTATGGATGTGCTTCTTAAAATATGGGCACCACACAACCGCTGCATATTCTAGCTTTGGTCTAACAAAAGTCGTGAACAATTTCTTTAGTATTTTGCCATCCATGTATTTAAAAGCAATTCTGAAGTTAGAAAGTGTCGTATAGGTTCCTCGCACAATATTCTTTATGTGGTCCTCAGGTGATTGTTTCCTATCTAGAACCACCCCTAGATCTCTTTCTTTATCAGAATTCTTTAAAGTTGTTGTTGTTGTTGTTGTTGTTGTTGTTTTAGATTTAGCTACTTAGAACGAAATGTCTATGTAGCACGGGCTATGGTGAGCTCGTAATTGAGTTCGGTTATTCGCAATAACCTTGTTACTATAAGGGTCAAAGTTTTAAATGGAGGTGGGGTTTCTTCCCTTTTCCCTGTTTCTTTTTCGCTTCTGTTTTACTCGTGTTTTAATAACATTAACTTGGTTGCAGATGTAGGTGCAGAATGTTCACTAGTGAATCCCATTCTTTAACGGCTTTTCTAATCATTGTAGTGGCTGTGGAATGTGCATCTAATGCAGCTGCTGTCATTGGATTAATGTTTAGTTTGATGTGCAGAGCTTCAGTAGCTTCACATTCCAATAAGTAGTGCAATAGTGGCGCCTCTGCTTCTGTTCCACAGATATGACACTCTTTTAACTATTGGGTTCATTACCTCCCAGCAGCACTTGTAACCAAGTCTGAGTCTGTGTATGGCTACTGCAATGTCTCTGGATATGTTTTTGTCAGGCTTGAAAGAGTAATACCCAGTAGCTTGTTCGTTCCATATCACAGTGGATCTTCCTTCCGCTACTTTGGCTCTATGGAGACTTTTGATAGTTGGGAGTATTTTCTTCTTGATTTGCTCCTTAATCTGTGAAAAACTTCGAGGTATTTGAACCTGTACAACAGGTAGAGCAGTGGCAGTTTTTGCTAGTGAGTCTTTTTCATTACCATCTATGCCAATGTGACTTGGTATCCAATTTAGGGTGATTGATAGCCTTAGATTATGGGCTTCTTTTCCTATATGTTGGATGTATTTGGGGAGTTGTATATTATCTGTGTGTTGACAATGCCTGGAGTGGAGATTTAGAGTCGGTATGAATGATGTAAATTATTCTGAATTGTATAGTTTATGGCCTCCTTCAGGGCATATAATTCTGTTTGCAATGTTGAGCACCCACTATTTATGCTCCAGTAAGCTTCATGGTTGTTAGTGTAAACTGCTGCCCCAGCAGAACCTCTTTCTTGATCAACTGATCCATCTGTGAAGATGTGAGTCGTTATCGGTCTTGAGATGGTTTCCATTTGTCGTTATCTTGAGATGATTTCGGGGCTTTTTTTAGTGTCCCCGCGGCCCGGTCCTCGACCAGGCCTCCACCCCCAGGAAGCAGCCCGTGACAGCTGACTAACACCCAGGTACCTATTTTACTGCTAGGTAACAGGTGCATAGGGTGAAAGAAACTCTGCCCATTGTTTCTCGCCGGTGCCTGGGATCAAACCCAGGACCACAGGATCAAAAGTCCAGCGTGCTGTCCCGACCGGCCGACCGTTCTATGAATGCTTTGAGCTTCTGCGAGTTACATGCTGATTTTGTAACTGGTAGTCCTTCAATGATAATGATAATGACTCGATTCTTTCCATGGAGGAGGCTGCCGAAAGTGTTGATATGGTCTATCTTCTCCTTTGTTTTTAATGGTCCATTTCAAGTCCATCCTTTAAAGATTTCTCACATAATTTATAGGTTGTGTGGGGTCTTTGTTCTCCTATTCCACATTCCATAACATGGCATTTATTTACATTAAATTCCATTTGCCAGATGGTGCTCCATATACAGTGTACTTATTTTGTTCAGGTCTTGAAGGGCATGACAATCATCAAAGTTTCTTATCCTTCCTATTATCTTAGCATCATAAGCAAACATGTTCATATAATTCTGTATTCCATCTGGTAGATCATTTAAGTGGACAATGAACATCACCGGTGCAAGAATTGAACCCTGTGTTACTCCACTTGTGATATTTCTCCAGTCCGATACATTGCCTCTGATTACTGCCCTCATTTTTCTATCAGTCAGATTTTTTTTTTTTTTTTGAGATATATACAAGAGTTGTTACATTCTTGTACAGCCACTAGTATCCGTAGCGTTTCGCGCAGGTCCCTGGAATACGATCCCCGCCACGAAGAATCATTTTTACAACCAGTACCCATTTTACTGTTGAGTTAAACAGAGGCTACAGTTAAGGATTTGCGCCCAGTAAATCCTCCCCGGCCAGGATACGAACCCATGACAAAGTGCTCGCGGAATGCCAGGCGAGTGTCTTACCACTACTCCACGGAGACTGGTGGTGGTGGTTTTCATCCATGTTAGAAGCTTACCTGTCACCCCTCAATATTTTCCAGTTTCCAGAACAACCTCTTATGTGGAACACTGTCAAAAGCCTTTTTTAGGTCCAGATAGATTCAGTTAACCCAACCATCTCTTTCCTGTAAAATATCTGTGGCTCGATTGTAGAAACTGAGTAAATTCGATACACAGGATCTTCCAGATCGAAAACCATACTGTCTGTCTGATATTATATCATTTCTCTCCAGGTGTTCTACCCATTTAGTTTTTATTATTTTTTCCAATATTTTAACTATTACACTTGTCAATGATACAGGTCTATAATTGAGGGGATCTTCCCTGCTGCCACTTTTGTAGACTGGAACTATGTTAGCCTGTTTCCACACATCAACTACAACTCCTGTACACAAGAATGTCTGAAAAATCAGCCGAAGTGGAATGCTGAGCTCAGGTGCACATTCTCTCAGAACCCATGGTGAAACTCCATCTGGGCCAACTGCTTTGTTCTTACTTAGCTCCAAGAGCATTTGTTTCACTTCGTCTCTAGACACCTCTATGCACTCTTATGTTGTTCTCTGGACTTCTTATTGTGTCTGGTTCTCTGAAGATCTCATTTTGTACAAACACACTTTGGAAATTTTTGTTTAATGTTTCACACATTTCACTTTCATTTTCCATGTATCTGTTCCCCATTTTCAACCTCTGAATATTATCCTTTACCTGCAGCTTGTTTTTAATGAATTTATAGAAAAGGCCTGGATCTGATTTACATTTGTCTGCTATACCGTTCTCAAAGTTCCTCTCTGCCTCTCTCCTTACTGACGTGTAGTTGTTTCTCGCATCTTTGTATCGCTGATATGTTTGGGGGTTTGGCCTCTTCCTATAATGATTCCATGCTTGTGTCTTTTGATCTCTGGTCTTCTCGCAATTTCTGTTGAACCCTGTTCCCTAGGTCTGCATCTCTGTTTTGGTATGAATGTTTGTGGGCCTTCATCGTATATTTCACAAAATTTAATTTCAATTGAAAAAAAAAGGAAGAAGATCTTCATTCTACTTTGCTCTGATGAAGGCGAATTAGCCGAAAACACGTTAAGCATTCTCTATTTTTCACATGTGGTTATTCTGCGCACATACATACGTATTTTATATATATATATATATATATATATATATATATATATATATATATATATATATATATATATATATATATATATATATATATATATAATATTATATTTATACAAATATATACTGTATGTGAGATAAATTTGTCTTTGCTTTACGAAGCATCAAATTAAAATCAGTTAGATCAAAGCTGGAATATGCAACAGTTGTATGGTGCCCATATCTTAAGAAGCATATCAAGAAACTGGAAAAGGTGCAAAGACATGCCACTAAGTGGCTCCCAGAACTGAAGGACAAGAGCTACGAGGAGAGGTTAGAGGCATTAAATATGCAAAAACTAGAAGATAGAAGAAAAAGAGGTGATATGATCACTACGTACAAAATAGTAACAGGAATCGATAAAATTGATAGGGAAGAATTCCTGAGACCCAGAACTTCAAGAACAAGAGGTCATAGATTTAAACTAAGGAAACAAAGCTGCCGGAGAAACATAAGAAAATTTACTTTTATAAACAAAGTGGTAGACGGTGGGAACAAGTTAGGTGAGTTGGTGGTGGAGGACAAAATTGTCAGCAATTTCTAAGCGTTATATGACAGAGTGCTGGGGAGACGGAACACCACGAGTGTAGCTCTTATCCTGTAACTACACATAGGTAATTACACACACACACACACACACACACACACACACACACACACACACACACACACACACACACACACACTCACTCACTCACTCACTCACTCTCACACACATGCATCACAGCTAGAATGCATTAGGCAGTGATGTGGTGGAGGCAGACTCCATACACAGTTTCAAATGTAGATATGATAGAGCCCAGTAGGCTCAGGAATCTGTACATCAGTTGATTAACAGTTGAGAGGCAGGACCAAAGAGCCAGAGCTCAACCCCCCCACAAGCACAACTAGGTGAGTACACACTGATGGCAACAAAAATCAGGCAAGAAAGAGAAGGGTGGGCAGACTGCGTATTTTTGAATTGCAAGAAAGCCTCTGACACAGTACCACACAAGAGACTTAATACACAAGCTGGAGATGCAGGCAGAAGTGAAAGGGAAGGTACTCCAGTGGATAAGGGAGTACCTAGGTCTCAGATTGGTGAAGTGTCACCAGTGGAGCCCCACAAGGTTCAGTCCTTGGAACTATACTATTTCTGATATATGTAAATGATCTCCCAGAAGGAATAGACTTTGTTCTCTCAATGTTTGCTGATGATGCAAAAATTATGAGGAGGATTAAGTCAGAGGAAGATAGTTATGAGGCTACAAGATGATCTAGACATACTGAATGAATGGTCCAACAAATGGCTACTACAGTTTAACCCAAGTCTCAGGTAATGAAACTAGGCAGTGGAAGCAGGAGGCCAGAAACAGGATACTGAATGGGAGATGAAGTCCTTCATGAAACAGACAGAGGGAAAGATTTAGGAGTTGATATCACGCCAAACCTGTCTCTTGAAGCCCACATAAAAAGAATAACATCGGCGGCGTATGCGAGGCTGGCTAACATCAGAACTGCTTTCAGGAACCTGTGTAAGGAATCATTCAGAACTTTGTATACCACATATGTAAGACCAATCCTGGAGTATGCGGGCCCCAGCATGGAGCCCGTACCTTGTCAAGCACAGGACTAAGCTGGAAAAAGTTCAGAGGTATGCCACTAGGCTAGTCTCAGAACTCGGAGGTATGAGTTACGAGGAAAGGCTGCATGAAATGCACCTAATGTCGCTGGAAGATAGGAGAGCTCGGGGAGACATGATCACTACCTACAAAATTCTAAGAGAAATCGAAAGGAGTTAACATGGGGGTACTCGAATGAGGGGACACAGGTAGAAACTGAGTACCCAAATGAGTCACAGGGACGTTAGAAAAAACTTTTTCAGTGTCAGAGTAGTTAACAGATGGAATGCATCAGGGAGTGATGTGGTGGAGGCTGACCAAAACCGTCAGTAGTTTCAAGGCGTTATATGACAAAGAGTGCTGGAAAGACTGGACACTACAAGCGTAGCTCCCATCCTGTAACTACACTTAGGTAATTTTACACACAAACATACACACACTTACACACTCACACACAATAATAATTATGTTATAATGTTCTGTGTTAATTTTTTGACAATGCAATTTAATATTAAAATATTTAATGATGGTTCATCCATTAATCGGGTGTTCGCTGGCTAGATGATTTCATGGCTTCCATATAATAACTTTAAGAGTTTGTTTAGGGAAAGAATTGATGATGCCGTGGATAATTCAACATAAATATTAGGCGTTCCTTTGATAGATGTATACTTGTAGATAGTTCTTGGACATTTTATTAACCTGAGTGATTTGGTGATGAATTATCTATAAACAGCAATAATTCTTTTTGTGAACAGATTCTTCAGTAGTGAAGTAAGATATTTGGCAACACATTAGATGATGAGATAGAAACTTTAGTTTCTCTGTGATATATCAGATTAAATAATACATTTGCATATTGAATACAATTTTTTTAATAAAGTTTGTAATTGAAAATGGTGCAATTGAATTTAGCTAATCATTTTCAAATAATTTGTTTTGGTTATAAAGTTTGTACTGTAGTTGATATAGCTAATTCTACTAATTTATTTCTGCTAATTATGTTATCATACATTGTACTAAGCATCTTTGTTATACTATTTACCTAAATTGTGTGTTCATTTGTATATACAGTAATTAAAATGAATTATAATATATTTTGACTTATTGAAGATGACTGATGCACTGTAATATTTGTAAATTGTAAAGCATGGTTTGTGGATCTGTGACTTTAGTGTATTTGTTTGATTAAGTACATTGTTTGATCACAGTTATGAAATACCCAGCATCTACTTAATACATGTAAGATAA
Source organism: Procambarus clarkii (assembly GCF_040958095.1). NCBI lineage: Eukaryota > Metazoa > Arthropoda > Malacostraca > Decapoda > Cambaridae > Procambarus > Procambarus clarkii. Next base: position 32,185,357 of record NC_091160.1, read on the forward strand.
TTAGGCAGGTAAGTGTATATATCTTGTTCTACTTTATGTAATTACCACTAACTTATTGGAATGCATATAAATTGTGTTGTAAAAAGGCAGTAAGCATTCTTTCCCAGTATTTCCTCATTACAGTACATCAGATAGTCTCTTTTTTACATGTAATCAATAATCAAATTCCTATATTTTAACAATGAGACAAATAGCATAAAATGAATCGGTGTTGCATGGGGTGGGCTGTTTTCTTATTAGTAAAATGTAGTGACTTTTTATAACCTGTAGTTTAAAAAACACTAGTAATGGAGAAATAATTGCAGGGGGCCCAAACTGCTGTCTAGTAGTGCTATTCATGGATTTTCCAGGATAAATTGTGAATGGGGATTAAAGACAAGGCTAATCTATATACTGCCTTGTATGGTATACAACTCCGTCTTCTGGAAGAGTTACATCAGTTGCTTGATCATTGTTTCTTGGTACCTTTTGATAATCACTTACTTGATCATTGTTTGGTAGTACAGTATGTGAATGACTTTCAGGAGATTGCTTTTAGTTAATTCATATGAATGTTTCAACCCCAAATTGATGTTTCCTACCGGATGTCTGCATAGTAGGCCGACTTAAGGAATAAACCGAATGTTAAATTTTCCAGGTTAGATCAGTGTTTGCAAATGTGCCCACTTTTGTCCAATATAATCTAGCATCCTTTTTTATATTTGAGACTTTGTAAGCAATGCATAACAGGTAAATACAGTATTTACATATTATCAGCCTATTTTTTGTTTTGCACTTGACTCTGATATAAATAGTCCATAAAACACTCCTAGATAGCACTAAGTCTAAGAACTGGAACTGCTCAATTACTATACTTGCATATTGCCATGATCAGTTGTATGCTGCACAAAACAACAAAAAATTTAAGAGGCACTTTTCAATCATTGGTTAGATCATGCACAGAGCAACTAGTATACATGTATATGCAATAATTTTTCTGAATACAGTACTTATATACCCTGCATGGAATGTAATGAAATGCCTCTCTTTTTGGTTTTGGAGAAATCCCAGTAGCTCCCTGAAGCTGTCTTCCTGAGATTGTTCCATACTAAAAGGTTGCGTCAGTTACAAAAAGTTTGATTTGACCTACTGAGGACTAGAGCCAGAACCTGGTTCCCTCATAGAGGCGAAGGGAGCAAGTGACAAGTGAAGTAAAAGGCCTCCAGAAAGTCAGCAAAGCTTTACAGACAATTGGAGGGTTCACAGAAAATGAAGCCTCAATACTGCAAAACAAATACATAAACGATTCAAGTAGGATAAGAGATTCACTCAAACTGGCTCAAGACTCGTTAGTAACATTTACCACCGCTAAGTGGCCTGGCTCCAGCCCTCAAAGCCAGTTTTCCCATCTTGATTCTGGGGCTGATGCAACCCCACGGTGAACCAACAAACCAGGAGGGAGGGGGTGGCGGAATTGGGGTTCCTCCAGAAAGAGGGGTTTTTATTGCATTCAACTCGGGGTTTCTGGGAGGACCCCACTGATGGCTTCCTGAAGCTAACCACAGAAAAAATTAGGCAAAATTAGGATAAGGAGAGGCAGTAGGCACTAGGACAAAGCTAACCCAGGCTGGGAGACATGGCTCAAAGCAACACACAACTGACTGGGACTAGGAGCAATGACTAAATACTGGGCTGCCAGAATCCTGTTAGAACATATCGTGTTCTTTCCACGGTTGTCCAACATCCTCCCAGCGAGCATAAGAAATATTGCCAGAACAACCGTTGACACTTCAAGAGAAAACTTGATCATTTTCTCCAAAGATTGTCGGACCAACTGGGCTGCGGTGGATATGTGGGTCTGCGAGCCGCTCCAAGCAACAGCCTAGTGGACCAAACTCTCACAAGTCAAGCCTGGCCTCGGGGCAGGCTTGGGGAGTAGAACTCCCAGAACCCCATCAACCAGGTATATTCTCCCTGCCCCACTTCTGAGCCCAAGATATATTGGAGAAGACTGTGGCCAAAGTTAAGTACTTGCAAACATCATGGATCTAAGGGGACTACAGTGCAGATGACCTGAGAAATACAAACTTTTTAGCAGAGAACAAAAGAAACAGGGTCAACCAATAAAGCATCCACCGAGGCTGGACCGGTAGTCTGCAGGTAGTGGCAAACAGCCGTCATCTGACACAATAAATGATGTACACTTGGCCTATCCAACCAAGCATCAATCACCAAAGGACTCCTCTGGAAGCCTGCTAATGCATTTTTTTGCCAGAAGAGAGGTAGAAAGCGGCAAACAAACTGCCTACTAGGGGCCAAAAGGACAGAACCACCACCTCTGAAGATGAGCCTGAAGCTTTCCTATCCTACAGCTGGATTTGAGACAACAAAAACTCTTGAGAAATATGTCACGAGCTGAAGGGAAAACTGTAAACTGAGGTAAGGAGAGAAAACCAAAACCCAGTCAAAAAACCAGAATGGATAAGGAAGAGCATGAGCAGGTTGGAAGTGAAAAAACACAACAACTTGTAAAACAGCTCCATGAAGGCATTGACACAACACAAGCAACAGCAGTTCCTCCTGCACCGAAAGATAAGAAACGACAGTATTGGGCACGAGATGCTGATCAAGAAACAATCACGACGAAAAGGACAGGACAGAGACCAAGGGCAAGAGACCAAGCCGAAACTAAAGAATGGGCCAACATGACCTATTGACATGTGAGGAAGGCTGAATGTCTCCTATCTCAGTCACCTAAAGAAAAATGGTGTGCATTTTGAGCAAGACAGCCAAGGCCTCAACACCAAGAGAGGAATCTAGTAGTGCCATGTCCTCACAGAGCTGCCCAAACATGCAAGACTGCCACCAAGTGCAAACATGCCATGTAGTCTTCTGTAGTGAAGGCTCCAGATAGTGTAGGCAGCTGCCTACAACTCCCAATGTGCAGCTGCCAATTTATTCCCTGCACATGGAGCTGGGAGTGAATTGTCACTCCCTCCCTGCACCCATCCCTGTAAGGGATGCCAGGTTCGGGCTCTGGTCCCCAGTAGGCCAAACAGAACTAATACAACTGATGTGACTTTTTAGTATGGAGCAATTTCAGCAAGAGAGCTTCAGGGAGCCACCAGGACTAACCCCTAGAAAGTGTTTGAAGCATTTCCTACTGATCTTACTCAAGCAGTGCTAGGCAATATTTTTATGGCTGGTAACAAAAATCCTTGAGCTATAGTTTTTTTAATTTTTCATTATTATAGGATAAAAATAAATGATAATTACATGTGTAACAAATAACAAGTTCAAGAATTTTAGTACTTTTAATGTTAATTTTATTAAAAAGAATTCTTTTGATACAGTAAATCACCTTTTGTTTATACTTACAGCTCTAATCCTGTGTTATCAGTAACCAGAATGTGAAGCTGGAGAAAAGTTGCATACCTGTAAAAGCAAATACAATACTCTAGAGTTAAAGGCATTGAACATTACCCTAGCAACACTGATTTTGGTATTCAAGAATTTGCTTGGGGTCTTTTGCATATGAGGTATAATTCTTTTAAGTACCGTATATAATTTTGGTTAAAGTTTGTTAATAGCCGAGTTATACATTTAATGTATTTTAGTTTTAAAAGTAAGGAAACTTGAAAGATTGAAGTCAAGCTAATACATTAACAAATATTTTGAGAGTAGGTGTGGGACTCATTACCCCCCCAAAAAAATATTACTACGTAATATATTACAGAAAAATAACTGAACGTTCTACGTGCACCACATTTTTTGTTTGTTGTGGTATATATTTCCATAATTAGAGTAATAAATGAAACTTGATACAGTAGCAGAGTAGTGACTGTTAAAAGGACACAAGATTATAAAATGATCTAAAGTAAAGAGTGCAAGTGAGTCTTGACTGAATTTTTATAATGGAGGATCAATTTTATTAAACACCTGCATTCTGGGATGTTCTGTGGAAAGTTCATTGAGAATTTTAATTTGGTAAAAATTTTCAACAGGACTCCCATTATTTTGCGAGTTCAGTACTTTTCATCAAAGTTCGAATGTAACGGAATCAGTGCTTTGAAGAAGGGCACAGAGTAGTTAATGATAGGAACTCACACTCCGTTACTCAGTGTCTGTGGATGGTAAAACCTAGAGACTATTACACTGAAAGGTGCACGCTGTCTCAACACAATGTATACACCTTCCAAGGAAGATCACTACATGTACATTTTCTGTATTCATGAAGAAAACATACAGTATACAGTATAGTAATACTATACTGTATAGGGAAACGATGGTTTGTGGCATTGCTCACTATTGCTGATGTTGGCTGGCAGCATGTAGTCACTGTTGGCAGTGGCAAACAAAATAGTGTGTATATATTATTTTGAGATACAGTAGTCTGTACTTATGGGGAATTTTGTAAAATTATCATGAAGATTTTATTGAAATCAAAGTCAGTTGAGCTTTTGTTAAGTCTAACTCTGATATGTTATGCAATCTATGTTAAGTCAATTTATGCTTTGTTCATCTGAAAAGATTTAATACTCAACACAAAAAAGTAAATAGTGACTATTTTCTGATGAAGAAATAAGAGTTAAAGATTACTCTCTTTATTCCACATGTAGAAAACCATTCTTTTGATATGGTACTGTATTTATTTTTCTGTTAGAAACAATGCAAATGAAATACAATTTCCACAAATATATAAGTTCAGCATAATCTCTATCCCAGCTTTACTCCTCTATGATTATATTAATATTTGTCCCACAAACTTGTACCACTGGGCCCTCAGGGCACAGTGGTACAAAAACAAAAATGCCTTGAAAATACAGTATTATCATACATATTTTATTCATGTTTTCTGACATTCTCCTAGTTCCATATGATTCAGTACTGTACAGTATATCTTAAAATGGTCATAATTTTGTTTTTTATTCAGTTTGTGGACTCAGCTTTTTTTTTGTCCCTCAATAGTGGCTCAAACAGAGTATGATTAGTCAAAATTTATTCATTGTGTTGCTGGGTGCTGGCTTAGAGATTTTACATTAGAATTAGTGTCATTCTTCATATTCTTAAATTCTGGTGGATAATTTTGAAGATAAATTATTATATTATTTGAGTCTGGTGTACAGTATATCTTATGTCTTTACATTACAGGTTAGATTGTAGATATTTTTGGGAATGAGAGAATATTTGAGAACTTAATAGTATTAAAAAAATGTTGTACTATTTGTGGTATTAGTTTAACTAGATTTGGCTAAAATACCCCAGAGAGAAAATAGTATATTTTAAATACAGTACTGGCAGGCTATATAATATATTGTCAGGTAATTAGAATGATTTTTCGGCTACTCGACTAAACATCATGACGTTAAATAGAACCTTGTAGGAGGAACCTTGGATGATCGTGACTGGGTCATTGTCATAAAAATGTTTTCACTAACCTTTCCTGAATCTTTGCTTGTGGAGTTTCATTTGTAGATATGCTGTGGATAACCTTAATTTATGGAGCATTTAATATAATTTTGTTGAGCAAAATGTATGGAGAATGGGAGAAATGGCTGCTTTAGCTAGCAGCTGGAGGTGATAGTTTAAAGTAATTGTATATTGAAGTGTTGTACAGTGTAACTTCACTGCCAGTTATTTAATTGATTTGTTTCAGAAGATATTTGGGATCAGTCCTTCAGCTATATACCAGTGCCCCAGTTATACAGTGCCCAGTGAACCAGAATTTTAGACTTGGTATCTTATTTTGGTACAGTAGTTGGCATTCATCAGTCTCAGTAGACTATGGAGTTGCGCTCTGGTTGTCGGTTTGGAGTGGCCTCTCCAAGATGCAAAGCCAGGGTAGGTTGATACGGGGGAGAAGCTGTCACTTGTACCAAATACAGCTGTCAGCTGTATTTGCTACACGTACTTATGTTTTAGGTATTTCATTGGATATGAGCATACATAATAGCCTAAACAAGTATTGTGGAGACAGTGTTGCAGTGATGAAAAGTCATTGGATGAGCTTTAGGTAACTTGGATGTAAGTATATCATTAACTACTGTGGATGCAAAAAGTGGCTCAAGTGATAGTACCAGATTTTCCGCCCATATTGATGGGTTGACTGCCCAATGGGTACTTGGACGAGTTGAAATATTTACAAATCATTGCAAGAGCAGCAAGTCAAGTTAAATGTTACTTTTGGCCTGCCAAACTTCAGAATTGTCATATCTCCTTTTTATACGGTAGAGAATGTCCCCTGGGCCTGTCATCCTTATGTGATATTTCTTGACATCAACCTTAGGTATGTAAATAACAAGTGATATCAACCTTGACTTTTGAAAGTATGGTCGAGGATCCTAGTCAAAGGTAAAGAGGAGCATCTGTAAAGAAGAGCTACCTTTCCAGGTTGTTAAGGAAAAAAAGTGTGTATACCTCAAGTAGGGCATAACATGGCCATGTGTATCAATTATCCCCACATTGTCATTAGTTTTGTATGATATTTCTTGTAATATACCTTTTTTTGTAAAGAGAAATTGTTACCATTTAATATTAATATCTCCATTGATGTTATTAATTTATGGATTATCATTATAAGTGAATGCTAAGCTCACGTAACTCAGTAACTAACCGAGCATTCATGTAAGTAGAGATGTAAGCCGAGGTAAGTGTCAACCTGAATATTTTTAATGAAAGTCAGTGACAATATAAATTGTGAATCCTAAAAGAAGATTAGATAAATTTTGCTTTTATTTCTCGTAGGTAAAAAGGTAAAATGTATAGAGATGATTTTGTAGTCTTCATTAATTTAAAATTAAAAAAAAATCATGGACGACACAATTTAATGATTCTCTAAAGGTTATGTGTCCCTATTGTTTGTGTAAATATACTGTACTTAAAAAAACAAAACAAAAATCACCTTTTTGTGATAAAAAGTTTCATTACCCACTTTTTTATGACTTAAGTTTATCTCTTACATAACAGTATATAAGTAATATAACAGTAACAGTAAGCAATCTACCTCATTTTTCTTTTTTTTGTTCATTTTGTGTTTGTCTTGTATAGTCTTAGTTTATATTTTATTTTATTTATTTTTATTTATTTATTTATATACAAGAAGGTACATTGGGTTAGAGAGAATACATAGCATAGTATTTACAATCTTGTAAAGCCACTACAGTAGTACGAGCAGCGTTTCGGGCAGGTCCTTAATCTAACAGATAATTTTAAGTAGGTAAATTCTAGCAGAATTAATAAAATGATAGCAGATACATTGCAAGAAAAAAAATGAGATGACAGAGATTAGTAAGTATATTAAAGCACATTGGTATATTAAAGCTCTGGTTGATTACATTGACAACTTGATTGGTAATTTAAACAAGATTAACAGACACCATACAGCAGATTGATATTTTTATATAGCAGATTGATTATTGATTAGATATAGATATAGATTGATTATTTTTATATTGATATTTTTATATATTTTTATTTCAGCAGATATATTTATATCTTTCCCCCCTCCCTTTTATATCAAAATTTGTTTATTTTGTAATTGCCTTTTTTGCCTTGTTTTCCTACAACTAGCCTTCTTATGCAAACAAGTATAGACCCAGAACTAAACCTGTTATCCAGTATCTATGACAATCATCACTTTAACGATCAAAATTGCAGATATTCTACAGAACATGATGTAAACAATGTATTAACACATAATCACAATATCTCTGTAATTAACTTGAATGTAAGATCTCTAAGCAAACACTTCGATGATGTTAGTGCCTTGATTGAAACTGTTGACAACAAATTCTCTTTTATTATACTTACTGAAACATGGTTAAAAGAAAATACTACTTAACTCTTTAACATGCCTAACTACTCAGCAATTCACAACTGTCGACCAATTCAGAGAGGTGGTGGTATTGCTCTTTACTACCACCAAGAATCGACATGCTTAAAAGTAATTAGAACTAGAGACTACTGTGGGGAGTATATCTTTGCCAGTTTCAGAGTCAAGGATGCTGAGTCTGTCCTGACTGTGGGTGCAGTCTATAAAATTCCTAACACTGATGTGTCCGAATTCAACTCTAACCTTAGAATTCTAATACTAGATAACAGACTGAATAAAAACCATCTAATTATCACAGGGGACTTTAATATTGACCTCTGCGAGCCTGAAAACTCTACTGCTGCTAGTTTTCTCAACTGTGTGAATTCCCGCTTCCTCATACCCTTAATCACTAGACCTACTAGAATCACTGATGGTACTGCCACGACTCTTAATCACATCTGGACCAACATATAAACTCCGCTTACTTCAGGGATAATCATCGATAGCACCCTACATTTCTCCTAACATTAACAAACCACCTCTAGAGACAAGGGAGATAAGCTTTAGGCTGCACAGTGAAACTGCTATAGGCAATTTTATAGCTGCTGCTGCTAATGTCAACTGGGAGTCTGAATTAGGTAACATGGGGACATCAACCTAGCAGTGCAATCTTTTCTTCAAAAAACTCTCAGACTTTATAATACCCACTGTCCTATGCTAACGAAAAAAGTCACAACTAAAAGGCTAAACAATCCTTGGCTTACAAAGGCAATACTTAAATCCATTAATAAAAAACATGACCTTGAAAAGAAGTATAGGTTAGGAATCGTCTTCAAAGAATTTTCAAAGAATTACTCATCATTGCTATCTAAAATAATTAGAAGAGCCAAAACTAAATACTACGAAGATAAATTTACCCAAACATAGAAGCGGGTGCGTCTGACAGTGGTCGAAACTTCCTCTGAAATCTATTATCCTCCGCCTGCCTCTTCAGTTCATCCTCGAATTGCTGGAGTTCCTTCTGCACTTTACATCTCCAGGCAGATCTGTCCGCAGCTGCTGCCTCCCAAGTGTTGATGTCGATGTTCATCTGCTTGAGGTCGCGTTTGCAGGCATCTTTGAAACGCAGCTGAGGTCTTCCGGTGGGTCTCCTTCCTGATGCCAGTTCTCCATACAAGAAGTCCTTTAGTATGCGGCCCATCTTCCATGCGTGTGACATGTCCCAGCCATCCCTTGCTTCTCTGCTTCAGGAGAGCGAACATTGAAGGGACTCCTGTTCTCTCGAGTACTGTATTGTTGGTGACGTGGTCTTTCCACGTGATGTCAAGGATGCGTCTCAGGTTCCACATGTGAAAGGTATTAAGCCGTCTCTCCTGGCAAGAGCGCAGGGTCCAGGATTCCGAGCCGTAGATAAGTGTACTCACCACACATGCCATGTAGACTTGTGCCTTGCGTGCACTGTCAGTTTGGCATTTTCCCAAACGCGCTTTGTGAGCCTGGCCAGTGTTGTTGCGGCCTTCCCGATACGCCTGTTGAGCTCAGTGTCCAGGGAAAGGGTGTCTGAGATTGTGGAGCCCAGGTACACAAACTCGTGAACTGCCTCCAGCACATAGTCTGCTATATTTATACAGGGTAGCTTATTGACATCTTGTCCCATCACCTGTGTCTTCTTCAGGCTGATTGTCAAGCCGAATGCGGAACAGGCTGCGGCAAAGCGGTTGAGTAGCTGCTGCAGGCCTTCTGCTGTGTGTGTGGTGATCGCTGCGTCGTCGGCGAAGAGGAACTCCCTGAGGATTCGCATCTGTACTTTTGTCTTTGCTCGGAGTTTGGATAGATTATAGAGCTTTCCATCAGATCTTGTACGGAGATAGATGCCTTCTATGGTTGTTCCAAAGGCATGCTTGACGAGGATCGCGAAGAAGATGCCGAACGGGTTGGAGCAAGAACTCACCCCCTATTTAACACCACTGTTAATGTTGAATGGTTCAGAAGTTGAGCCGTCGTACACGACTGTCCCCTTCATGTCCTTGTGGAACGATTGTATCATGCTGAGTAGGATGGGTGGACAGCCAATTTTGGCCAAGATCTTGAAGAGTTCGTCCCTATTCACGAGGTCGAAGGCCTTTGTAAGGTCAATGAAGGCGATGTACAAGGCTTTTCTCTGCTCCCTACACTTTTCTTGAAGCTGTCTCAGGGAGAACACCATGTCAGTGGTCGACCTCTCTGCTGGGAAACCGCACTGTGACTCGGGGTACACTCTTTTGGCAAGAATCTGAAGCCTGACTAAGACCCTGGCGAAGAGTTTGACAACGACGCTGAGGAGGGAGATGCCGCGATAGTTGTTGACATCGCTTCTGTCACCTTTATTTTTGTAGTGTGATGATGTTTGCATCTCTCATGTCTTGTGGCACCGAGCCCTCCCTCCAGCACCGGCACAGATGTTCATGAAGCTCAGATTTAAGTGTTCCACGAGCGCACTTGAGAACTTCAGGCGGAATCCCGTCGTCTCCTGGGGCCTTCCCTGAGGAAAGTGAATCCACTGCTTTCTCAACTTCTTCCACAATTGGTTCAAGATCAAGTTCTTCCATGATGGGCAGGCATTCAATTGCATCCAAAGCCTCTACGCTGACCAAGTTCTCTCTGGAGTAGAGTTCGGAGTAATGTTCCACCCAGCGATTCATCTGTTGATCACGGTCTTTAATGATCTCTCCAGTGGCTGACTTTAGAGGAGCCGTCCTGTTTCGTGTAGGGCCTGTTGCCTATTTGATCCCTTCGTACATGCCTCTTATGTTGCCGACAGTGGTCGCAGTCTGGATGCTGGAACAGATCGAGTCGAAGCCAGTAATTGTTAGCACAATGCCTCGTAGTTTGTTGAACTCTACTGCGGGCAGTACGGAGGGCCTGTAGGTTCCTTTCTGAGGGCAGGTTCTTGTAGGATGAGAGAGCTCGTCTCTTTTCCTGTACGAGGGGTAACAGTTCCTTTGCACTGGCCTCGAACCAATCTGCTGACTTGTTCTGCCTCTTACCGAAGGTGGACATGGCAGTGTTGAAAATAGTTCCCCTGAGATGTGACCACCTCTCACTTGCGCTATCACAGGGTGGTACAGGAAGGGCATTTACCAGCGCAGCAGTGAATTCCTGCACCTTGTGAGGTCACGGGTCTTGTTTACGTTAATGCGTGGTCTTCCCTCCTTCTTTGCTCTGTGGATTTTCCGGGGCTGGAACTTTACTCTGCAAACGACGAGAGAGTGGTCGGTGTCGCAATCTGCACTCTGGAAGCTGCGGGTCAGTTTGACATTTCTCAGATTGCTACGCCCCGTAAGCACCAGGTCGAGTTGGTGCCAACGCTTAGACCTGGGATATCTCCAGGAAACCTTATGCTGGGGCTTGGTGTCGAAGAAGGAATTGGTGATGCAGAGATCATGACGGCAGCAGAACTCCAGGAGGCGCTGCCCACTCTCATTCATCTTCCCAAATCCAAACTGGCCCAGGCAGGAAGGCCAAGAGCTGTGATCAGAACCAACTCTTGCATTAAAATCTCCCAGGAGGAAGACTGGCTCTTGTTGAGGTATGTCTCTGAGAGCTAGGCCGAGGTTATCATAGAACTTGTCCTTCGCTTTGGTAGAGGAGGTCAGTGTTGGTGCATAGGCATTGATGAGGCTGACCTTTCCTACTGCTGTATGAAGCTGAAGTTTGATGATCCTTGCAGACCCCTCCATAGGCGGTACTATGGACCCTAACAACCTGTTCCTGATGGCAAAGCCAACGCCATGCTCCCTTACCTCTTCTGGTGGTTTGCCCTGCCAGAAGAAGGTAAAGTCCTTCTCCTGTATAAAGAAGGAGAATTCTCTGTATTCTCCTAAAGTATGCTGCCGGTTGCGGGCAGCATACGGCGAACAGGCAGCGAACAAGCCTGAATGGTCCCGAGGACTATATGCAACTGAAAACTCACACCCCAGAAGTGACTCGAACCCATACTGCCAGGAGCACTCTGCTGGCGTACAGGATCCCTTAACTGCTCGACCAACACGACCGGACAAAAGAGGATGGTAGCTGAGGCTATTTCCATTCCCCCGCCGGCACTCGGTTGGTAATCATGGGCATGGTATTTTATCAAATCACCTCATTCTTTGGGGCACACGTGAGGAACACAAATGCAAACAAGCCTGAATGGTCCCCAGGACTATATGCAACTGATAACTCACACCCCAGAAGTGACTTGAACCCATACTGCCAGGCGCACTCTATTGGCATACAGGATCCCTTAACCCGGGATCTTAGTCCTTAAAAGGACTTTATTTAGCTCAGTATTCACTGTGACATTTAAAGCCACAGGTTAAGGTAAATGAAGGTTGTGTCGTCAGTAAATAGAATTGGTTTGAGGTGTTGGGAGGCATTTGGAAGGTCATTAATGTAGATGAGAAAGAGGAGAGGGCCAAGTATGCTGCCCTGAGGTACACCAATGTTGGTTGGTAGGGTGGGAGAAATTGAATTATTCACAGGAACATACTGGAGCCTGTCAGTAAGGTAAGACTGGAGGTATTGCAGGGAGTGACCTCTGATTCCATAATGATGTAGTTTAAGAAGAAGGTTTTGGTGGTTGACAGTGTCAAAAGCCTTATGCAGGTCCACAAATAACCCAACAGGGAATTCATTTTTATCAAGAGCTGCATGTATCAAGTTAATCATACCAATAAGTGCATCGTTAGTGCTTTTTTTTGGGTCTGAAGCCATATTGACAAGAGCTAAGTATATTGTGTTTGGCTAGAAAAGAGTAAAGCTATTTGTAGATTAGTTTTTCAAATATTTTTGACAAGTTTGGCAGGATTGATATAGGTCTGTAGTTGTTAACATCAGTGAGATCACCACATTTATGGACAGGGGTTACTCTCGCTTTTTTTTAGAATATCTGGAAAGGTTTGGAGTTCAATTGACTTGTTGAAGAGCAATGCAATAGCAGGAGCTAAAGATATGGAGTTTTTTTTTTAAATTAAAGTTGGTATCTCCTCAAGGGCACTAGACTTGGTTTTAAGGGAAAGGATTATCTCATTAACATCAGTGGAATTTGTAGGCTTTAGGTACAGAGACTGTGGATAGTTACCTGTAAGATAGTCCTGAACATCAGTACTTCCATGATATTCCATCATGGAAGATGGAATATCATTTGCAAGGGATGACCCAATGGAGAAGAACCTATTGAACTCAATAGCAGTATCAGAGGCTGTAAGCAGACCATCGTTATTGGACAGGAGTATTGGTTTGTTATTTAAAATTTTCTTTAATCCCAATAAATATGTAAGTCAGTTATGTAGAATAACCGCGTCAGAAATTTGAACAAATAATCTCCCAAAAAATTAATACATCGGCATATGTAGGCTTCTATACTAGAAGAAAATGATTGATTCGAAATACAATATAACTTCCTGAATGGCATCATAGAGAGCTGCACCAGAACTATCAGATAAATCCATATGCTCTACAGAGCTCTAACACTGGTGGGTGTAGTCAATGTATAAGTTATTCAGAGCGGGTGAACACCGTGCTTCTCTTCTCCGAGTGTCCACACACCTAATAGGTCGGGGGCTTTTTTTTTTACGTTATCGTAACCAACGTTAAAAATACAACCTATTAACAAAACCAACGGCTTACAAATATTCTTATTTTCTATGCATCGGACTCGATAGGTTAGGTGGGTTGCTTGGGTTCGCACGTTTCTTGTTATATCTTGAGGTTATCTTGAGATGATTTCAACTGCCACATTAATAAGATTATCTTGCAACATATTGATTAAGAAACAGGACCTTAGAGTCACAGTCCATCATCTTGAGTTTATCTTGAGTTGATTTCGGGGCTTTAGTGCCCCCGGGGCCCGGTCCTCGACCAGGCCTCCACCCCAAGGAAGCAGCCCATGACAGGTGACTAACTCCCAGGTACCTATTTACTGCTAGGTAACAGGGACATAGGGTGAAAGAAACTCTGCCCATCGTTTCTCGCCGGCGCCCGGGATCGAACAGAGTCGCCCAGAGATGGAATCATTCACAGAGTTACACAACAAGTTGGAGCTGCAGTACAATAGGCCAACCAAACCCCAGGAATAATGAAGCGTACCTTTGACGTTATGGAAAAGATTTATACAATATTCAGGTGTGTCAATCTCTGGTGCGGAGTGATTACTGAACCCAGGCGTGATGACCTCATCTTCACAAAAGATATAGCTTCTTTGGAGCAAGTTCAACACCGAGCGACGAAAATCATTCCAGAACTAAGTCAACTCTCATGCCAGGAACGGTTGGAGGCCACAGGGCTAACAACACTGTAAACCAGACATGATAGTGCTGATCTCATCGAAACTTTTAAAATACTGAACGATTTGGATGATCTTGATCAAGATAACTTCTTCAAGAGGTCAGATACCTGGTTGATACCTGGTGATACCTGGTTGATGGGGTTCTGGGAGTTCTCCTACTCCCTCAGCCCGGCCCGAGGCCAGGCTTGGCTTGTGAGAGTTTGGTCCACTAGGCAACACAAACGAGAAGCAACATTTTTAAGCTCAACAAGTCACAGTGAAGGACTGAAAACAGGAGATAGTTTTTCACCCACAGGGTTATAAACCCACGGAACCGCCTACCCGCCGAAGTCATAAATGCCCAAATTGTGTTGAACTTTAAAATCCAGCTTGAAAAATATCATCAGGACAAATGGGGGGAACCTTTGACAAGCCGCTGGCTTCCTGTCCTCGAGACCACCGCAGTGTTAGTGGCCCTCGGGTAAATTCAGGTAAATAAATTATTATATTCTTATCACTATAGTATTATCAGATGCCTTTGTGTTTATAAATGCAATAACCTTATATTTTATAGATGAACACTTAAGTGATGACAATTATACAACTCGCTGATAATTACAGAATCCTTGTATGTATAATGAGGTATACTGTAGACAGTGGTTAAGTAGCAGGTGGTCCGTGATGAGGCACCCTTCTTGTTTGTGGACACTTAACACACACTGTTCTAAGGGAGGAGATCCGCTCAACGGAATGGATTGGGAAGGACTATGTAATGAGTGCTATTATCTACTCTCTTTCCATTGTTAGGTTAGGTTAAGGTTACTTTAGATTAACGTTTGGATAGGTTAGGTTAGGTTTCATTACATTTATTCATTTCATTCATATTATTTATTATTTCATTACATTACATTCATTCATTACATTCATACATTACATTGGTGTCTATTAATCTTCTTTAAATTACCAATCAAGCAGTCAATGTAATCAATCAGAGCTTTAATATACCAATGTGCTTTAATATACTTACTAATCTCCCTCATCTCATTTTTTTCTTGCAATGTATCTGTTATCATTTTATTAATTCTGCTAGAATTTACCTACTTAAAATTATGTGTTAGATTAAGGACCTGCCCGACACGCTGCGCGTACTAGTGGCTTTACAAGATTGTAAATACTATGCTATGTATTCTCACAAACCCAATGTACCTTCTTGTATATAAATAAATAAATAAATAAATAAATAAATAAATAAATAAATAAATTTGGTTACATTTCTATGATGTATTATTGACGATAATGTGAAAAATTAAATACGAAAACTATTTGAGTGTGCCCTCAAATTCCATTTACAAAATACCAAATTCTTCATAGAAAACGTTTTATGCATACACTTTATATTTTAAACCAACGATTAATATTACAGTAAGGTTATAACTTGAGAATAATCTGTTTACAACATAGGTATATTTGCCAGTTTACATGCAGACTATTACTGGAGCTGTAATATGCTTTCAGACCATCAGAAATACCTATATTATATTATATTATATTATTTATTTATTTATTTATATACAAGAAGCTACATTGGGGATTAAGAGAGAACATAGAAATGAAGTTGATTTTACATTCTTGTAAAGCCACTAGTGCGCGCAGTGTTTCGGGCAAGTCCTTAAACTAACAGATAATTTTAAGTAAATAATTCACAGTAAGATTAACAAAAAATGTTTACAGGTACTTTGTAAGACATTTTGACACAAAAGCAGATTAGAATAATACATAATAACAACAATACACAATAATGAACAAGGATTTCTAGGTACATTAGGATAACATTTCAGGGTTATACATTGGTTCACTGAAGCACAATATGAGGATCATTACAAGGAATAATGCAGTAGAATATGCACTCAACACAACAACCATGATATCAGATGATATCTAAGATTACAATGGTAGAGTCATATGGGTTAGGTACAAATATTGGGGGATTGGGTAGCACTAGGTACAGTGCGAGATAAAGCACAAGGTAGGTAGGTAACTATGAAGATGAAATTAGGTACTTTTTGGTTTTATTTTTGAATAAGGCAAAAGTTGGACAGCTTTTCAATTCACTAGGGAGTGAGTTCCATAGACTAGGTCCCTTTATTTGCATAGAGTGTTTACACAGATTAAGTTTGACCCTGGGGATATCAAAGATATATTTATGTCTGGTGTGGTGAGTATGTGTTCTATTACATCTGTCCAGGAAGAGTTTCAGAACAGGGTTTGCACTTAAAAAAATGGTTTTATAAATGTAACTGACACAAGCGAATGTGTGGAGTGAATTTATGTTTAGCATGTTTAAGGATTTAAACAGGGAAGCTGTGTGTTGTCTGAAAGCAGAGTTTGTTATTGTCCTGATAGCAGATTTCTGCTGGGTGATGATTGGCTTGAGGTCGTTTGCAGAAGTTGAACCCCAAGCACAGATACCATAATTAAGATAGGGATAGATAAGTGCATAGTAGAGTGAGAGGAGAGCAGAGTAGGGTACATAATATCTGATCTTAGAGAGTATACCAACTGTTTGGAAACCTTTTTAGTTACGCGTTGAATGTGGGTGCTGAAGTTGAGTCTCTTGTCTAAGTATAGGCCAAGGAACTTTCCATCATTTTTACTGCTACTCATTTATTACTATCCAGGTGGTCTGAGGGTGGGTGTGGTTTCTCATGATAGTGGATTTGGTCTATGGACAATCGCCATTAATGAGGCTGTTTACTGTGCATTATACTGCATCCCAATCCCACCCTGCCAATGTGAGAGACAGGCCATGTTCGAGCCCACCCTCACACCATATCCATTATCATGAGAAATTAACTCCCCCCCCTCTCAAACCACCTAGATAGTTATCTAGATATTTGCGATGGTCTGAAATATTTTTACAGTTCCAGTAATAGTCTATATGTACACTGGGGAAGTTAACCTTTGTCTTAAACATATTATTTTCAAGTTATAATTTTTTTGTATCATAAATCGTTGATTTAATATATAAAAAGTGTATGCTGAAAATCTTTTCTTTGGAGAATTTGGTTTTCTGTAATTGGAATTCTCAGGTACACTGAAATAGTTTTCGAATTCCATATTTCCCATTATCGTTAATATTACACCATGTTAACATTACCAAACGTAATGATACCTAACCTAACCTAACCTAACCTAATAGAACCTTAACCTAACCTAACCATGGATAGAGAGTAGAAAATGGCACTAATTCTGTAGTTGTTCTCAATCCATTCCAGTTAGCGTACTTCTCCGTGAGAACAGTTTGCATGTTTTCAATGGTAGTTGCCCGAGCCGTGGGACAGTCAGGTGTTAAAAGGTGGGAACATTACCCCACAACTCGACGCCCACGCAAGAGAGGTTGAGAGGCGGGACCAAAGAACCAGAGCTCAACCCCCGCAAACACAATTAGGTGAGTACGTAAGATTCACCCCTAGCAATTATAGTTCCATTGTTACATGTAAAGTTCACTCTTATTGATTACATTCCCACGTAAAGTTCACTTTTGTTGACATACTTGCAACAAAGTTCTCTTCTGGTGTTTAGGCTCCCACGAAAAGTTGTTACATATTATTGACTTAAGTCCCGGGTTGAGTTAAGTTCCCAGAGTGTGGAGGAGAGTGATGGCTCACTTGCATCAAACTATTACCCAACAAGGCACTACGGGCTCACCATAGCCCGTGCTACTTGGAACTGTTCCAGGTAGCGAATCTTTAACAACAACAACATTACCCAACAACATTGACAGGTATTGTGGACAAAATACGTGAATGGATAATTGGAAATGTCATTCGTATTTAGGAAATTTACTTCCAGTCGTTTCCAGTATTTTTTGTATTTTTTGGAACATTGCAAACACAAATTAAAGGAAAGTAAACAATTACAGAATATAATGACGCGCAAATAAAACATGGACAGAACAAACACCATAAAATTTTACAAAATGTACAATTGGACAGCTGATGCATTTTTGTTTAACAGAGGCTGCGCAGCTTCCAGTGCGCAGGTCAGACTGACCATGCGCACTAGAGTCCAAAATTTTAAAGTCGGACTCGCGTAAAAATCAGTCATGAGAGAGGTTAGTGTCTACATAAGTTTACATAACTTGCCACTTGTGGACACTTCCGTGCATGGAGAGTCTGGACCTGCTAATTATTGAGTCTGTGTATATCAGGGCGCTGTGGCCAGCTCTGTTATACTATATCAGGGCGCTGTGGCCAGCTCTGTTATACTATATCAGGGCGCTGTGGCCAGCTCTGTTAAACTATATCAGGGCGCTGTGGCCAGCTCTGTTATACTATATCAGGGCGCTGTGGCCAGCTCTGTTATACTATATCAGGGCGCTGTGGCCAGCTCTGTTATACTATATCAGGGCGCTGTGGCCAGCTCTGTTATACTATATCAGGGCGCTGTGGCCAGCTCTGTTATACTATATCAGGGCGCTGCGACCAGCTCTGTTATACTATATCAGGGCGCTGTGGCCAGCTCTGCTATACTATATCAGGGCGCTGTGGCCAGCTCTGTTATACTATATCAGGGCGCTGTGGCCAGCTCTGCTATACTATATCAGGGCGCTGTGGCCAGCTCTGTTATACTATATCAGGGCGCTGTGGCCAGCTCTGTTATACTATATCAGGGCGCTGTGGCCAGCTCTGTTATACTATATCAGGGCGCTGTGGCCAGCTCTGCTATACTATATCAGGGCGCTGTGGCCAGCTCTGTTATACTATATTCCAATTGTATACTTTGTCAAATTGATCAAGTGTGTGTTCGGCGCATGTTATATTTACAGTATTATATTCTTAATTATTTTGTTTCCCTTGATATGTGTTTTTGAGGCTATTTTTTTGTTAACTAAGATGCTTCCTATAATTTTCTGATTTATTGTGATATTAAATATAAGAATTAGTTGTCTATTATTTTGTAATATGTGTTTCTTTATAATATATGACATGGGTAGTTCGATAATGATTACCCAAACACTTGGGCTGGATGGTACAGCGACGGTGACGCTTCATGCAGGTCGGCGTTTAATCCCCGACCGTCCACCAAGTGGTTGGGGACCATTCCTTTCCCACCGTCCCATCCCAAATCCTTATCCTGACCCCTTCCCAGTGCTATATTGTCTTAAAGGCTTTCTCCCGATAGTTCCTGTCGGTAATGATTAATTTAGCTTGGTCTTGTATAGAATCTCTAGCATCTTAATTATTTTTATTTAGTCTTTATTATCAATGTTAAATGTTATCAAATTGTTCTTTGTTTGATCGTTATCTAAGTTGACTTTGGTCTTATTTTTCTCGTATTTCCTCTTTTTTTTAATAACGTGTTATTTTTATCTCATAAGAATGTAATTATGGTTTTTGTATAACTGTATTATTTTTAGTTTAATTTGATTTTGATGTATTTAAGATCTGATAATGAATAATAATGAGTGGTCGAAATGTTATTGATTTTAATTAAAAAGCAAATATTTTAATTAAACAAGATGTTTGTATTTTGTACATCGTGTTCATATATATATATATATATATATATATATATATATATATATATATATATATATATATATATATATATATATATATATATATATATATATATATATATACCCAGCACTCAGACCAGCCATGCCGAAAGCCAAGAAACAATCCAGTTGGGACAGCCCCATTGTAGACAAAGAAGCCACAGCTTTGCTGGAGGCAGCAACAACCCCCAGTGACCGTGCACGCCTCACAGCTGTGCAGGCTCCCCATGCAGGGGACTTCCTTCTGGCAGTCCCTATGTCTGCGACAGGCACACGTCTTGATCCGCAGGAGCTCCGTATTGCAGTCGCTCTCCGCCTTGCTGCCCCTATCCACACTGTTCACAGGTGTATTTGCGGCGAGGCAGATGCTGACGAATATGGATTGCATGGCCTGCACTGTGGAAAATCGGGTGGTTGGCACACTAGACACGACGAAGTCAACGACATCATTAAAAGAAGCCTTGCCTCTGCTCAGTGTCCAGCGGAGAGAGAGCCCCGCAACCTACTGAACCGTGACTCTGTTAGCTTTGCCGGCCGACCAGACGGAATCACACTGCGTCCGTGGAAGGGTGGCAGGCAGTTAGCATGGGACTATACTTGCGTATCCACCCTGGCAACGACATACATCACCCTCTCTGCCGGCACGGCAGGAGCCGCAGCGACACACAGAGAAAAACAAAAGTCAGTCAAGTACAGGCAATTAGATCAAAGGTACAATTTCGTTCCAATAGGGTCTGAGACCCTAGGCCCATGGGGTGAGAGTGCAAGAAGGTTTCTTAAGGATCTTGGTTCCAAGCTCATTGACACCACAAGAGACCCTAGAGCAGCAAGTTTTCTCTTTCAGCGCCTCAGTGTCGCGATCCAGAGGGGAAATGCCCGCTGCATCCTCGGTTCCTGCCCGGCGTCGGAGGAGTTCGAGGAAATCTACAGCCTCTAGGAAGCGAACTTTTTCTTGTGTCCTCTTAATGTTCATTTTTTGTATAAAATCAGATATGTAACTGTATAACCTTGCATAATAAAGTGTACATCATAATAAAAAAAAAGGGGGTGGTAGGAGAAGTGAACACTCTTTCGTATTCAGAGTTAAATGTCAAGTTTTTCCCTGAGTGCTCTGTGTTCCCTTCTCTGAGGCTGTGGGTCCCTATAATTACACCAGTGGTGGTACCCCCCTAATATATATATATATATATATATATATATATATATATATATATATATATATATATATATATATATATATATATATGTGTGTGTGTGTGTGTGTGTGTGTGTGATAATCTTAACAACAAAATAATAATATTCCTAATAATAATAATAGCTACGATCCGTAGAGTACCAATGAGAAAAATCTTACTGATTTTGATACATCAAGTTAATGTGATTCCATCGTACATTATTTTTCCAATTATATTGAAATCAAATGTATTAATTCTTTCACTAAGAGGCGGAAGCCGAGAATCCTAAGGCGACTCTCGCGGTGTAGGAAACACGTCATATTTCCGGCAACCTTATTTTCCCAGACACTTAATAAGGAAGCCAATTTCGGCGGGAATCTTGTTCCAGTAGAAGTTTTATGTTGATTACACCATTAGTCTGCCAGGACCTTATTTTGTGAAGAACACAATTTTTCCGGTAGCCTAGTCCCCATTCTTTTATTATTATTACTACTATTATTATTATTATTATTATTATTATTATTATTATTATTATTATTATTGTATATTTGTGTGCACCTTATTATTTAAAAAAAAATAACTGCATTTCTCGAGAAAACCAGCAACATTCTGACGTAGCTGAGGTTATGGACTTGTGAGATTTGCTCACAAGCCTCATGTTTAGGCGCTCCTGTTAGTTCCTCAATTCCTCGAGGTCCTGGGCTGAAGGAAGGTAGTTTTGTGTACATATTAGTTTCCTAAAGGACACTCGCTACAGTTCGTAATGTGTTATGATGCATTCAGTGCATTGTTGCAAGGTACGAATAGTATGATTACGACACTTGGTAGGCGTGGTTCCTGGGTGATGTAGTGTTGGTAGGCGTGGTTCCTGGGTGATGTAGTGTTGGTAGGCGTGGTTCCTGGGTGATGTAGTGTTGGTAGGCGTGGTTCCTGGGTGATGTAGTGTTGGTAGGCGTGGTTCCTGGGTGATGTAGTGTTGGTAGGCGTGGTGCCTGGGGTGATGTGGTGTTGGTAGGCGTGGTTCCTGGGTGATGTAGTGTTGGTAGGCGTGGTTCCTGAAAGATGTAGTGTTGGTAGGCGTGGTTCCTGAATGATGTAGTGTTGGTAGGCGTGGTTCGTGGGTGATGTAGTGTTGGTAGGCGTGGTTCCTGAATGATGTAGTGTTGGTAGGCGTGGTTCCTGGGTGATGTAGTGTTGGTAGGCGTGGTTCCTGAATGATGTAGTGTTGGTAGGCGTGGTGCCTGGGGTGATGTGGTGTTGGTAGGCGTGGTTCCTGGGTGATGTAGTGTTGGTAGGCGTGGTTCCTGGGTGATGTAGTGTTGGTAGGCGTGGTTCCTGAATGATGTAGTGTTGGTAGGCGTGGTTCCTGGGTGATGTAGTGTTGGTAGGCGTGGTTCCTGGGTGATGTAGTGTTGGTAGGCGTGGTTCCTGGGTGATGTAGTGTTGGTAGGCGTGGTTCCTGGGTGATGTAGTGTTGGTAGGCGTGGTTCCTGGGTGATGTAGTGTTGGTAGGCGTGGTTCCTGGGTGATGTAGTGTTGGTAGGCGTGGTTCCTGAATGATGTAGTGTTGGTAGGCGTGGTTCCTGAATGATGTAGTGTTGGTAGGCGTGGTTCCTGAATGATGTAGTGTTGGTAGGCGTGGTTCCTGAATGATGTAGTGTTGGTAGGCGTGGTTCCTGGGTGATGTAGTGTTGGTAGGCGTGGTTCTGAATGATGTAGTGTTGGTAGGCGTGGTTCCTGAATGATGTAGTGTTGGTAGGCGTGGTTCCTGAATGATGTAGTGTTGGTAGGCGTGGTTCCTGAATGATGTAGTGTTGGTAGGCGTGGTTCCTGAATGATGTAGTGTTGGTAGGCGTGGTTCTGAATGATGTAGTGTTGGTAGGCGTGGTTCCTGAATGATGTAGTGTTGGTAGGCGTGGTTCCTGAATGATGTAGTGTTGGTAGGCGTGGTTCTGAATGATGTAGTGTTGGTAGGCGTGGTTCTGAATGATGTAGTGTTGGTAGGCGTGGTTCCTGAATGATGTAGTGTTGGTAGGCGTGGTTCCTGGGTGATGTAGTGTTGGTAGGCGTGGTTCTGAATGATGTAGTGTTGGTAGGCGTGGTTCCTGAATGATGTAGTGTTGGTAGGCGTGGTTCTGAATGATGTAGTGTTGGTAGGCGTGGTCCTAAGCGTTAAGACCGACGGGTATAGGGCGCTTCGAATGGTTAATTAACGCGTTAACGTGAGTCATTGATGAAAGTCCCGTGTTGTGACCTAGTGCAGGTGTTGACAACGGTGCTGGCGGTGGTGCCTGTCTGTACCCTGCGGGGCGAGGCCGCCTCACGTCATGTGGCTCATAACAATAATAATAAGTTTTATTCACAAGAAGGTACAATGGGTTGGTGAGGTAACATAAGATTGGTATTTTTTACATTCTTGCAAAGCCAGTAACACGCATAGCGTCTCGGAGTAGGGCCTAGAGGAGCAGAGGCTGGAAGAGCAGGGCCTAGAGGAGCAGGGCCTAGAGGAGCAGAGGCTGGAGGAGCAGGGCCTGGAGGAGTAGGGCCTGGAGGAGCAGAGCCTGGAGGAGCAGAGCCTGGAGGAGCAGAGCCTGGAGGAACAGAGGCTGGAGGAGCAGAGCCTGGAGCTCTGCTATGCCCTACTCCAAGACGCTATGCGTATAGCAGAGCTACACGGCGTGAACTTCTCGTTCACGCCGTATAGTGGGCGCAGCATTTGATCTCGTCTTGTACTTAGAATAGGTTAAGTTAACTTAGGTTGGGTTGGGTAAAGTTTGGCTTGTTGCTAGAGTAGCAATGATGCAAGTAACAGCCAGAGGAGCACCTGGGTTACAGAAAGGTCAACCTGGTCAAACGTGAAGCGCCGCCACAAATATTCAAGGTACTTCTGCTGTATTTTATAATCTTTTGAAACTGTATTTTCGTTAAAATTTTAACGTATATACTGAAGTAATTTACTACATTATGCAATATAAATATATTCTAATTAAATACTCTCGCCAATTGTTAGCTAATTGAAGCACTATTAATATCAACCCATCTTTATATTAGCGGACTGAGAGCAACGACTGATCGAGAGTACGAACATGGACTGTTACACCCACAGTAAATTTCATGTTTTATGCTGTTGCAATACTCCGGATGTCAGGCTAAAACTGGACCAGTAAACAACATGTGTGTTTGTGACAAACACACTGCTGTAGCATGAGACACAAGAGTGATGGGAACACCCAGTTAGTTTACCCAAGGTGCTCTACGCCACGGATGGTGCTCCTCCAGGCTCTGCTCCTCCAGCCTCTGCTCCTCCAGGCCCTGCTCCTCCAGCCCCTGCTCCTCCAGCCCCTGCTCCTCCAGGCTCTGCTCCTCCAGGCTCTGCTCCTCCAGGCCCTGCTCCTCCAGCCTCTGCTCCTCCAGGCTCTGCTCCTCCAGGCCCTGCTCCTCCAGGCTCTGCTCCTCAAGGCTCTGCTCCTCCCCTCACCAACACTACACACATGGAGATACAAATATCCTAAGCTACTCTATTTCTATGAGATGTATTGTATTGTCTCATTAAAAGTACTTGGACCTGAACTACTCGCTCACACACACACATCGCTTCTCGGCCTTTTGGCTAAGATCAAAGTGTGTACTCGCTCACAAAATTAGTTCAGTTTATTTCATATATTATGCACCCCATACCCATCTTGTGGGAGGTAGTGGAAAGGGTTACAGAGGCACATAATGGGCTCAGGGACTGAACAACACAATTCATTTAGTTAAGCAAGTTACAATCTTGATGAGCTAGTTACAAAATTCAGTATAAGTCGTCACATCAACAATGGGTTCTAGATCGACCACAAGTACAGGTTCTAGTGTAAGGAACTGACATATGTGGCGAGCTCTGTCACAATGGCAGGATAAATATCTGAACGTAAATTATGTAACAATATGTAAAATACTAAGAACGTAAGAACGTAAGAAGAACGTATGTAAGAACGTAATATTTTGTAAAATAAATATCTTCCGTATAGAATCATTCGTATATATCAAGTAGTGGGAACGGCGACATCGTTCAGACTGTGATGTCTGGCATGTAGTGGAGTGTTGTGTCGCCTGCCACAGTGGAGGGAGTAATATGGCAACACGGGCAGTGTGTGTCTAGGGAAACACTAGGTTGCCATACACACAACTATGGCACGCTGGCAACACCACACCTCCACAACCGGCTAACAACAGTCACGACATATATTTCCAGATCAAAGATTAACGTCTAGAAGTGGTTCATCCCGGAGCTGTGATTGGCTGCGGCCCGCTAACATAAATAGCCTGGCTGATCAGGTCATCACCAGGGAGGCCTGAGACGTTAGCCTAAGAGAGCAGAAAACTCTTGTAATCGACCAAGAGTTTGCTTTGACGAACGAATGGCACTATCTTCGCCCGAGCGTCCCAAGCATTATAAAAAAGGTAACTTTCATCCCATCGTTACCAAGATTACTCAACCATAATTTAACCCAACATAACTCACACCATCCCGCCCAGTTGTGTGGAGTCACGTGACTATAGTTGCTGGCAAACAGCTGATAATATAGATATTATCAGGAAGATATCAACTTTTTTTTCCTCCAGTGATTGAAGATGGCGGTTATATTAGGCTTACTGTCATAATGGTTATTTATTTACTCTGGAAGGTGACAGGAACACATTACTTCGCTTCCTTCCCTTTGTCTGTATTTATACCTCAATAAACGTATTTGAATTTGAATTTGAATATGAAATTGAATTTGAATATGAATTTGAATTTGAATTTGAATTTGATCTTCAGTTCGTGTTAGGAGGTTCAAAGCTCTCCCTCACCCTTCCAGGTTTCCCAGAACTATAACCCAGCAGGGGGTTTACAACCAGGTCCCTAAATGCTGCTGAACAAACAAGGGGCGAACAGTTAAGGATAGTTACCCAATCGTCCTTCCTTGCCCAGGACTCGAACCCTGATCCATATCTCTCACTAGCCGTGTTGAAAGACTGCGGTTCCTCTGCACCCGCCCGGCGCTTCGCGAGCGCTTGGCCCTGGGTTCGTATCCTAACCGAGGAAGATTGACTGGGCGCCAATCCTTAACTGTAGCCTCTGTTCACCCAACAGTAAAATGGGTACCTGGTTGTTGAACGACTTGGCGGGTCGTATTCCAGGAAAAAAAATTGGGGTTTAGGACCTGCCCGAAACGCTACGCTTACTGGTGGCTGTACAAGAATGTAACAACTCTTGAAATACAATAATATAGGGTCTTCTTTCTCAGAAATGAATGTGGGGATCCCAGAATGGTCGTCAACGCTGTCAAACCTGCCAGGGAACTGAGGCTTGACACGGCCTTGCCAGGCTCTCCGTGACAATGACCTAACCATTTGGCCTCCTTCTCCATCTGCTTTAATAAACAAAAGGAGATCGAAGCCGGAGAAGACAGTGATTAATGGAGTCTTCTGTGGAGCTATCCGGCCGCCGGCTGGTAATCCAGCTCATCCGTCACCTGATATGTGGGCTGTGTTCATCCGTCACCTGATATGTGGGCTGTGTTCATCCGTCACCTGATATGTGGGCTGTGTTCATCCGTCACCTGATATGTGGGCTGTGTTCATCCGTCACCTGATATGTGGGCTGTGTTCATCCGTCACCTGATATGTGGGCTGTGTTCATCCGTCACCTGATATGTGGGCTGTGTTCATCCGTCACCTGATATGTGGGCTGTGTTCATCCGTCACCTGATATGTGGGCTGTGTTCATCCATCACCTGATATGTGGGCTGTGTTCATCCGTCACCTGATATGTGGGCTGTGTTCATCCGTCACCTGATATGTGGGCTTTGTTCATCCGTCACCTGGTATGTGGGCTGTGTTCATCCGTCACCTGATATGTGGGCTGTGTTCATCCGTCACCTGATATGTGGGCTTTGTTCATCCGTCACCTGGTATGTGGGCTGTGTTCATCCGTCACCTGATATGTGGGCTGTGTTCATCCGTCACCTGATATGTGGGCTTTGTTCATCCGTCACCTGATATGTGGGCTGTGTTCATCCATCACCTGATATGAGGACTGTGTTCATCCGTCACCTGATATGTGGGCTTTGTTCATCCACGTCACCTGATATGTGGGGTGTGTTCATCCATCACCTGATATGTGGGCTTTGTTCATCCACGTCACCTGATATGTGGGGTGTGTTCATCCGTCACCTAATATGTGGGCTTTGTTCATCCGTCACCTGATATGAACTCAACAATTTAATCGGCCTAGATGTATGAAGCAATTCAATCATTAGATATAAACTCAGCAAATCCATCGGCAGAGATGCCTGAACCTAATCCATCATTACAGAGGCGCTCAGCTAATCCATCATAGAGATGCCCTCAGCTAATCCATCATTACAGAGGCGCTCAGCTAATCCATCACCAGAGATACACTCAACAAATCCACTATATTTTACCCATTGGTGGCTAGGCTGTGCCTCGATACCCGGGGGGGGGGACAAAGACCTTCCCCTCTTCTATAATTTCATAGCTAACGAGGGTAGATTATAGCATTACACAGATCAGCTGAAAAAAGAGGAATATACGAGTATATACATATATATGTTGCAAATGAGAGGTCTGGTTTAACCTAAAGTACTTTTACGCCATGTAAGAAAAATGACCTGTGCCTGTGCAGCAGTCGTCGTGCACTGCTCAGGAATCTCCGTTTGGCGCGAGTTTTGGGCAGTGTGCAGCGACGTGCGGCGCCACCCATCGGCCCGCGGCTCCCTCATCGCTGGACTTGTTTACCGTGTAATATAACTCAGGAAAAAGTCCTCCGGTTCATAAGCTATGTGCGTGTTTTAGCCTCCTCCATGCGAAACATTGTGACACTTGTAAAAAAGGCTCTGGAAACATTTTGGAAGCGCGCCACGCTAGTGTAGTACGGCGGTTGAGGGAGACAAAGGCCTCAAACACCGCCAAGGGATTATACATTCATCCAATTTTAAGCCAACTTTTAGGGCTAAAACGTTGTATTGACGAAAACGTCGTTACTTAGAGTGTTCCATTATGGCTTACAAAAATTGGATTGATTACCTACGGCTCTCATTTGGCACGAATGTAATTAATTTTAAAGTGCCGAGGTGGTAACTGGCGTGGAGGGAGCTGGCTCCTGGATGTATCGACTCATTCACTCGCCGCGAGAACTCCGAGGGGAGAGGAAGTGTGTCTCCGCTCCCCACACTTGTGACTGTGGGCAAGCGTGTGAGGTGGGGCTGTGAGGGAGGGCACGCCTTACCCTCTCTTATAAACGAGTGACGGGGGAAAATACCGCCCAGGAAAAGTAGTGCAATTGATATTAGTGAAACAAAGAGTCCCCCCCCCCCATGAAAATTTGAGGTGTAGTAGTTTCCCCTCAGGTTATACTCTCCATGGTAATTCCGACGTAACAAAATGGGGAACCAACCGGTATGTGGTGGAGGACTTGGGCCGGTGGAGGAGCAAGGGTGAGCATGCCCTGTGTGCTGGTGGTGGTCAGGTCGAGGTCCTCCTCCAAGGTCAGGGTGGGCAGCCGGCCTATTGTGCCTCAACCACCCCCTTGTCTCTACCACCATCGTTAATAACTATCACTACCACCAAGACCACCACTCCAAGCCAAGGTTAGATGTCAGGTAGACTTGACCCGTCCACTGCAAGGTTAATTATTTGTGTAATTTACATATTATTATAATATATTGTAGTGTTCTCTACGATGTGTTCCATTGTAGTGTTCTCTTATGTATTGCAGATTGATCAGTACTGCTGTTGGTGTTGGCAATTCTGCCTAAAATAGTCTTATGTGGTCTTCGGAAATTTTGTTTAAAGTGTCTCCTGAAATATGATTTGTTAATGACTTTTTCTCGCAGTTAATTATGTTCATTTTGGAGTCATGGGGCTGTTTTGTGGTGTATTTTTGTGTATATTTAATGATTTTATTTTGTTCGTCCAATAGTGGTTTATTCGTATTATCTGCGTAGCCTAGTTAGTGCTGACTGTATTGAACGATGTGTTCACATCAAACTTCTAAATATCTTTGGTAAAGTTCAGAATATTCACAGTAAATTTTTAGAATATTCTCAGTCAACTGTTATACCCCTTGTTGAAGTTTCAGAATATCCTCAGTCAACTGTTATACCCCTTGTTGAAGTTTCAGAATATCCTCAGTCAACTGTTATACCCCTTGTTGAAGTTTCAGAATATCCTCAGTCAACTGTTATACCCCTTGGTGAAGTTTCAGAATATCCTCCAAATACTATAATCCTTGGTGAAGTTTCGCAATGTTTCATTTAAAATGCAGAATACCTTATACTAGAATTTCAGAATAAATCAGTTACAAAGAGAACATCTTCATTTATATTGTAAATTTTGTCTTAAATAAGAATATCCAACACTTAAATATCTGATTGTCCGATCCAACTTATGTTTTAGAATATCCTTACTTATAGTTTCAAATATGCTTACTTATATTTTAAAATATTAATTATTGAATGAAAGAATATCTTCATTTAAATGTTAGAGTAGAGTTAGTAGTAGTAGTTCTTATAGATTTTAGTAGCATAGTCTATATAAAAATATAGTAGCATAGTCTATATAAACAAAAAATCTTTTTACTGAATAGGATAAGGAAGTGTGGGGGAAGTTATTATAATTTTTACCAAAATTTTATTTTGCATTTTTGACCATATTTGAAGCTAAAGGGCTAAAGGAAGAGAGAAGAAAACCTGTGTCTGCCTCAGTCTGTCAGCCTGTCTCTCTCTGTCTGTCAGCTTGTCTCTGTCAGCCTGTCTCTTGTCTGTCAGCTTGTCTCTGTCTGTCAGCCTGTCTCTCTGTGTCTGTCAGTCAATTCTCATGTGACGAATCACCCAAGCCTAGCGAGAAGTAGACAGGACCAGCCTTGGACGCTACGAGTTGTGTATCATCTTTTATTTTTTTATTTTTTAGCCATCTTGCTTTGCTCTCACAGTTTGATGTAATTCGCCTTCTCACCCAATACGTCGTATTTTTAACGGAATCGACCAATGCGCTACAAATGTGTGTGTGTGTTTGTATATAATTGAAGGGATCGAAATATTGGCGTTGTCCTTGTCACTAGTGATGTTCATCTGGTCACATCTTAGAAGTATTTTATGGCTGATGTTTGTTGAGGCCCTCGCAGGACTGTCCGGGTGAGAGAAGTGAATGCTAAAAATATTGAGAAAAATATGACAAAACTTTTAACATTTATGAAAATCTATTATGAACAAAAGCACATTTTTTATAACTTCAGTCTTTGAACATGATAATTACTTTCATTATATAAGGAATTATGAGTTTAACTGTACAAATCACAGAGTTCTCAACCTGTCCTCTAACAACTGTAGCACCTACGTGAGCCTAGTATCACTGTAGGCTACTAAATGTGAACTCTTATGTCCCCTCAAAATTCACAGTTTTGTACTAGTGGAATTCTCAAGGGTTTACTAAGAAAAATTAGGAGTAACTATAAGCTTGACCTGTTCTAGGTCTAACATACGCAATCAAAGGCCTCATTTAGTACATGCATGTACTATATATGTACTAGGCTTAGGAAAAGTTGAGTGTGGTTGCTGTCTTCTTTGTCGGTCGGCTTCACAACACAATTTATAACACAAAATGTGGACCTGTTGTTTTTTTGGTACAAAACAGTCCGTATTTTGTACTTTCCATCCACGAGAACGATGTGCTATAATTTGTGGATGAGAGATTGAACGTTCCGTGATTATGTAAGATTAGAGGAATGAGTGAGACACTTGCTGTGTGTCCCCAATAGAGGGGAAAATCTCCAATAAACACATTATTCATAATTTATATCAATTTACCAAGCGGATATGAATAAATTTGTGTTTTTGTCAAGTATCTTTCATAGTGTTTGAAACAAACACCCGAAAGTGAATGACACGAACTCACGGTATTGAATACTCACATTTCTCGCCGGGAACATAGTTATGGATAAAGGCAAATCAAAGAGATTTTATAAAATCCCCAAACTTATTAAAATAACAATAACAAATCAATTAGGTCTTCAAAAATACTCGTTACGTATGCTGAATTTCTCTAAGTTTGATCATATGAAAATATATTGAAACAAAATCGAGTAACGTAAGAGGGAGCCAACGTGACCCACCTACCGGGCTAAACAGTACCGCCCTGGACGGGACGAGTAACGTAAGAGGGAGCCAACGTGACCCACCTGCCGGGCTAAACAGTACTGCCCTGGACGGGACGAGTAACGTAAGAGGGAGCCAACGTGACCCACCTGCCGGGCTAAACAGTACTGCCCTGGACGGGACGAGTAACGTAAGAGGGAGCCAACGTGACCCACCTGCCGGGCTAAACAGTACTGCCCTGGACGGGACGAGTAACGTAAGAGGGAGCCAACGTGGCCCACCTGCCGGGCTAAACAGTACTGCCCTGGACGGGACGAGTAACGTAAGAGGGAGCCAGGTAATGTCAAGATCAGTATTCTCCACGCTCCGGGGACGCCACGCTCCTCGCACACTAATTTTTCCCGCCAGGACAAGAAGGTCGAGAGGGTGTGCGGGTTTAGTCTTGTTTGCCGTTGTTGTTCTTCTTCTTATTCCTCGTCGTCTTGGGACAGACAGACTCGAGACCTAAGGGCTATAAGGCGAGGGCTGAGGCTGCTCAAATCGTTTTCCGATTGTTAAAGCCGTATATATTAGTAGGTTAGGATGAAATTTGTTAGGCTTGACGCTGTTGGGTAAGGTTAGGTAGGTTTTAAACCGCGTGGCAAACCGTCTTGCGTATGATTTGATTTATATACTCGGGAAGGTGGTGGTGGTGGTGGGGGGGGAGGTGGTTGTGGTGCGAGGTTTTATGTAATTGAGGTTAGTGGTGGGGGTCGTGGTGGTTCTTGGCGGGTCTTTAATAGTTTATTAGTGATCAGTTGGCAGCTGGTTCTTGAGTTGCTCTTGATGCTCTTAGTTGGGGTTTGGTTGATACTTTGTTGATACTACTTTCACTAGTTTATGGTTGGCTCTTTGGTGAGTTTGGTTGGTTCTTGGTAGTTTTGGGGTGATAAACTCGTGGTTAGCGCCTTGTGGGTCTTAGCAGCGTGAGGTACTACCTGTATGGTGAAGGTCATCATGATTTAAACGACAAGTTCAGTAATGGAGAAGGTTGTGGAGGGCCGTGTGGGATAGCCTTAATATGTCTCTCAACTCCCTTCTCTGTGACCGACCTACTTACTGGCTAGATGGCTAAGCTAGTCGTTCCCCTGCATCGCTTCTGGCCATGGCTCGTTACCGTATAAAGGTAGTTGGTTCTTGGTGTAATGGTTCTTTACTGAAGTAGCCATCATGTTCCGATTGTGTTGTATATAATCTTCTGTCCTGGTGTAGAGATTGGGTTGATTTTTTCCTCTCGTAGGACAATGCTGTTGGCTTGTAGTTATTGGAGGTCCTTTGTATCGTCACGTAGTCGGTGGAAAGGCAACGATTGGGCGGGTTCTGTCAACATTGTCTGTCAAATATTGATCGTATATTCATCATTTGGAGGATGAACCCATCTTTCAAATCTTTCAGGATTTGGGGTTAATCTTTCAGTTTTTGGGTTCATCTTTCAAGCTTTTAGGTTCATCTTTCACGATTTTGGGTTCTACTTGCAGGTTTTTGGGTTCATCATCAAGGATTTGGAGTTTATCTTCCAGGATTTGGTGGGTTCTTCTTACAGGATTTGGGGTTCATCATCGAGGAGTTAACATCCATGAATTTTGCGGTTCAGTTTCCAGGATTTACCTTCCAATATTTGGAGGTTCATCTTTTAGGATATTTGGTTCAACTTCCAGGATATGGGGCTCAACTTCCAGGATATGGGGCTCAACTTTCAGAATATGGGGCTCAACTTCCAGGATATGGGGCTCAACTTCCAGGATATGGGGCTCAGCTTCCAGAATATGGGGCTCAACTTCCAGGATATGGGGCTCAGCTTCCAGAATATGGGGCTCAACTTCCAGAATATGGGGCTCAACTTCCAGGATATGGGGCTCAACTTTCAGGATATGGGGCTCAACTTTCAGGATATGGGGCTCAACTTCCAGGATATGGAAGTCGTGTGTGTTATTGTCTGTCAGTGCAGGTCAACACACTGTCTGTCAGTGCAGGTCAACACAGTGTCTGTCAGTGCAGGTCAACACAGTGTCTGTCAGTGCAGGTCAACACAGTGTCTGTCAGTGCAGGTCAACACAGTGTCTGTCAGTGCAGGTCAACACAGTGTCTGTCAGTGCAGGTCAACACAGTGTCTGTCAGTGCAGGTCAACACAGTGTCTGTCAGTGCAGGTCAACACAGTGTCTGTCAGTGCAGGTCAACACAGTGTCTGTCAGTGCAGGTCAACACACTGTCAGTGCAGGTCAACACAGTGTCTGTCAGTGCAGGTCAACACACTGTCTGTCAGTGCAGGTCACCACAGTGTCTGTCAGTGCAGGTCAACACAGTGTCTGTCAGTGCAGGTCAACACAGTGTCTGTCAGTGCAGGTCAACACAGTGTCTGTCAGTGCAGGTCAACACAGTGTCTGTCAGTGCAGGTCAACACAGTGTCTGTCAGTGCAGCTCAACACAGTGTCTGTCAGTGCAGGTCAACACAGTGCCTGTCAGTGCAGGTCAACACACTGTCTGGACTCGTGGTTCAACCTTGGCGACTAGCGGACGTCTAGACGCCTCCTCCGCCTGGGGGCCGCCAGATCGCGTTCTGTTTCCGCGTTTTGGCTTTACTACTGGCGCTTGGCGTTCTTCTTGAACGTGGGTATACGACGTCTGGCGCACACATATCACCTCGGGTCACGGCATTGTTGATACATTGTTTTTGACGTGTTCTGGTTGGTTCTCCCGGCGGGGTGACGTGTTCTGGTTGGTTCTCCCGGCGGGGTGACGTGTTCTGGTTGGTTCTCCCGGCGGGGTGACGTGTTCTGGTTGGTTCTCCCGGCGGGGTGACGTGTTCTGGCTGGTTCTCCCGGCGGGGTGACGTGTTCTGGTTGGTTCTCCCGGCGGGGTGACGTGTTCTGGTTGGTTCTCCCGGCGGGGTGACGTGTTCTGGTTGGTTCTCCCGGCGGGGTGACGTGTTCTGGCTGGTTCTCCCGGCGGGGTGACGTGTTCTGGTTGGTTCTCCCGGCGGGG
The DNA here is from genome assembly GCF_040958095.1 of Procambarus clarkii. Lineage (NCBI taxonomy): Eukaryota > Metazoa > Arthropoda > Malacostraca > Decapoda > Cambaridae > Procambarus > Procambarus clarkii. The sequence goes on from NC_091160.1 coordinate 32,219,331, forward strand.
TGACGTGTTCTGGTTGGTTCTCCCGGCGGGGTGACGTGTTCTGGTTGGTTCTCCCGGCGGGGTGACGTGTTCTGGCTGGTTCTCCCGGCGGGGTGACGTGTTCTGGCTGGTTCTCCCGGCGGGGTGACGTGTTCTGGTTGGTTCTCCCGGCGGGGTGACGGTGTTCTGGCTGGTTCTCCCGGCGGGGTGACGTGTTCTGGTTGGTTCTCCCGGCGGGGTGACGTGTTCTGGCTGGTTCTCCCGGCGGGGTGACGTGTTCTGGTTGGTTCTCCCGGCGGGGTGACGTGTTCTGGCTGGTTCTCCCGGCGGGGTGACGTGTTCTGGTTGGTTCTCCCGGCGGGGTGACGTGTTCTGGTTGGTTCTCCCGGCGGGGTGACGTGTTCTGGTTGGTTCTCCCGGCGGGGTGACGTGTTCTGGCTGGTTCTCCCGGCGGGGTGACGTGTTCTGGCTGGTTCTCCCGGCGGGGTGACGTGTTCTGGTTGGTTCTCCCGGCGGGGTGACGGTGTTCTGGCTGGTTCTCCCGGCGGGGTGACGTGTTCTGGTTGGTTCTCCCGGCGGGGTGACGTGTTCTGGCTGGTTCTCCCGGCGGGGTGACGTGTTCTGGTTGGTTCTCCCGGCGGGGTGACGTGTTCTGGCTGGTTCTCCCGGCGGGGTGACGTGTTCTGGTTGGTTCTCCCGGCGGGGTGACGTGTTCTGGTTGGTTCTCCCGGCGGGGTGACGTGTTCTGGCTGGTTCTCCCGGCGGGGTGACGTGTTCTGGTTGGTTCTCCCGGCGGGGTGACGTGTTCTGGCTGGTTCTCCCGGCGGGGTGACGTGTTCTGGCTGGTTCTCCCGGCGGGGTGACGTGTTCTGGTTGGTTCTCCCGGCGGGGTGACGTGTTCTGGCTGGTTCTCCCGGCGGGGGTGACGGTGTTCGGGGGCCGGCTTGGCCGAGAGGTGCCGGGGGTTGGCGGGTCTTGGTGGGCTCCTGGTGTGTCAACAGTGTCAGTGTTGGTCAACACAGTGTCAGTGTAGGTCAACACAGTGTCAGTGTAGGTCAACACAGTGTCAGTGTAGGTCAACACAGTGTCAGTGTAGGTCAACACAGTGTCAGTGTAGGTCAACAGTGTCAGTGTAGGTCAACACAGTGTCAGTGTAGGTCAACACAGTGTGCAGGTCAACACAGCGTCAGTGTAGGTCAGCACAGTGTCAGTGTAGGTCAACACAGTGTCAGTGTAGGTCAACATAGTGTCAGTGTAGGTCAACACAGTGTCAGTGTAGGTCAACACAGTGTCAGTGTAGGTCAACACAGTGTCAGTGTAGGTCAACACAGTGTGCAGGTCAACACAGTGTCAGTGTAGGTCAACACAGTGTCAGTGTAGGTCAACACAGTGTCAGTGTAGGTCAACACAGTGTGCAGGTCAACACAGCGTCAGTGTAGGTCAGCACAGTGTCAGTGTAGGTCAACACAGTGTCAGTGTAGGTCAACATAGTGTCAGTGTAGGTCAACACAGTGTCAGTGTAGGTCAACACAGTGTCAGTGTAGGTCAACACAGTGTCAGTGTAGGTCAACACAGTGTGCAGGTCAACACAGTGTCAGTGCAGGTCAACACAGTGTCAGTGTAGGTCAACATAGTGTGCAAGTCAACAGTGTCAGTGTAGGTCAACACAGTGTCAGTGTAGGTCAACACAGTGTCAGTGTAGGTCAACACAGTGTCAGTGTAGGTCAACACAGTGTCAGTGTAGGTCAACACAGTGTCAGTGTAGGTCAACACAGTGTCAGTGCAGGTCAACACAGTGTCAGTGTAGGTCAACACAGTGTGCAGGTCAACAGTGTCAGTGTAAGTCAACACAGTGTCAGTGCAGGTCAACACAGTGTCAGTGTAGGTCAACACAGTGTCAGTGTAGGTCAACACAGTGTCAGTGTAGGTCAACACTGTCAGTGTAGGTCAACACAGTGTCAGTGTAGGTCAACACAGTGTCAGTGCAGGTCAACACAGTGTCAGTGTAGGTCAACACAGTGTCAGTGTAGGTCAACACAGTGTCAGTGTAGGTCATCAGTGTCATTGTAGGTCAACACAGTGTCAGTGTAGGTCAAAACAGTGTGTAGGTCAACACAGTGTCAGTGCAGGTCAACACAGTGTCAGGGCAGGTCAACACAGTGTCAGTGCAGGTCAACACAGTGTCAGTGTAGGTCAGCACAGTGTCAGTGCAGGTCAACACAGTGTCAGTGTAGGTCAACACAGTGTCAGTGTAGGTCAACACAGTGTAAGTGTAGGTCAACACAGTGTCAGTGTAGGTCAACACAGTGTCAGTGCAGGTCAACACAGTGTCAGTGCAGGTCAACACAGTGTCAGTGTAGGTCAACACAGTGTCAGTGTAGGTCAACACAGTGTGTAGGTCAACACAGTGTCAGTGCAGGTCAACACAGTGTCAGTGTAGGTCAACACAGTGTCAGTACAGGTCAACACAGTGTCAGTGCAGGTCAACACAGTGTCAGTGCAGGTCAACACAGTGTCAGTGTAGGTCAACACAGTGTCAGTACAGGTCAACACAGTGTCAGTGCAGGTCAACACAGTGTCAGTGTAGGTCAACACAGTGTCAGTGCAGGTCAACACAGTGTCAGTGTAGGTCAACACAGTGTCAGTACAGGTCAACACAGTGTCAGTGCAGGTCAACACAGTGTCAGTGCAGGTCAACACAGTGTCAGTGCAGGTCAACACAGTGTCAGTGCAGGTCAACACAGTGTCAGTGTAGGTCAACACAGTGTGTAGGTCAACACTGTCAGTGTAGGTCAACACAGTGTCAGTGTAGGTCAACACAGTGTCAGTGCAGGTCAACACAGTGTCAGTGCAGGTCAACACAGTGTCAGTGTAGGTTAACACAGTGTCAGTGTAGGTCAACACAGTGTCAGTGCAGGTCAACACAGTGTCAGTGCAGGTCAACACAGTGTGTAGGTCAACACAGTGTCAGTGTAGGTCAACACAGTGTCAGTGTAGGTCAACACAGTGTCAGTGTAGGTTAACACAGTGTCAGTGCAGGTCAACACAGTGTCAGTGCAGGTCAACACAGTGTCAGTGCAGGTCAACACAGTGTTTAGGCCAACACAGTGTCAGTGTAGGTCAACACAGTGTCAGTGAAGGTCAAAACAGTGTCAGTGTAGGTCAACACAGTGTCAGTGCAGGTCAACACAGTGTCAATGCAGGTCAACACAGTGTCAGTGTAGGTCAACAGTCAGTGAAGGTCAAAACAGTGTCAGTGTAGGTCAACACAGTATCAGTACAGGTCAACACAGTATAAGTGCAGGTCAACACAGTGTCAGTGTATGTCAACACAGTGTCAGTGCAGGTCAACACAGTGTCAGTGTAGGTCAACACAGTGTCAGTGCAGGTCAACACAGTGTGCAGGTCAACACAGTATAAGTGCAGGTCAACACAGTGTCAGTGTAGGTCAACACAGTGTCAGTGCAGGTCAAAACAGTGTCAGTGTAGGTCAAGTGTCAGTGCAGGTCAACACAGTGTGCAGGTCAACACAGTATAAGTGCAGGTCAACACAGTGTCAGTGTAGGTCAACACAGTGTCAGTGCAGGTCAACACAGTGTCAGTGTAGGTTAACAGTGTCAGTGAAGGTCAAAACAGTGTCAGTGTAGGTCAACACAGTGTCAGTACAGGTCAACACAGTGTCAGTGCAGGTCAACACAGTGTGCAGGTCAACACAGTATAAGTGCAGGTCAGCACAGTGTCAGTGCAGGTCAACACAGTGTCAGTGTAGGTCAACACAGTGTCAGTGTAGGTCAACACAGTGTGTAGGTCAACACAGTGTCAGTGTAGGTCAACACAGTGTGTAGCTCAACACAGTGTCAGTGTAGGTCAACACAGTGTCAGTGTAGGTCAACACAGTGTCAGTGCAGGTCAACACAGTGTCAGTGTAGGTCAACAGTGTCAGTGTAGGTCAACACAGTGTCAGTGCAGGTCAACACAGTGTCAGTGTAGGTCAACACAGTGTGTAGGTCAACACAGTGTCAGTGCAGGTCAACACAGTGTCAGTGTAGGTCAACAGTGTCAGTGTAGGTCAACACAGTGTCAGTGCAGGTCAACACAGTGTCAGTGCAGGTCAACACCGTGTGCAGGTCAACACAGTGTCAGTGCAGGTCAACACAGTGTGCAGGTCAACACAGTGTCAGTGTAGGTCAACACAGTGTCAGTGTAGGTCAACACAGTGTCAGTGCAGGTCAACACTGTGTCAGTGCAGGTCAACACCGTGTGCAGGTCAACACAATGTGCAGGTCAACACTGTGTCAGTGCAGGTCAACAATTTAAGAGCAGGATTTAGCGCAGTAATCCCCACACAGAAACTAATGCCTAAGAGATAATGTCATTACAAAGGCTTATCGTATGTGTTCTCTTGTATGTATTAATACATAATTCATAGTAATGAATTATGTATTAATACATACAAGAGAACTCACCAGATCAGCCCATGTATTACCATTATCTCTATTAACGATACAGTCTGGGATTGTCGCTTCTATTTAAAACTAAATACATCATACCACGAAATATAAAATTTAGGCTGGGTTAAATAGTTCGAATCCTGGCAGGGTCATATGGAGTTAGAATCCTGGCAGGGTCATATAGAGTTCGAATCCTGGCAGGGCCATATAGAGTTTTTAGTGATCTGTGACTTGCGTGTTCATGAAGATTTTCTCACACACTCACGTTATTGTTGCTCTGTGTGGGCACCCTGGCCTTGCTCTCTGAAGCTCTTCCTCTGAGCTCTTGGTGGGCACTGATGGCTCTTGTCTCTTATCTCTTAGCCGTGTTTTCTTGTCTGGTTATGACCGCATGTAGCCTGGTGGGATGAGTCTACCCACTGAGAGAGTTATTCTGCCTGCCGGCGATTGAGAGGTCAGAGGAGAAATGTATATGTTAAATAATTGAATAAACGTGAGTGAGTAATCTCAGGATACTAGCAGAGGATGGGCGTTGGTAATAGGTGACATGAAGTGAGATGTCGATACTTTGGGGAGGTGAAGTGACGCTAGCAGGAGGTGCTGACCTCACTTGAGTCACGACTGTCGTCAGAGGTGGTCGTACATCGTTGGTTCTCCCGGAATACTTAAGAATATAGTTTCCTGTGTTACTGCTGGAGTGAAGACTATTTGTCTGCAAGTGTGAGGAGGAGGCTGTTGGGGACTTAGTACACAATTTCTCTGTGATTTTGATAATGAGAGGCGGTCTGGAAGTGAGTATTTGACCGTGTCTTTGTGGAACTCTAATTGCTGTGGGTTGGAGAGGAAGGAAGCCAGCAGGTGTTTCTGTGGTGGAGCCTGCTGGCCGACGTTGTGAACTGAACTCGTGGACTGGAGGAAGTCTTGTGAGGCAGTCCTGAAGCTTTTTGTGGGCGGCGAATGGAGTGCCATGTTTGGCCTCCAATGAGTGAGCGTCCTCACGTCAGAGATTTCTCCGGTAAGCCCGTTTAATCATTTGTTACATTAGATTCCAAAGTTTGATCGTGTGCCGAGCGATCATACTGAACATATGTATATGTAGGAGAGATATTTTATTAAGACAGTGAGCTAAAATTAGTAGTTAAAGTTGGGAGGACCTGCTGGAGGGAGGAGCGGTACATCCTCCCTCGCCGACGGTCAGGTGGTGACTGAAGGTGGGAGCCCCCAGCCTGGTGACCTGGCAGGCCGCCAGCAACGTGTCAAGACATGTTCCCAGAGTAGACTCGCCCAGGATGGGGGAGGACCCTCGCGGCGACCCCAGTAGTGTGTAAAGAGATGTCGGATGAAGGAGTTTATTTTCTGTGAATAAATATAATTATTTAGTTTATTTTCTGTGAATAAATATAATTATGTTTTGTTAGGAAAACATTTTTATTGGCATGATAATGGGATTGCAAGTTTATTTGGGAAGGAGTTCGTGGAGAAACTTCAAGGTTAGAGAAGTTGATGGAGGAACTCCGAGGCTGGAGAAGAAGTGTGTGCTGAACTCTGTGGTAGAGCAGAACTCCATAGTGAGGAGCTGACTTCAGCAGTATAGAGGAGCTACACGTGTCTCTGGGGAATCAGTGGTGAAGCCTCACTGATGTTGGAGTAAGACTTGGTTGTGTAGCAGAGCGGGAGAACTGCAGAAGTTCCTTTCCTAATATTTTAGAGGACCCAGAGATATATCTTGGTGTTGAGCCTCTCGGAGCAGAGGTTCATGGTGGTCACACAATGTATATGAGCGGTGCTGGAATGTTTATTGTCGTGTAAGACACAGTGTAAGGTGAAGGATGGATTTGTTTGGTCGGGGGAGACTTATGTAGATGTTTCTGGTGTTTCAGCCCCGAGCTGAGCTTCATATACTTTTACGGCTGAGGAGACAGTATTGTTGTGGGAGGATTTCAGCCCCATGTAGTGAGGGTGTAGTAAGTGGTAAGCCAAGAGTTGGGCAGCCACTTGATATGTCCCAAAATCCCCAACCCCCTCAGGGCAGACCAGTCTGTTGGTGAGGGTTGCCTCCTTATATCTGTTGATGAATAGCTCTTCTCATACGCACGCACGCACGCCCGCATGCGCGCGCGCGCGCACACACACACACAGACACACACACACACACACTCACACACACACACACACACACACACACACACACAGACACACACACACACAGACACACACACACACACACACTCACACACACACACACACACAGACACACACACAGACACACACACACACACACACTCACACACACACACACACACACACACACACACACACACACACACACACACACACACACACACACACACACACACACACACTCTCTCTCTCTCTCTCTCTCACAAAACAGTGGAGGAAGGGAGAAACATCTGCCATCTAGTGGAAATGAAAATATCGAGCAAGCAATGAAGCCTCGTAAATAATGCTCGCCTGATTGGTGCTCTTCTATTGCGTCATCAATCAAGCAACCAATCCGCAAGTGCAGCTATGTGAAGTCACACGGAAGGTAGCCAATCACAACCAAGAAGGTGGCGGGAAGGGGCGTGTCTCTCACACATCCAGCAAGCATGGGGATAGAAGCAAGAACTATTTTGCCTTGCACGCAATCAAGAGGTTTAATTATATGACATTGCTTGTGTGATAGCCAATCAGTCGGCGTAAATTAATGACGGCGTTTTGTATCCCATATGAGCGTACAGGCGACGGCGACCGTTGAGTTTTAATCGAGAACGCGACCGTTATTTTTGTTTTCTTTTTCGAATTTCGTACTTGGGAATTATTTCCTTGGCGTCAGGCGGCGACGGGCGTCGTGTTAACCTCTCAGTTTGGTCGCTTCAGAGACCTTTGTTTGTATGGTTTTGGTGCCTTTAAGAGGCAGGCAGAGCGTCGTCACCATCTTCATCACCACCATCACGTCTTCATCACTATCAAGAACACGAAGAGTATTTGAAGGTGATCCTTTTCACTATATTCACGACATCTTAGCACACGGCCGGCCGTTAGTGACGTCACACGTTGTTAGTCGCCTGGTGGCCTTGGCAGACAAGTCCTCGTTGTTGTAGCCCTAAACTTGGCGGCGCCTGGGGGGGGGGGAGAGAGGGGGGGGGGGCAATACGTGGAAATGCGCGCGAACTCTGGCCAAGAAGGATGGCGGGAAATGCTGGCGTCCTCCGAGCAAGACAGCTGGCGCGAAATGACATTGTTCGCTCGTAAAGCATGCGCATAAAGTAAACTTTGATGGGTGGTAAACCTCGGACACTTAGCTGGTGTGTCTGGGGGGGGGGGGATACATGTGTGTGGGTGTAGTGGGGTGCAGGGTTGTCAGCGGACGTGGAAAGGTTGGGTTTACCTGGATCGTGGCTGGAGTGGGTTCTGGGAGTTCTTCTACTCCCCCAAGCCCGGCCCGAGGCCAGGCTTGTGTTAACTTGGTCCAACAGGCTGTTGCTTGGTATTGCCCCGCAGGTCCACATATACCGTCCACTACAACCCAGTTGGTCCGGCTCTCCTGGCAGGAAACTAATTGTTTCTTGAAGTTCACTTTTGTTCCAGCATTTCTCATGCTTCTTGCTGGTAGGGTTATGAACAGCTGGGGGTTGTGGTTGTGGCAGCTCTTCACTGGCTCTTACCTGCACTTCCTCTCATAACTTTCCCTCCAGCAAGTTGTTATCTTACTGTCCAAATTTATGACCTGATCTTCTAGTATTTTCCATACGTACGTTATGTTATCGTCCCAATAATGTATGTGCTTTATCGCGTCTATGGGGTGCCGTATATGTGCTCTGTACTCTCTCTCTTTCAGCAATCTCTCCTGCTCTGAAAGGGTAAGTGAGTACACACAGAAATCACAATAGCGTGATGCATCAAATGAACAAATCCACAAGGTCCGTGACGAGGATTCGAATCCTCGTCACGGCCTTTGTGGATTATTTGTTCGTGGTAAGTGAGTACCGTGCAGTACTCAAGGTAGGGGGGATTCCAGTACTCATATCCTGGGACTCCATCACTGTGAAGGGCTCCCTGGATCTGAAGCTTCTCGCAACCCATCCTATCATTGTTCGAGGTGATGTTTATACTCCCTAAACGTCAACACTTTATTATTTCCCGATGCTTTACATGTTACTTTCCCACTGTGGGACGACCTAGCGGGCCTTGGTCCCTGTGTTTCCTTCAAGTTCTTCATTTTGTCCATACTGTTAAGTTTGGACAAAAGGGGGTTGTGGATGAAGGGCATTTGGGTACAGGGGGTGGTGGATGAAGGGCATGTGGGTACAGGGGGTGGTGGATGAAGGGCATGTGGGTACAGGGGGTGGTGGATGAAGGGCATGTGGGTACAGGGGGTGGTGGATGAAGGGCATGTGGGTACAGGGGGTTGTGGATGAAGGGCATGTGGGTACAGGGGGTTGTGGATGAAGGGCATGTGGGTACAGGGGGTTGTGGATGAAGGGCATGTGGGTACAGGGGGTGGTGGATGAAGGGCATGTGGGTACAGGGGGTGGTGGATGAAGGGCATGTGGGTACAGGGGGTGGTGGATGAAGGGCATGTGGGTACAGGGGGTGGTGAATGAAGGGCATGTGGGTACAGGGGGTGGTGGATGAAGGGCATGTGGGTACAGGGGGTGGTGGATGAAGGGCATGTGGGTACAGGGGGTGGTGGATGAAGGGCATGTGGGTACAGGGGGTGGTGGATGAAGGGCATGTGGGTACAGGGGGTGGTGGATGAAGGGCATGTGGGTACAGGGGGTGGTGGATGAAGGGCATGTGGGTACAGGGGGTGGTGGATGAAGGGCATGTGGGTACAGGGGGTGGTGGATGAAGGGCATGTGGGTACAGGGGGTGGTGGATGAAGGGCATGTGGGTACAGGGGGTGGTGGATGAAGGGCATGTGGGTACAGGGGGTGGTGGATGAAGGGCATGTGGGTACAGGGGGTGGTGGATGAAGGGCATGTGGGTACAGAGGATGGTGGATGATGGGCATGTGGGTACAGGGGGAGGTGGATGAAGGGCATGTGGGTACAGGGGGTTGCGGATGAAGGGCATGTGGGTACAGGGGGTGGTGGATGAAGGGCATGTGGGTACAGGGGGAGGTGGATGAAGGGCATGTAGGTACAGGAGGTGGTGGATGATGGGCATGTGGGTACAGGGGGAGGTGGATGAAGGGCATGTGGGTACAGGGGGTGGTGGATGAAGGGCATGTGGGTACAGGGGATGGTGGATGATGGGCATGTGGGTACAGGGGGAGGTGGATGAAGGGCATGTGGGTACAGGGGGAGGTGGATGAAGGGCATGTGGGTACAGGGGGTGGTGGATGATGGGCATGTGGGTACAGGGGGAGGTGGATGATGGGCATGTGGGTACAGGAGGAGGTGGATGATGGGCCTGTGGGTACAGGGGGAGGTGGATGATGGGCATATGGGTACAAGAGGAGGTGGATGAAGGGCATGTGGGTACAGAGGATGGTGGATGATGGGCATGTGGGTACAGGGGGAGGTGGATGAAGGGCATGTGGGTACAGGGGGTTGCGGATGAAGGGCATGTGGGTACAGGGGGTGGTGGATGAAGGGCATGTGGGTACAGGGGGAGGTGGATGAAGGGCATGTGGGTACAGGAGGTGGTGGATGATGGGCATGTGGGTACAGGGGGAGGTGGATGAAGGGCATGTGGGTACAGGGGGTGGTGGATGAAGGGCATGTGGGTACAGGGGGTGGTGGATGATGGGCATGTGGGTACAGGGGGAGGTGGATGAAGGGCATGTGGGTACAGGGGGAGGTGGATGAAGGGCATGTGGGTACAGGGGGTGGTGGATGATGGGCATGTGGGTACAGGGGGAGGTGGATGATGGGCATGTGGGTACAGGAGGAGGTGGACGATGGGCCTGTGGGTACAGGGGGAGGTGGATGATGGGCATGTGGGTACAAGAGGAGGTGGATGAAGGGCATGTGGGGGTGAGGGTGGTGGATGACGGGCATGTGGGGGTGAGGGAGGTGGATGAAGTAACATAAAGACCACATATTAATGCCAGTGACGTCACAGAGCGCCAACATGGAGTGTTTTAAATTCTCAGCCAATTAGAACGCTCAAGCTGCGCTAATCTGATTGGTTGCCGCTTCCACGAATCGGAGGGGGGGGGAGGGGCGTGGGGGAGGGGGGGGGGAGTTGATAGCAGTTGTTAGTGGATTGGAAACCTGCGATCTTCACGGATGGCGGTAGATGGTTGTGTTGGGCATAGTGCTGGTAGATAGTGCAGGTAGATAGTGCTGGTAGATAGGAGAGGGTAGATAGGAGAGGATAGATATGGTGCTGAGATAAGCAAGCATCATCATCTCTCTAGTATGGTGTCTGGTTCATCATCTCTCTCTAGTATGGTGTCTGGTTCATCATCATCTCTCTAGTATGGTGTCTGGTTCATCATCATCTCTCTAGTATGGTGTCTGGTTCATCATCATCTCTCTAGTATGGTGTCTGGTTCATCATCATCTCTCTAGTATGGTGTCTGGTTCATTATCATCTCTCTAGTATGGTGTCTGGTTCATCATCTCTCTAGTATGGTGTCTGGTTCATTATCATCTCTAGTATGGTGTCTGGTTCATCATCTCTCTAGTATGGTGTCTGGTTCATTATCATCTCTAGTATGGTGTCTGGTTCATCATCATCTCTCTAGTATGGTGTCTGGTTCATCATCATCTCTAGTATGGTGTCTGGTTCATCATCATCTCTCTAGTATGGTGTCTGGTTCATCATCTCTCTAGTATGGTGTCTGGTTCATCATCTCTCTAGTATGGTGTCTGGTTCATCATCATCTCTCTAGTATGGTGTCTGGTTCATCATTATCTCTCTAGTATGGTGTCTGGTTCATCATTATCTCTCTAGTATGGTGTCTGCTGTATTGATCAGCTGATGACCATGGGGGGGGGGTCACGTGACCCCTCTCCCCCACACGAGGGGGGGGGGGAGGGGGAGGGGGGGTAGGGGAAAGGGGTGGGGGGGGGGATCATTTATGCATGACCCTGTGAAAGGAAATGCTGTGATTTTTGTCGTTGTGGTGTGTGAGGTGCAGTGAGCTGTTGGTCCATATGAACACGGGCCATGTCTTCCCATAACTTTATTTTATTGTTTGCTGTGAGGTGTTGGGGGTGAGGGACAGGTGGAGGGGTGTGGAGGGACAGGTGGAGGGGAGTGGAGGGACAGGTGGAGGGGTGTGGAGGGACAGGTGGAGGGGTGTGGAGGGGCAGGTGGAGGGGAGTGGAGCGACAGGTGGAGAGGTCTGGAGGGACAGGTGGAGAGGTCTGGAGGGACAGGTGGAGGGGTGTGGAGGGACAGGTGGAGAGGTCTGGAGGGACAGGTGGAGGGGTGTGGAGGGACAGGTGGAGAGGTCTGGAGGGACAGGTGGAGGGGTGTGGAGGGACAGGTGGAGGGGAGTGGAGGGACAGGTGGAGGGGTGTGGAGGGACAGGTGGAGGGGTGTGGAGGGACAGGTGGAGGGGTGTGGAGGGGCAGGTGGAGGGGTGTGGAGCGACAGGTGGAGAGGTCTGGAGGGACAGGTGGAGAGGTCTGGAGGGACAGGTGGAGGGGTGTGGAGGGACAGGTGGAGAGGTCTGGAGGGACAGGTGGAGGGGTGTGGAGGGACAGGTGGAGAGGTCTGGAGGGACAGGTGGAGGGGTGTGGAGGGACAGGTGGAGAGGTGTGGAGGGACAGGTGGAGGGGTGTGGAGGGGTGTGGAGGGACAGGTGGAGGGCTCCTCTGCCCCAGGTGGCCCGGCACCCCTAGGCTACCCTGGCCCAGGTGGCCCGGCACCCCTAGGCTCCTCTGCCCCAGGTGTCGTGGCACCCCTAGGCTCCTCTGGCCCAGGTGGCCCGGCACCCCTAGGCTACCCTGGCCCAGGTGGCCCGGCACCCCTAGGCTCCTCTGGCCCAGGTGGCCCGGCACCCCTAGGCTCCTCTGGCCCAGGTGGCGTGGCACCCCTAGGCTCCTCTGGCCCAGGTGGCCCGGCACCCCTAGGCTCCTCTGCCCCAGGTGGCCCGGCACCCCTAGGCTACCCTGGCCCAGGTGGCCCGGCACCCCTAGGCTACCCTGGCCCAGGTGGCCCGGCACCCCTAGGCTACCCTGGCCCAGGTGGCCCGGCACCCCTAGGCTACCCTGGCCCAGGTGGCCCGGCACCCCTAGGCTCCTCTGCCCCAGGTGGCCCGGCACCCCTAGGCTCCTCTGGCCCAGGTGGCCCGGCACCCCTAGGCTCCTCTGCCCCAGGTGACCCGGCACCCCTAGGCTACCCTGGCCCAGGTGGCCCGGCACCCCTAGGCTCCTCTGGCCCAGGTGGCGTGGCACCCCTAGGCTCCTCTGGCCCAGGTGGCCCGGCACCCCTAGGCTCCTCTGCCCCAGGTGACCCGGCACCCCTAGGCTACCCTGGCCCAGGTGGCCCGGCACCCCTAGGCTCCTCTGGCCCAGGTGGCGTGGCACCCCTAGGCTCCTCTGGCCCAGGTGGCCCGGCACCCCTAGGCTCCTCTGGCCCAGGTGGCCCGGCACCCCTAGGCTACCCTGGCCCAGGTGGCCCGGCACCCCTAGGCTACCCTGGCCCAGGTGGCCCGGCTCCCCTAGGCTACCCTGCCCCAGGTGGCCCGGCACCCCTAGGCTACCCTGGCCCAGGTGGCCCGGCACCCCTAGGCTCCTCTGCCCCAGGTGTCAAGTGCTCCTTGACTCCTTGTACTTGGCGCCGCTGGGAGGGAATGTCTCCAACACACTTGAGAATATTTCAGGTAAACAGAGATATTTAGACAAGAAAGACACCAATTTTCTCCCCCCCCCCCCCCACTCCCCAAAGAATAAAACAACGTGATCGTAAATTAGAGGGAAAATTGCACCTTTAGGAGTGATGAACGCGACGTAAACACGCAGCTGCCGTTCGTGAGCCGGGGAGGCGGGAGGCGTTCGTCTACCCGCATGTGTCTTGTTTACCTTACACATATGGTGGTGGTGGTGGGCTCAGGCCTTACTCCTGCTGGTGGTGGTGGTGGTGGGCTCAGGCCTTACTCCTGGTGGTGGTGGTGGTGGTGGTGGTGGGCTCAGGCCTTACTCCTGCTGGTGGTGGTGGTGGTGGTGGTGGTGGTGGTGGTGGGCTCAGGCCTTACTCCTGCTGGTGGTGGTGGTGGTGGTGGTGGGCTCAGGCCTTACTCCTGCTGGTGGTGGTGGTGGTGGTGGTGGTGGTGGTGGGCTCAGGCCTTACTCCTGCTGGTGGTGGTGGTGGTGGGCTCAGGCCTTACTCCTGCTGCTGCTGGTGGTGGTGGTGGTGGTGGTGCTGCTGCTGCTGCTGCTGCTGCTGCTGCTGCTGCTGGTGCTGCTGCTGCTGCTGGTGCTGCTGCTGGTGCTGCTGCTGCTGGTGGTGCTGCTGCTGCTGCTGGTGGTGGTGCTGCTGCTGCTGGTGCTGCTGCTGCTGCTGCTGCTGCTGCTGCTGCTGCTGCTGCTACTGGCGGTGGTGGTGGCGGCGGTGGTGGCGGCGGTGGTGGTGGTGGTGGTGGTGGACGACAGAACAGAGCAGGAGAAGCAGCAGCATCAACAAAACACTGGTTCAAGACGAGGCCTGACAACAAGGATGATGATAAGTGACGAGGATTACTTACAACTGGCAGACACTTGTCAAGTGATGATGATGGGCGGGAACTGTGGTCATTATGGGCACACCTCCGGAGGCAACACTGGCACAAGGGAAGACAACTCCCAGGAAGATGAACGGTTATATGAGAACACCAATGTGGAAGAAAATGGGAGCAGCAATGTGGAAGAAAATGGGAGCAGCAATGTGGAAGAAAATGGGAGCAGCAATGTGGAAGAAAATGGGAAGACAGTAGTAGAAGTGAAGCTGACCTAACCTAACCTTCTCGTGTGTAAGTATTGAAACACATGAGGAATATTGCAGAGACAAGCTGCATGTAAAGGATAAAACCCAGGGATTGAGAACGGGGGAACAGGACTACTGAGAATGAACAAGAAATGTGTGAAATGCTAAATGAACAGTTCCAGAGTGCGTTTGTAAAAAAATGAGGATTTCAGAGAGTCGGACGCAATACCAGTTCCAGAACACGGCGTAACTACATAGTGGTGTCTCAAGACAAGTGGACACAACACTCAAGGGGACAGGAAGAAATAAAGCGGTTGGGCCTGATGGAGTGTCACCCTGGGTGCTGCGAGAATGTGTAACTGTGCTGAGCAGTCCACTCCTTTTAATATTCCAGACATCCTTGTGCACAGGAATCTTAGCAGATATATGGATAAAGGCAAACATTGTACCAGTCTATAAAGTTGGTAGTTTGGAGGAACCCCTAAATTATAGTCCCGTGTCATTAACAAGTGTGGTAGTCCAAACACTAGACACAACAGTTAAAGCCAGATGGGTTGAACACCTGGAGAGTAATGACATAATAACAGACAGACAGTATGGTTGTGGAACAGGAAGATCTTGTGTAACAACTCTACTCAGCTTGTATGATAGAGCCCCAGAGATACTACAGGAACGAGCTGGTTGGCTTGACTGTGTATATTTAGACCTAAACAAGGCTTTTGACAGAGTGCCACACTAGAGGCTGTTGTGGGAACTGGAACATGCTGGAGGGGTGACAGGGAGACTGCTGACATGGATGAAAAACTTTCTAACAGACAGACAGACAGATGAGGGTAGTAATGAGAGACAATGTATGTGACTGGAGGAGTGTTACTAGCGGAGTACCGCAGGGTTCAGTTCTTGCACCAGTAATGTTCAGCGTCAACATAAACTGGAGAAGTGTTACTAGTGGAGTACCACAGGGCTCAGTTCTTGCACCAGTAATGTTCAGCGTCAACATAAACTGGAGAAGTGTTACTAGTGGAGTACCACAGGGCTCAGTTCTTGCACCAGTAATGTTCAGCGTCAACATAAACCATCTACCTGAAGGAACACACAATTATATGAGCATGTTCGCTGGTGATGCTAAGATACTGGGCAAGATAGCAGACTCAGACGACTGTAATGACCTTCAAATTGATCTAGATAAAATAAGTGCCTGGAGCATCATGAGGCAAATGGAATTCAATGTGAGTAATTGCCATGTTATGGAATGTGGAATCGGAGAAAATAGATCCCACACAACTTACAAATTATGTGGACAGGACTTACAGAACTCTAATAAAGAAGGAGACCTGGGGGGGGGGGGAGGGGGGGGGATAGTGAGGTGTCGCCAGAGGAACACACACAGAACATTGTGAGAGGAGCGTAGGTGTCGCTATCCAACTTCAGACTGGCTTATAATTATATGGATGGTGAAATACTGAAGAAACTGTTCATGACTGTTGTCAGACCAACATTGGAATATGCAGCAGTTGTATGCTGCCCAAATCTCAAGAAGTACAAAGAAACTGGAAAAGGTGCTACAAAATGGCTTCCTGAAGTGAAAAACAAGATTAACGAGGAGAGACTCGAGACGTTAAACATGTCAAAACTAGTTGATAGAAGAAAAAGATGAGATATGATCACCACTTACAAAATACTAACAGGAATAGACCAAATTGACAAAGAGGAATTCCTGAAGCCAGCAACTTCACGAACAAGAGGACACAGATTCAAGCACACGTGTCAGAACAATATAAGAACATATTATTTCGCAAACAGAGTGGTAGACGGTTGGAACAAGTTAGGGGAGAAGGTGGTGGAGGCCAAGACCGTCAGTAGTTTCAAAGCGTTATATGACAAAGAGTGCTGGGAAGACGGGACACCACGAGCGTAGCTCTCATCCTGTAACTACACTTAGGTAATTACACACACACACACACACACACACACACACACACACACTCACACCAACAATACCAATGAGTGTATAATGTTTTTGTAGTAAAAAAAAAACAAGAAAAACGTATAAATAATTAAATCGAGTCGTGTTATATCACTACTCCAAGACTCCTTACGGGGGTTCAGTTAACACAATGCCAAATGGCACTCGTTTCACTTACGCCAACTCCCCCAACCAGACCATGTTAGGTACGTTCCTCACAGGAATCCAGGTGCAAAGTTGGGGAGGTTAGCTCCCAAGTGTCTGGCCTCCAACCTCGAACAGACAGACATTCTAATTTATAGCTGTGGATCTATCTACATCTGTCTCCATCTACCAGGGTCCGGTGATGGCAGTGAAGTGTTGAAATATTTAGAAGGCTGGCAGAATGTTCAGGCCCCCCAGGTCCCCCCAGGTCCACGCCCCCCCCCCCCAACACACCCTCACCACCCCCGCCCCCCACACCCTCACCATCACCCCCGCCCCCCACACCCTCACCATCACCAGGTGTCACCCTGGTACAAGTGTGGGGCGGGAACCACACCATCTGCCTCTTGACAGCGTCAACACCAGCCCACACGCCACACACATCACTATACACATCGTGTATACCTACATATAAATGCATATACATGAGATGGCGCGGTGTATAATGACCCGTGTGTGTGTGTGGTGACAGCGGCCAGTCTCAGCTCCCGGGCCCCGCCTTTAGTCACATAGTGCATTGACTCCCTGCCTTGTGTGGCTTGTGGCGTGCTGGTATACGTGAACCATCGTGGACATCACTCACACCACGCCGCTTACACCTCAGCCTAGGCCCTCAGTTACACCTGTAAATGATGTTATTTACACGTCATTTACACCCCCCCCCCTCTCTCTCTCTCTCTCTCTCTCTCCTCCTCTCTGTTAGTCTCTAACTGGTAATTCAGGCTCCGTGATGACGTTGTCTGCCTCGTTAGGGTAGTACTACCTACACCTGGGGGGGAGGGGGGGTCATTACCCCCTGGTGACCTTCCCCCCAACCCCCCGGGGTAACTCCACCTCTCAGATTTGAGATTAAATGGCTATGGATACCATCACATGTTGGCATCTCAAGGCATGACACTGTTGATATGCTTGCTAAGTCAGCCTGCAGAAAACCAGTGGTAGAAATTGATATGGGTGTTTCATTAGCAGTGACAAACAGAATACTTAACCAAATATCTAATGAAAATCTCACCGACCTAACAAATTCTCAAAGACCTGAAAGTTGTAGCATTAAATATTATGATAGATATCGTGAGGAGACATTCACATATGGGACTAATAGAACAAGAACCCGGCAATGTGATATTATAGTGGCCAGAATACGCCTGGGATATAGACGTATCTGGCAGCTTTCTCAAAACCCAAATGTCGAGTACACAATGTGTCAACTTTGTGAAAGAGAAAACATGCACTCTCTTGAACATTATATTGTAGAATGTCCCATATTGACTGACTTTCGCCCTCTTGGGCTAAGGTATGCTGAACTGTGTAATTACTTTATGAGTACTGGAACACTTGATGATATATTGGACTTGTATCCAAGATTGACCATGTAATATATCAATTATATAATGTATGTATGTGATGTAACTATATAAACTGAGCTTGTAAAAGCACCTTCATCACCTTCAGTGATTAAGTGCTTAATTGCACACTAGTTTCTTTATCAGCTATCTCACCCTGTCAGAGTAAAAGAGACAAATGTATGTGAATGCATGTGTGTGTGTGTATATATGTATGTATATATGTATATGTACGTTTATGTGTGTGTGTGTGTGTATGCATATGTATATGTATAAAGTATATATGGAAGCTGATCAGAATTACATTTCACCTTTGTAAATACGCATTAATGACAATGTAAAATACACATCGAACACTTTATGTAGGGCATACGTAAATCTGCGTATCTATGTATTTACGTAAGTAGGTTAGCTTAGCATTTTAAAAGCACCGAATCACCTTCTGTGGTTGATTGTTCAATAAATCCTTGAACTATATGTTTAACACATCTCTAACCCTGTCCATGGAGGACAGAAGAAAAAATATATATATGCTGGTTAGCATTATTAATGTGTGGCCACGTCTGTGGTAGAAAAATAATAAAAAAAAAAAACTGGAGGGGGGTCATTACCCCCTGGTTCATGTGACCCCCCCTCCCCCCCCTGGGGTCACTCCACCTATCACCCTGGGGGGGTCTCTCACTCATGTAGGCAACTATTGGTGGTTACTGCTCCTATGTGGTCTGGTAGACCTATGTGGTCTGGTAGACCTATGTGGTCTGGTAGACCTATGTGGTCTGGTAGACCTATGTGGTCTGGTAGACCTATGTGGTCTGGTCATCGTGGGGGTCGTTGGCCGCTTGTTAGCTCAGCAGGATGGGTTTCGGCTTGTTGTTGTTGTCGTTGTTATGCTCTAATTACCAGTTGGGTAATTTTTAATTTTGTTGTTGTTGTTTTCGGGTTAAAGTCTGCCACCAGGTGTGTGTGTGTACTCTCCTAGTTGTGTTCACCTAGTTGTGCTTGCGGGGGTTGAGCTCTGATCTTTCGGCCCACCTCTCAACTGTCAATCAACTGTTACTAACTACTTTTTTTTCCCCCACACCACACACACACACCATGAAGCAGCCCGTGGCAGCTGTCTAACTCCCAGGTACCTATTTACTGCTAGGTAACAGGGTGAAAGAAACTCTGTAGGTAATCAGATAATAAGTAAGCTTACAATAACGTAAGCTAGGTAACCAGGGTGAAAGAAACTCTGCTCATTGTTTCTCGCCGGCGCCCGGAATCGAATCCGCGACCACAGGATCACGCGTCCAGTGTGCTATCCAGTCAGCCACCGGCCCCTCCGGGGGACCACCGGTGTGTGTGTGTGTGTACTCACCTATTTGTGTCTGCAGGATCGAGCATTGACTCTTGGATCCCGCCTTTCGAGCATCGGTTGTTTACAGCAATGACTCCTGTCCCATTTCCCTATCATACCTGGTTTTAAAATTATGAATAGTATTTGCTTCCACAACCTGTTCCTGAAGTGCATTCCATTTCCCCACTACTCTCACGCTAAAAGAAAACTTCCTAACATCTCTGTGACTCATCTGAGTTTCAAGCTTCCATCCATGTCCCCTCGTTCTGTTACTATTCCGTGTGAACATTTCGTCTATGTCCACTCTGTCAATCCCCTGAGTATGTTGTACGTTCCTATCATGTCCCCCCTCTCCTTTCTTTTTTCTAGTGTCGTAAGGCACAGTTCCTTCAGGCGTTCCTCATACCCTATCCCTCGTAACTCTGGGACGAGTCTCGTTGTAAACCTCTGAACCTTTTCCAGTTTCCTTATATGCTTCTTCAGATGGGCACTCCATGATGAGGCGGCATACTCTAAGACTGGCCTCACGTAGGCAGTGTAAAGCGCCCTAAATGCCTCCTTACTTAGGTTTCTGAATGATGTTCTAACTTTTGCCATTGTAGAGTACGCTGCTGTCGTTATCCTATTTATATGTGCCTCAGGAGATAGATTAGGTGTTACGTCCACACCCAGGTCTCTTTCGCGCGTCGTCACAGGTAGGCAGTTCCCCTTCATTGTGTACTGTCCCTTTGGTCTCCTATCTCCTAGTCCCATTTCCATAACTTTACATTTGCTCGTGTTGAACTCCAGTCGCCATTTCTCTGACCATCTCTGCAACCTGTTCAGGTCCTCTTGGAGGATCCTGCAATCCTCATATGTCACAACTCTTCTCATCAACTTTGCGTCATCCGCGAACATCGACATGTAGGACTCTACGCCTGTAAACATGTCGTTAACATGTATTAGAAATAGAATTGGTCCCAGCACCGATCCTTGAGGTACTCCACTCGTTACTGTTCGCCAGTCCGACTTCTCGCCCCTTACCGTAACTCTTTGGCTCCTTCCTGTTAGGTAGTTCCTTATCCATTCTAGGACCTTTCCCCCCACCCCCGCCTGCCTCTCGAGTTTGAACAGCAGTCTCATGTGCGGTACTGTAACAAAGGCTTTTTGGCAGTCCAGAAATATGCAGTCTGCCCAACCATCTCTGTCCTGTCTTATCCTTGTTATTTTATCATAGAATTCCAAAAGGTTTGTAAGGCACGATTTCCCTTTCCAGAACCCATGTTGATGTTTGTTCACAAACCTAATGTTCTCCAGGTGTGCAACCAGTCGTAGCCTAATTATTCTCTCCAGTATTTTACAGGGGATGCTTGTCAGTGATGCAGGTCTATAGTTAAGTGCCTCCTCCCTATCACCTTTTTTGAAGATCGGCACGACATTTTCCTTCTTCCAGCAACTGGGCAATTCTCCCGACATAAGTGACTCATTAAAGATCATTGCCAGAGGCACGCTGAGGGCCTGAGCTGCCTCTTTTAGTATCCACGGTGATACTTTGTCTGGTCCAACTGCTTTAGTTGCATCTAGAGTTGCCAACTGTTTCATTACCTCCTCTGCTGTCACCTCTATATCTGATAGTCTTTCATCTAGGGTAACCCCTTCCAACAATGGGAGCTGCTCAGGCTCGGTAGTGAACACTCCATGGAAACTGGCATGCAGTGCCTCGCAGATTTCCTTGTCACTTTCAGTATATGCCCCCTCTGTCTTCCTTAGTCTTGTCACTTGGTCGTTCACCGACATTTTTCTTCTTATATGGCTGTGTAGTAACTTAGGTTGTTTTTTTGCTTTGATTGCAATATTGTTCTCATAGTTCCTTTCCGATGTTCGTCTTATATTAATGTAATCGTTCCTAGCTCTGTTGTATCTGATCCTGTTGTCCTCTGTCCTTTGTCTTCTGTACTTCCTCCACTCCCGCCTGCTGACTGGCCATTTTTGCTTCCTGACACTGTCTATTAAACCATGGGTTATTATATTCCCTCTTATTTTTTCCCTTTACTGTTGGTATAAATCTCTCTTCGGCCTCCTGGCATTTCTGTATGACTAGGTCCATCATATCTTGGACTGTTTTCCCTCTAATTTCTTCCTCCCACTGCACTTCACCCAGATAGTCCCTTATCCTCTTATAGTCCCCTTTCCTGTAGTCAACTTTCCCAGATCTCTTGTCCCTTGGTCACAAGTTTGAGTTCCATCATGTAGTCAAAGACTAGGACACAATGGTCACTGGCCCCTAGAGGTATTTCATGCTCTAAATTTTCGATATCTTCTACGTTCTGGGTGAAAATCAGGTCTGATAGGCTCGGAGCATCTCCTCCTCTTTCCCTTGTGTCTTTCTTCACATGTTGTGTTAGGAAATTCCTGTCTATAACATCTACTAATTTTGCTCCCCACGTTTCGTCCCCTCCATGGGGATTCCTTGATTCCCAATTTATCTTTCCATGATTTAGGTCCCCCATGACCAGCAGCTTCGCTCTCATTCTGTGTGTGTGTGTGTGTGTG
This sequence comes from Procambarus clarkii, assembly GCF_040958095.1. Lineage (NCBI taxonomy): Eukaryota > Metazoa > Arthropoda > Malacostraca > Decapoda > Cambaridae > Procambarus > Procambarus clarkii. Next base: position 32,241,012 of record NC_091160.1, read on the forward strand.
TGTGTGTGTGTGTGTGTGTGTGTGTGTGTGTGTGTGTGTGTGTGTGTGTGTGGAGGGTCCACCAGAGCGTTACAGCCCGGCTGGCTTAAACAAAAGGGAGAATATTAGGAAAAAAAATGGAGAAAGGGAGAGAAATGTTGGAGAAACAGGCGAGGAGAGAGAGAGAGAGGGGGGGGGAGAGGGGAAGGGGGAGTGAGAGAGGGAGGGGGGGAGGGGAGAGGGGGGGGCTCAACTTCATCAGCGGCAGTGCTTGCAAAATATGTATCGATTTTTTCCTTATTAGCAAAGCAGGTCGGGCAGGTCGCCGGTGAGGGGAAGGTTAGTGTGTGTGTGTGTGTGTGTGTGTGTGTGTGTGTGTGTGTGTGTGTGTGGGAGCAGGAAGCGAGTCAGTGTCTCCTGGTAATGTAACCAGTAAGTATTAACTCCAGAATGTTCCGTCCTCTACGGCAGGAACACAGTGTTACACGCACTATGTTATCTCTGGTCTAACGCACCACTATCATCAACGTGTATATGACTCTTCCTCCAACCAGCAAACTGCACAGGAGCATATCTTTTTAGGAGGATTTCGGGGCTTAGCGTCCCCGCGGCCCGGTCCTCGACCAGGCCTTCATTTTTTTGTTTACACAACCCCCAGGATTAAGCCTGGGGGGTTGGTTAAGCTATCTTAAACTCCTACATCCCTATTTCCTGCCAGGTGAACAGACGCATCAGGGTGAAAGAAACATCGGCCTATTTTGTTCCGCCTCTGTCGGAGATCAATGCATGGATGCTGAGGTCTTCTGACCCCTCCCCTTCCCATCTCCCCCCCCCCCCCGGGGGATAACATGATATCCGGTTATCGTGGAGGTGTTTTTTTATGACAATTTGTTGTTTGCGTCGTTTCTGTTTATTGATTTTGTGTTTAGAAAAAAATTGTGAATTTGGTTTTCGAAGTTATGGATTGGGGCATTTTTTCCTTGATGTAAATGACATTTTGTAATTTAAATAAATATATGTTTTATACATTTGCAAATATTTAGTTTTTGTCTGATAAAATTTTTTTTTTACACATATTGGTTATCGTACGACTATATTTGTCCACCATATATATATATATATATATATATATATATATATATATATATATATATATATATATATATATATATATATATATGTGTGTGTGTGTGTGTGTGGGAGCAGTGTGTGTGTGTGGGAGCAGTGTGTGTGTGTGTGTGTGGGAGCAGTGTGTGTGTGTGTGTGTGTGTGTGTGTGTGTGTGCCTCTGCTCAGTGTCCAGCGGAGAGAGAGCCCCGCAACCTACTGAACCGTGACTCTGTTAGCTTTGCCGGCCGACCAGACGGAATCACACTGCGTCCGTGGAAGGGTGGCAGGCAGTTAGCATGGGACTATACTTGCGTATCCACCCTGGCAACGACATACATCACCCTCTCTGCCGGCACGGCAGGAGCCGCAGCGACACACAGAGAAAAACAAAAGTCAGTCAAGTACAGGCAATTAGATCAAAGGTACAATTTCGTTCCAATAGGGTCTGAGACCCTAGGCCCATGGGGTGAGAGTGCAAGAAGGTTTCTTAAGGATCTTGGTTCCAAGCTCATTGACACCACAAGAGACCCTAGAGCAGCAAGTTTTCTCTTTCAGCGCCTCAGTGTCGCGATCCAGAGGGGAAATGCCCGCTGCATCCTCGGTTCCTGCCCGGCGTCGGAGGAGTTCGAGGAAATCTACAGCCTCTAGGAAGCGAACTTTTTCTTGTGTCCTCTTAATGTTCATTTTTTGTATAAAATCAGATATGTAACTGTATAACCTTGCATAATAAAGTGTACATCATAATAAATAAAAAAAAGGGGGTGGTAGGAGAAGTGAACTCTCTTTCGTATTCAGAGTTAAATGTCAAGTTTTTCCCTGAGTGCTCTGTGTTCCCTTCTCTGAGGCTGTGGGTCCCTATAATTGCACCAGTGGTGGTACCCTTTATATATATATGTGTGTGTGTGTGTTTTTTCTTATGAAATGATAAAGCTGTCCATTTCATTATGTATGAGTTAATTGGTTTAAATTTGAGTTAAAACTAACGTAGATATATGACCGAACCTAACCAACCCTACCTAACCTAACCTATCTTAACCTAACCTAAGCTATTACAACTAAGTTAATAATTTATGTTCTTAATATAATATAATAATACAAATTTAAATAAACTAATTGTAAACAATTTATTGAAAATAAAGAAAATCACTCGGCCTATTAGGCAAATCGGCCTTGAATAGTAAGCTGAGAAGTGCGTTCTGGCTACTAGGTACAACATATATATATATATATATATATATATATATATATATATATATATATATATATATATATATATATATATATATATATATATATATATATATATATATATATTTGTTGGTGTTACTACAGTCTGTTGGTGTGCCATCTGTCAAGAAGCGGGTTATTCACGCCACCTGCCATCATTAAAATATTATTCATTATACATAACGAAGATGAATAATGTCATAATTAATAACATAAATAACTCGCACAAAATCATTTAAATTAGATTTGAAAATGTTATTTTATTCCGACAAGTTAAAAAGCTTGTCAGACTAAGTTTTAATTTTCCGTGGATGGCTGCTGTCTGGCCACACAAATATACAACACTTCTTTATACAATATAATGTATTCTAGCTCCTTCACTTGTTTTTTTAATAGAAGAAGTAATAATAAAAATTAGTAATGAATTCAGAAATGATTGGAAGCCAGTAAGGGAGCGAACTAGCGATAGAGAGACCGTGGGAGAGAGAGAGAGTGGGAGAGAGAGAGGGGGAGACCGTGGGAGAGAGAGAGTGGGAGAGGGAGAGACCGTGGGAGAGAGAGAGGGGGAGACCGTGGGAGAGAGAGAGTGGGAGAGGGAGAGACCGTGGGAGAGAGAGTGTGGGAGAGGGGGAGACCGTGGGAGAGAGAGAGAGAGAGAGGGGGAGACCGTGGGAGAGAGACCACGAAAGAGAAACCGGGAAACCAGTATTTACCCAGGGCTTTCCTGTATCTAAACTTTACCAATTTGTATCTATTCTTTAGAGTTCTATTTTGTGTTGATATATTTAAAAAAATTACAGTTTAAGGAAAGTTCTACAAATTCTTGCTGGCGGTGTGTAACAAAAAGGAGGCCTGGTCGAAGACCGGGCCGCCGGGACGCTAAACCCGGAAATCATCTGAAGATAACGTGAAGATAAGAGAAGATGGCAGCATCCAGAGTGAGATAACACCTCTGGTGTTTATATCTGAGCGTCTGGGCTTGACCGACACGAGGGAGGGTCAAACCTTCACCTTCCTGAAGGTCAGTACGGCAATGGTCGCTGTGTTGACCCTTGCCAGCTGTCTGCGGCGCCGGCAACACCCATCCCCAGCGTCAAGGAACTGTCAACCTTGACCTCTTAAATAGTCAATAGTCTATTCTCACCGTAAACATCGGTGCCAAGCTATGTTAAGTCTATTATATTCTGCATATTTACAACCTGTTGACAGTCCTGTACATTATGGAATGTACTTTTGTTGCATATAGCGGGGGACAATGTTGAGTAAATGCTTGCAAGTGCGTCAGTGCGGACGACGCATTGACCTTACCTTGAGGTTACCTTGAGGTGCTTCCGGGGCTTAGCGTCCCCGCGGCCCGGTCGTCGACCAGGCCTCCTGGTTGCCGGACTGATCAACCAGGCTGTTGGACGCGGCTGCTCGCAGCCTGACGTATGACGCACGCACAAGATATGATGAGCAAGCAACTCATCACAAGATGGAGAGACGACGACGTTTCGGACCGTGGTGGAGCATCACCAAGTGTGGTGTGACGACCATCTTGTGACGGGAGGGGGGGGGGGGTCCGTCACCACAAGTGCCTCAGTGTTACGGATCCCCTTGATCATCACCCAAGCAGGGTTCGAACTTCGTCCTGACCTGTGGAGGCTCAGCCACTGGCAACCTTCATATTACGGCCCCTCCTGTACTGATGTGTGCTGGTGTTGGGCCCGGCTGGTTTGGTTAGGTTAGGTTAGGCTAGGCTTGGCTAGGCTAGGCTTGGCTAGGCTTGGCTAGGCTTGGCTAGGCTAGCCTAGGCTAGGCTTGGCTTGGCTAGGTTAGGTTAGGTGAGGTTAGGTTAGGCTACGCTAGGCTTGGCATGGCTAGGGTGCGCTTGGCTAAGCTAGGCTAGGCTAGGCTTGGCTTGGCTAAGCTAGCCTAGGCTAGGCTTGGCTTGGCTAGGTTAGGTTAGGCTACGCTAGACTTGACAAGGCTAGGCTAGGCGAGCAACCCGTCCTCTTACAAACTACGTCGCTTTTCGGGCGTATATATGTTCACTCAGGCTAAAAATGGACGTAATTTAAAATGGAATCGGTTCACGAAAGTGACGTACTCTCCCCGTTTTCTGTTTTGGGTCCTCTGGCTTATAGGCTGCTAGGTTAGGAGAGGAAACTTTCAATTAACGGTTTTCACGACGTTTTGAGACCTCAGGAGAACTTCCCGCCCTCCTCACCTGCCACACGACCCTTAACTTGCACATCAGGGTGAAAGAAACTTTTTGCCCATTTGTTTCCGCTTCCACCGGGGATCGAACCCGGAACCTGAGGACTACGAATCCGAAGCGCTATCCACTCAGCTGTCAGCCCCTCTGACAGCAGTCCCCCCAAGATGTACAGGTTTCGTCAATGAATACGTAAATTTTGTTATGAATCTTGCCGCTGCGGGAAGATTGGCTGCCTCCATATTGCAACATTACCACTGGCTCAGTGGCTCGTTCTCCGCTATGGTCCACTCTTGACCCCACCCCGGGGTTCGAGCCCGCGTCCTAGCTCTCTAGCCACGGCTTGAGGGCTTCTGGAGCCCTTGTTCACTAGCCTTCCTTAACGACTATTGTGCTGGTTCACGGCTCTCGTGTCCTTAACTATGCCCCCCCCCCGGGGCCTACCTGGGGTCGTATGTCAGTTGCTGGGGGTCAGCTGCCTCAGTGGGGTCAAGTGGGTTGTGACGAGGGGTCATGTGCCGGGGACAGGCAGACAGGGAACAAGGAAGACGTTGACCTCTTCCGGGTCGCCACCTCCCGCAGACGGTCGCTCGTCGCGCCATGACCTTCGCTCGTGACGGCCTCTTGAACCGTGGGCCTGGGCGGCCGCGGTCTCCCGGAGACCAGACGCTCACCGACCTCACTGTGGCCGGTGCTCGACCCGGGCACCACGAGACTTGTCTCCTGGTGCTCCTGTTGCTGTGGTTGACCACAACCACCTGTTGCTATTGCTGGCGCGGGCAAGGTTGTAGGTTGTAGACGGGGAAGGTTGTACACGGGGAAGGTTGTACACGGGGAAGGTTGTAGACGGGGAAGGTTGTATCTACATGCTACAATCTTCCCCATGGGGGATGATTGATAATTTCACCATCTCCACTAAACACTGGTAAACATTATCTTATTTCTGATAAGTTTTACATGTCCCCTTTATTTACACACTGGGGGAGGGTGCCGAGCCTTGAGGTGCTGCACTCGTTGTCTCTCTCAGTAGACAGGTGTCGTCGTGTTGTGACCCTTTGGTTCCTTCCTGAAGGGTACTCCTTCACCCAGCTTGGTGTTCTCCTCCATACACCAGTCACCGTCTACTGAGCATACACATCCCTTGTGAGCGTGTGTCCAAACCTTTTAGGCAGTTCTGGAAAATGTAATATATAATTATATATAATTGTAATATAATTGTAATCACATGTATATATATATATATATATATATATATATATATATATATATATATATATATATATATATATATATATATATATATAATTACATGTGTGTGTGTGTGTGTGTGTGTGTGTGTGTGTGTGTGTGTGTGTGTGTGTGTGTGTGTGTGTGTGTGTGTGTGTGTGTGTGTGTGTTCTGGCCGCCACCCGCCGCCCCCAGGCCTCACTACACCTGACCTTTCCTCCCATACTCCCGAGGGGTTATCATATAGCCCAACTATTCATTTTAGCAATTGCATAAAAATCCCGCGACTCTCTTCACACGCGTGGAGTGATTGTAGCGTTGTCTGCCATGTCTTGGTTGTTGATTATTACATTGTCTCTTATATGAAGCTGCCATATATGACTATACTGAACTGTGTCCCATACACATTCACACACTAACTTGATATACACCCCCCCCACCACACACACACACACATACACACACACACACACACACACACACACACACACACACACACACACACACACACACACACCCACACATACACACACACACACACACACCCACACATACACACCCACCCACCACACACACACAAGAAGCAGCCCGTCACAGCTCTCTAACACCCAAATACCCATTCACTCCTATATGAACAGAGGCATAAGATTAAAAAAAAACCTTCCCATTTATCCCCCTCCCCCCCCCTCCCGTCGGCCTAGAATCGAACCCGGGCTCCCTTAGAACTACGACCCCCGAGCCCAATCCACTCAGCTCCCCCCCCCCCTTCCCCCTTGACCACGCTAGAAAACCAGCAGCAGTAGATTATATAAAGTTCATTACAATTGGCCGGGGAAGGTTACAACGCCAGGTAATGTGGATCCAAACGAGGCGCTGGATTAAGAGGAGACCAAAAGTGAGAATGTGACTGTTGGGGAGCATCGGCGGAGACCCGCTCAAAGTGCCAATGGCAGTGTAATTAGGGATGAAGTGGTTAAGACGGTGCAACTGAGGCTCGGGAGAGTCTTAAAGAAGGCCTAATTACCGCCGCGAGGGCTCTTTCAGGTGAGATGTTGTGGCTGAAGCGTTTGGGGAGAGGGGGGGGGGGGGGGTGGGGGAGGGGGGTGATGTTGGTTTTCCCTGTTAAGGACACTATATTGTGTGTCTCAGAAACGGGGGATACATGTGTGTGAAAAGTATGGGTACTCGTCTGCAATACAGAGACATATGTCGGAGATACAGGGATACATGTCTTGAGATACAGGGATACATGTCGGAGAAACAGGGATACTTGTCTTGAGATACAGGGATACATGTCCTGAGATACAGGGATACTTGTCTTGAGATACTGGAATACATGTCTTGAGATACAGGGATACATGTCCTCAGATACAGGAATACATGTCTTGAGATACGGGGATACATGTCCTGAGATACATTGATACATGTCCTGAGATACAGGAATACATGTCTTGAGATACATGGATACATGCCTGAGATGCAGGTATACATATCTGATATAAAGAGATACATATCTGATATAAAGTGATACATATCAGAGATACATGTCAGATATGAGGAATATATCCTCATTAAAGGGATATATATGCCTTAGATACATGGATACATATCTGAGGTATAAGGATACATACAAGAAAATATAAACAGGATTCTATTCATGATTTTATGATTCTATTCTGGGAGGGTTGTGGGGCTCCCTGTGTGTGAAACACTAACTTAACTATGGACACATTTGCATACTCAAGTTCGAAATAAATAGTGAAATAATTAACAGAGATATGTAAATGTGGTGGGAGGAGTCCGTAGAGTTTTGTAGCACATCTTAATTTTTTTTCTCTCTGATATTCCTCTTTATCTGTACCCCACCATTCAAGTATCATAAACACCTGTCACCAAGAAAGATAATGAGAATCTTGCTCTTCTCAAAGCTGTCACACTTGAAACAATTGCCTCCTCCATCGAGAGTTTAAGATCTCACGAGCACTGTGTCTACACCGACGGCTCAGTCCAATCCTCTACTGGACGGACTGGAGCAGCATGTAGGTTTTATAGAAATAATATTTGCACAAAGACTGTCAGTGTCAGGTTAAACAACTGGCTGACCTCCACACAAGCAGAACTAGCAGCATTACACTTAGCAACCAGTACATTAAAAAACATTGGATGAGGAATAATATTTTGTGACTCAAAGTCTGCTCTTCAAGCAATCGAAAACTTCTCTTGGAAGATCGACAGCAAGAACCTCACACTACCAATTATAAATGACCTAATTGATGCACAGAGTAAAGGGTCTCGAATCTCCTTTGTATGGATACCTTCACACATAAAAATAACCCATCATAATGAGACAGACATTGCAGCCAAATTAGCGTGCAACAAGGATGAAGTTGAATTAGATCTAGGTATCCCCATCCCTGCTGTCAAAACTGTATTGGTCCAAACACTCAGGTCTGATAGGAAAGAACTTACTGACTCCCAACGACCTGAAAGCACTAGTATAAAAAGCTATGATTTGTTCAGATCTGAAACCTATATCTGTGGGCAGCACAAAAAGTCCACCAGACTGTGCGACACAGTGGTTGCCAGGATCAGGTTGGGTTACCGTTACCTGTGGCAGGTGGCTGCAGGTGACGGGTCTCCCAATCCTGAGCACTCCAGGTGCAAACTCTGTGAGCAGGAACTGCGGCATGATCTCCCACACTACATCACCGAATGCCCAGTTATTAGACCTTTCAGACCAGTTGGCATGAGGTACCTGGAGCTTTGCAATTACTTTATTCACTCTCGTATTCTTGAAGATATCCTCACAGTGTACCCAAAATTTACCAGTGCAGACTACTGAACACATGGCCCTGTATGACTAACCATCCTGCGAGATGGGGACTTGTATTACCACTGCTACCTTATTCACTCTTGTGTTGATGATATCCTCATAATGCACCCGGAGTCTGCCAGTGCAGACTACTTATCACATGCCTCTGTATGACTAACCATCCTGTGTGATGGGGACTTTTAGCACCACGGAGCTAGCTTTTTGACACACTGTACTCCACTTTATATAGTCTAGGGCAGGTGTACTCCCCCTTCATATAGTCTAGGACAGCTGTACTCCCCTTCATATAGTCTAGGACAGCTGTACTCCCCTTCATATAGTCTAGGACAGCTGTACTCCCCTTCATATAGTCTAGGACAGCTGTACTCCCCTTCATATAGTCTAGGGCAGCTGTACTCCCTCTTCATATAGTGTAGGACAGCTGTACTCCCCTTCATAGAGTCTAGGATAGCTGTACTCCCCTTCATATAGTCTAGGGCAGCTGTACTCCCCTTCATATAGTCTAGGGCAGCTGTACTCCCCTTCATATAGTCTAGGGCAGCTGTACTCCCCTTCATATAGTCTAGGACAGCTGTACTCCCCTTCATAGAGTCTAGGACAGCTGTACTCCCCTTCATATAGTCTAGGGCAGCTGTACTCCCCTTCATATAGTCTAGGACAGCTGTACTCCCCTTCATATAGTCTAGGACAGCTGTACTCCCCCTTCATATAGTCTAGGGCAGCTGTACTCCCCTTCATATAGTCTAGGACAGCTGTACTACCCTTCATATAGTCTAGGGCAGCTGTACTCCCCTTCATATAGTCTAGGACAGCTGTACTGCCCCTTCATATAGTCTAGGGCAGCTGTACTCCCCCTTCATATAGTCTAGGGCAGCTGTACTCCCCTTCATATAGTCTAGGACAGCTGTACTCCCCTTCATATAGTCTAGGGCAGGTGTTCTCCCCTTCATATAGTCTAGGGCAGGTGTACTCCCCTTCATATAGTCTAGGACAGCTGTACTCCCCTTCATATAGTCTAGGACAGCTGTACTCCCCTTCATATAGTCTAGGGTAGCTGTACTCCCCTTCATATAGTCTAGGACAGCTGTACTCCCCCTTCATATAGTCTAGGACAGCTGTACTCCCCTTCATATAGTCTAGGGCAGGTGTACTCCCCTTCATATAGTCTAGGACAGCTGTACTCCCCTTCATATAGTCTAGGACAGCTGTACTCCCCTTCATATAGTCTAGGGTAGCTGTACTCCCCTTCATATAGTCTAGGGCAGGTGTACTCCCCCTTCATATAGTCTAGGACAGCTGTACTCCCCTTCATATAGTCTAGGGCAGCTGTACTCCCCTTCATATAGTCTAGGACAGCTGTACTCCCCCTTCATATAGTCTAGGGCAGGTGTACTCCCCTTCATATAGTCTAGGACAGCTGTACTCCCCTTCATATAGTCTAGGACAGCTGTACTCCCCTTCATATAGTCTAGGACAGCTGTACTCCCCTTCATATAGTCTAGGGCAGCTGTACTCCCCCTTCATATAGTCTAGGACAGCTGTACTCCCCTTCATATAGTCTAGGGCAGCTGTACTCCCCTTCATATAGTCTAGGGCAGGTGTACTCCCCTTCATATAGTCTAGGACAGCTGTACTCCCCTTCATATAGTCTAGGACAGCTGTACTCCCCTTCATATAGTCTAGGACAGCTGTACTCCCCTTCATATAGTCTAGGGCAGCTGTACTCCCCCTTCATATAGTCTAGGACAGCTGTACTCCCCTTCATATAGTCTAGGGCAGCTGTACTCCCCTTCATATAGTCTAGGGCAGCTGTACTCCCCTTCATATAGTCTAGGACAGCTGTACTCCCCTTCATATAGTCTAGGACAGCTGTACTCCCCTTCATATAGTCTAGGGCAGCTGTACTCCCCTTCATATAGTCTAGGGCAGCTGTACTCCCCTTCATATAGTCTAGGACAGCTGTACTCCCCTTCATATAGTCTAGGGCAGCTGTACTCCCCCTTCATATAGTCTAGGACAGCTGTACTCCCCTTCATATAGTCTAGGGCAGCTGTACTCCCCTTCATATAGTCTAGGACAGCTGTACTCCCCTTCATATAGTCTAGGACAGCTGTACTCCCCTTCATATAGTCTAGGACAGCTGTACTCCCCTTCATATAGTCTAGGACAGCTGTACTCCCCTTCATATAGTCTAGGGCAGCTGTACTCCCCCTTCATATAGTCTAGGACAGCTGTACTCCCCTTCATATAGTCTAGGACAGCTGTACTCCCCTTCATATAGTCTAGGACAGCTGTACTCCCCTTCATATAGTCTAGGACAGGTGTACTCCCCTTCATATAGTCTAGGACAGCAGTACTCCCCTTCATATAGTCTAGGACAGCTGTACTCCCCTTCATATAGTCTAGGGCAGGTGTACTCCCCTTCATATAGTCTAGGGCAGGTGTACTCCCCTTCATATAGTCTAGGGCAGCTGTACTCCCCTTCATATAGTCTAGGACAGCTGTACTCCCCTTCATATAGTCTAGGACAGCTGCACTCCCCTTCATATAGTCTAGGACAGCTGTACTCCCCTTCATATAGTCTAGGACAGCTGTACTCCCCTTCATATAGTCTAGGACAGCTGTACTCCCCCTTCATATAGTCTAGGACAGGTGTACTCCCCTTCATATAGTCTAGGACAGCTGTACTCCCCTTCATATAGTCTAGGACAGCTGTACTCCCCCTTCATATAGTCTAGGACAGCTGTACTCCCCCTTCATATAGTCTAGGACAGCTGTACTCCCCTTCATATAGTCTAGGGCAGCTGTACTCCCCCTTCATATAGTCTAGGGCAGCTGTACTCCCCTTCATATAGTCTAGGACAGCTGTACTCCCCTTCATATAGTCTAGGACAGCTGTACTCCCCCTTCATATAGTCTAGGACAGCTGTACTCCCCTTCATATAGTCTAGGGCAGCTGTACACATGCACATATACCTAAATGTGTTAATAGACAAAACATCTGGCCTATTTTGTTTATAAATTAGTACGCTGAAATTAATAATGTATTATTAAATACTAATGTATTATAAATAATATTGTCTTATTGTAAATAAATAATGTATTAATATATTTTGGTTTTGTGTTAATTAATGACGATTTTACAGTAGATGAAGAATTATGTGGAATTTAAGGAATAATTAAGAGAGGAGATAGGAGTCAGAGGGAGACAGAGATGGAATAGACCGGATAAGTAAAGGGGGAATTGATGAGAATTATGAGGAGAAAACGCCAAGCCATGATGACTACATATCACTGGGAAGGAAGTCAGGATAAGGATTTGAGATGGGACGGGGGGGGGGGGGGGGGGGAGTAGGGAAAGGAATGGCGTCCAAGCACTTGGAGGATAGCGGGGGATTGAACACCGACCGTGTACGAAGCGAGACGGTATCGCTGTACCGTGCAGGCCAAGTAGTTGGTGGACGTGTCTGTCAGTGAGAGACGTGTGTGTGGTAGACGTGTGTGTGAGGGATGAGGGAAGGACGGACGAGGAGGGGGGGGGGAACAGCCCAGTTTAAAGAGGCGTAGATCGATAGAGTGAGGCAGGAGAGAGAGAGAGGGGGGGGAGAATGGGGCATCCCAGGGGGGGGGAGGGGAGGAGGAAGCGAGTCCACTACAGCTTTTTATGGAAATACGCCCACTCGACCCCTCATCCCGACCCCTCATTCTCAC
>NC_091160.1:32255794-32264117 GCF_040958095.1 Procambarus clarkii
CGTTGTTGACTACGACCTGCCTTACCCTGCAGAGTTCGTCATCGACTTGCTTCCATCCTGAGCTATGGCTGAAAGCACGGTCGACGTAAGCGTTGACAACACTCCTTTTGTACCTGTCTGGGCAGTCACTGTTGGCATTTAGGCACATTCCTATGTTTGTTTCCTTAGTGTAGACTGCAGTGTGGAAACCTCCGCTCCTTTCCGCGACTGTTATATCTAGAAAGGGCAACTTCCTATCCTTCTCCATCTCAAAAGTGAAACTCAACCAGAATTCCGCTGAAATGCCTCCTTCAGTTGTTGCAGACGTCTGGCATCAGGTACCTGCGTTAAAATGTCGTCAACATACATGCAGTATATGGCCGGTTTCAAGTCCATGTCGACTAAGACCTTCTGTTCGATGGTACCCATGTAGAAGTTCTCAAACAGGACACCTAGGGGAGAACCCATGGCGACTCCATCTACTTGCTTATACATGTGCCCATCCGGGCTCAAGAAGGGTGCCTCTTTAGTACAAGCTCGGAGTAGTTTCTTTAGAATGTTTTCTGGTATGTCAAGAGGAGTGCATGATACACTCTGTCCGCTATCATCCCAATTGTTTCATCCTCAGGTACGTTGGTAAACAGTAACTCTACATCCAACGAGGCTCTTATCCCCGTTGTTCGTACTCCCTGCAGTAAGTCAACAAATTCCTTTGGAGACTTCAGGCTGAAAGTACAAGGTACATAAGGAGTCAGCAAGCCGTTGAGTCGCTTAGCCTGTCTGTGTGTGGGGTGTGGGTATCTGGCTGATGATTGGCCGAAGTGGGTTTCCAGGCTTGTGGGTCTTGACATTCCCATATGCATACCCAGGTTTGTATTCCCCAATAACCTTTGGCAGGTGGAGTCCGGATTTCTTGGCATTCACAGTTTCGATCAATCTGTTTACCTTCGTTCTCAATTCGGCTGTAGTGTCCTTCGTTATCCTTTGGAATTTAGTTTGGTCAGAGAATATGAGGTTCATTTTCGCCAGATATTCGTCTTTTTTAAGAATGACGTATATTGGCGACTTGTCACCTCTTCTGACGACTATCTCCTTGTTCTCACGAAGGCTCTTAGCTGCCGCTTTGTGCTCGGGGGACAGTATGGTGCTTCTGTAATTACCTCGAATCTTTCCTCCTTCTGCAATAAGTTCTGCTTGTAAGGTGTCTTTAGTGGTCACCTTCTTTTGTGTCTCGAAGTCGAATATATCGTCCAATAGGATCTCCAACTCCACTTTCCGGGCCATCTCACTCTGTCTGGACATAACCTGACAGTTTATACCCAGATTTAAGAGAGTAATTTGGTCCTCAGTGAGGTTGATTCCAGCAAGGTTTAAGGAGCCATCTCTGGGTCGTGGAATCGCCATAGGTCCTCCAAATAATGCTGTCAGTTTCTTGATGATCCTGGTTTCGGTGCTGTGGTGATGTCGATTTGTGAGGATGTCGAGGTGTTGGTTGATGCGAGTACAGAGGACTTCGTCAATGTTGCTGTTCCTCCATTGGTTTGTAGCGTGGAGTAGTTGCGTTTTGTTGTCGTTGATCTCATTTTCTGCATTGTGTATCTGATTTCAAATCAGATCTTGGCGAAAATTTATCGTGAAGGCTTGGTTTCTTGCTGGTGGGTCGTGCATTTTAGTATTAGTATATTTTGGTAGCAGTCTTTCTTGTAAACATATATTGTTGAATATGACCGAGAAGGTAAGATTAATAATTCTAACACGAATTTTCTCAATATTTCTTATGTTTTTCTTCACTGTTGATTGTAATTGAAATATCAATTCTCCAAAATTCATTTTTATTTATGGTCTGACGCCTGAACGCGTTTCGTAACTCTTATTACGTTTTCAAAGACTTAGTTTACACATAAAAATTCATCGTACTTATATTCGTTTTGGGTAAGGTGGTATGGCACAAAAGTTTTGGGTAACAAAACAAACACAAGACAACACGACACAAAGGGTATAAATTGGGTATGAAAACATAAGAATGGAAGTAACTGCAGAAGGTCTATTGGCCCAGACCTCCTCTTGCTGCTTCTATATTAGTTCGGGGTCTTGAAGTAGGTAGAATATAGTTGTGTATTAATTGGCTGTTGATTGTTGGTGTTGACTTTGCCACACACCAGGGGGGAGGGGCACACACCAGGGAGGAGCCACACACCAGGGTGAAGCCACACATCAGGTGGGAGCCACACATCAGGGGGGGAGCCACACATCAGGGGGAGCCACACATCAGGGGGGGAGCCACACATCAGGGGGAGCCACACATCAGGGGGGGGGAGCCACACATCAGGGGGAGCCACACATCAGGGGGGGGAGCCACACATCAGGAGGGGGGAGCCACACACCAGGGTGGGAGCCACACATCAGGGGGAGCCACACATCAGGGCGGGAGCCACACATCAGGGGGAGAGGAGCCACACACCAGGGCGGAGCCACACATCAGGGGGGGAGCCACACATCAGGGGGGAGCCACACATCAGTGGGGGAGCCACACATCAGGGGGGGGGGAGCCACACATCAGGGGGGGAGCCACACACCAGGGGGGCACAAATCAGGGGGGGGGGAGCCACACACCAGGGTGGGAGCCACATACCAGGGGAGGGAGCCACACACCCGGGGGGTAGCCACACACCAGGGGGGAGCCACACATCAGGGGGGGGGGGAGCCACACACCAGGGGGGGAGCCACACATCAGGGGGGGAGCCACACAATAGGGGAGAACCACACATCGGGGGGGGGGAGCCACATACCAGGGGCAGGGAGCCACACATCAGGGGAGAGCCACACATCAGGGGTGAGCCACACATCAGGGGAGCCACACATTAGGGGGGGGGGAGACACACATCGGGGGGGGGGGAGGCCACACACCAGGGGGGGAGCCACATACCAGGGGAAGGAGCCACACACCAGGGGGGAGCCATACATCAGGGGGGAGCCACACGCCAGGGGGAAGCCACACATCAGGGGGGGGACCACACACCAGGGGGGAGCCACACATCAGGGGGAGCCACGCATCAGGGGGGAGCCACACACCAGGGGGGAGCCACACACCAGGGGGGAGCCACACATCAGGGGGGAGCCACACACCAGGGTGGGAGCCACACATCAGGGGGAGCCACACATCAGGGTGGGAGCCACACACCAGGGGGGAGCTACACACCAGGGGGGAGCCACACACCAGGGGGGCCACACACCAGGGGGGGGGGGAACCACACACCAGGGTGGGAGCCATACACCAGGGTGGGAGCCACACACCAGGGGGGCCACACACCAGGGGGGGGATCCACACACCAGGGTGGGAGCCACACACCAGGGGGGGAGCCACACACCAGGGGGGGAGCCACACACCAGGGGGAGCCACACACCAGGGGGGAGCCACACACCAGGGGGGGAGCCACACACCAGGGGGGAGCCACGCACAAGGGGGGGGGGCCACACACCAGGGTGGGAGCCACACACCAGGGGGGAGACACACACCAGGGGGGGAGCCACACACAAGGGTGGGAGCCACACACCAGGGGGGAGCCACACCCAGGGGGGGAGCCACACACCAGGGGGGAGCCACACACTAGAGGGGAGCCACACACCAGGGGGGCCACACACCAGGGGGGAGCCACACACCAGGGGGAGCCACACACCAGGGGGGAGCCACACACCAGGGGGGCCACACACCAGGGGGGAGCCACACACTAGGGGGGCCACACACCAGGGGGGAGCCACACACCAGGGGGAGCCACACACCAGGGGGGAGCCACACACCAGGGGGGAGCCACACACCAGGGGGGAGCCACACACCAGGGGGGAGCCACACACCAGGGGGGAGCCACACACCAGGGGGGAGCCACACCAGGGGGGAGCCACACACTAGAGGGGAGCCACACACCAGGGGGGGAGCCACACACTAGAGGGGAGCCACACACCAGGGGGGGAGCCACACACCAGGGGGAGCCACACACTAGAGGGGAGCCACACACCAGGGGGGAGCCACACACCAGGGGGGAGCCACACACTAGAGGGGAGCCACACACCAGGGGGTAGCCACACACCAGGGGGGGAGCCACACACCAGGGGGGAGCCACACACCAGGGGGGAGCCACACACTAGACGGGAGCCACACACCAGGGGGGAGCCACACACCAGGGGGGAGCCACACACCAGGGGGGGAGCCACACACCATGGGGGAGCCACACACCAGGGGGGGGGAGCCACACACCAGGGGGGAGCCACACACCAGGGGGGAGCCACACACCAGGGGGGAGCCACACACCAGGGGGGAGCCACACACTAGAGGGGAGCCACACACCAGGGGGGAGCCACACACTAGAGGGGAGCCACACACCAGGGGGGGGGGGGAGCCACACACCAGGGGGGAGCCACACACCAGGGGGGAGCCACACACTAGAGGGGAGCCACACACCAGGGGGGAGCCACACACCAGGGGGGGAGCCACACACCAGGGGGGAGCCACACACCAGGGGGGAGCCACACACTAGAGGGGAGCCACACACCAGGGGGGAGCCACACACCAGGGGGGGGAGCCACACCAGGGGGGAGCCACACACCAGGGGGGAGCCACACACTAGAGGGGAGCCACACACCAGGGGGGAGCCACACACTAGAGGGGAGCCACACACCAGGGGGGGGAGCCACACACTAGAGGGGAGCCACACACCAGGGGGGAGCCACACACCAGGGGGGAGCCACACACTAGAGGGGAGCCACACACCAGGGGGGAGCCACACACTAGAGGGGAGCCACACACCAGGGGGAAGCCACACACCAGGGGGGGAGCCACACACCGGGGGGGGGGGTGGCTGGGACCATACAGTAGTGGAGGAAGATATGGAGGAAGCAGGCGGTCGCTGGCCATGTTAAAGGTTAAGTGTTACTCCCTCACCCCTCCCGTTCCTCCCTCACCCCTCCCTCACCTGTCCTCACCCCTCCCGTCCCTCCCTCACCTGTCCTCACCCCTCCCGTCCCTCCCTCACCTGTCCTCACCCCTCCCGTCCCTCCCTCACCTGCCATCGCCCCTCCCGCCCCTCCCTCACCCCTCCCGTCCCTCCCTCACCTGTCCTCACCCCTCCCGCCCCCTCCCTCACCTGTCCTCCACCCCTCCCGCCCCTCCCTCACCCCTCCTGTCCCTCCCTCACCCCTCCCGTCCCTCCCTCACCCCTCCCGTCCCTCCCTCACCTGTCCTCACCCCTCCCGTCCCTCCCTCACCTGTCCTCACCCCTCCCGCCCCTCCCTCACCCCTCCTGTCCCTCCCTCACCCCTCCCGTCCCTCCCTCACCCCCTCCCGTCCCCTCCCTCACCTGTCCTCACCCCTCCCGTCCCTCCCTCACCTGTCCTCACCCCTCCCGTCCCTCCCTCACCTGTCCTCACCCCTCCCGTCCCTCCCTCACCTGTCCTCACCCCTCCCGTCCCTCCCTCACCCCTCCTGTCCCTCCCTCACCCCTCCCGTCCCTCCCTCACCCCTCCCGTCCCTCCCTCACCCCTCCCGTCCCTCCCTCACCCCTCCCGTCCCTCCCTCACCCCTCCCGTCCCTCCCTCACCTGTCCTCACCCCTCCCGTCCCTCCCTCACCTATCCTCACCCCTCCCGTCCCTCCCTCACCTGTCCTCACCCCTCCCGCCCCTCCCTCACCCATCCTGTCCCTCCCTCACCTCTCCCGTCCCTCCCTCACCACTCCCGTCCCTCCCTCACCCCTCCCGTCCCTCCCTCACCCCTCCCGTCCCTCCCTCACCCCTCCCGTCCCTCCCTCCCTGTCCTCACCCCTCCCGTCCCTCCCTCACCTGTCCTCACCCCTCCCGCCCCTCCCTACCCCTCCCTGTCCCTCCCTCACCCCTCCGTCCCTCCCTCACCCCTCCCGTCCCTCCCTCACCCCTCCCGTCCCTCCCTCACCTGTCCTCACCCCTCCCGTCCCTCCCTCACCCCTCCCGTCCCTCCCTCACCTGTCCTCACCCCTCCCGTCCCTCCCTCACCTGTCCTCATCCCTCCCGTCCCCCTCCTCCGTCCCTCCCTCACCTGTCCTCACCCCTCCCGTCCCTCCCTCACCCCTCCCGTCCCTCCCTCACCTGTCATCGCCCCTACCCGCCCCTCCCTCACCCCTTCCCGTCCCTCCCTCACCTGTCCTCACCCCTCCCGTCCCTCCCTCACCTGTCCTCACCCCTCCCGTCCCTCCCTCACCTGTCAGTCTTCCCCCCCCCCCCCTCACACACACACAAGGTTCCTCAAATATCACACCGGTGCTGCTGGGAATTTCTCCAGGAGAGATGCAGCTTCTCCTGTCCACTGTCCACCTCCCTCCCCCCTGTCTCTCTCTCCCCTCCCGTCTCTCTCTCTGTCCCTCCCCTCTCTTCCCCTCTCCTCTCCTCTCCCCCTCCACGGCTCATTTCCCTACTCCTTCTTTGTTGACATCCACCCTATCCCCTTATACTATTATCTCCTCCCTCCCTCCTTCCCTCCCTCCTTCCCTCCCTCCTTCCTTCCCTCCCTCCCTGTCGTCCATTCCCCTCCTATCCCCTCCTGCGCCCTTCCATATTTAAGAAGGCTTGGCGTCTCATTGCTCCCGTTTCTTGTTTTTTAACTGTCCCTTGTCCTCACCCGTCTCCCTCAACCCGTCTCTCCCCTTCCTTCACTACTCACCTCTCCCCTCTCCTGGGTGGTCTTTGCCCTCTCTTGGCACACTGTGCCATGTTGTGTTGTCCCCTCTCCCTAGACGCTCTCCCCTCTCCCTAGACGCTCTCCCCTCTCCCTCTTCTCCCCTCCCCTCTTCTCCCCTTCCCCTTCTTCTCCCTCTCCCTCTTCTCGCCTCTCCCTCTCCTTCTCCCTTACATGCACTCCTTTCCCATTCTCTTTAACTCTCTCTGCCTCTCTTCCAGAGTGGCACTTCTGTCATGTGTGTACCTATTCCCCCTCCCCCCCTCTCTCCCTCCTCTCTCTCTCTCTCTCTCCGTCTCTCTCTCTCTCTCTCTCTCTCTCTCTCTCTCTCTCTCTCTCTCTCTCTCTCTCTCTCTCTCTCTCTCTCTCATAGGTAAATAGGTACCTGAGGAGGGAGAAGAGATACTGTAGGTCAGTACAATAAGACAACTGGCAGTAAGAAAGGCGGGGTCCAAGAGCTAACAGTTCTATCATGCAGACACTTACTAAATACAAATCTATATAAATACAAATGGAAATGTGCGTTTGTTCAAAATCGCTTTATCTCGGAAAGTTCTTCATCAGTTGCTTTGAAATTTTGCCACAAACGTTCCATTCGCCTACCAGCGTGTTTTTATATACCTGCTATATAGATGCCACACCTGTGACAGGTCAAAACATACTTCTTTTGAAAAACAGCGCCATCTCTTGCACGTAAAATCAACACACGCTATACTAAATATGTCAATGTTTTTTTCGATTGCATTGATAAATTGAATTTTCATAGATTTCGATTTATTTTCATTTTAGATTTAATTATTGGTGTAAACATTGTGTTGGAATTGTGCTGTGTTGTTTACCATATCGTTCATTTTGTAAGTATAGTCTAGTTTTTATTTTTCATATTTTTTCATTTCATTTTTTTAACTGTTCTTATTTTCTTGTGATGGGAACATCAGATCATTTTGGGAATTGATCGGACGGGGGAAGTGGGGGATGGTGGGGGGGGGGGGGGCGGGGGAGTGGGGGGATGGTGGGGAGGACGAGGGACGGGGAGTGGGGGATGGGTGGGGAGACGAGGGAGTGGGGGATGGTGTGGGGGACGAGGGAGTGGGGGATGGTGGGGGGGACGAGGGAGTGGGGGATGGTGGGGGGGACGAGGGAGTGGGGGATGGTGGGGGGGACGAGGGAGTGGGGGATGGTGGGGGGGACGAGGGGACGGGGAGGGGGGCCCAGCAACGCGTAGCCGGGTACAACTAGCAGTAAATAAATACACAGAAAATGTACATGCAAGCATGGACACACACACATACACACACACATACCTACACACACAGACACACACATACATACATACATACATACATACATACATACATACATACATACATACATACATACATACATACATACATACATAGTCCATACATACATACATACATACATACATACATACAGCAACAGCAGCAGCAACATACATACATACATACATATATCCATACATACATACATACATACATACATACATACATACATAATATATCCATACACATACATACATACATACATACATACATACATACATACATCATACATACATACATACATATATCCATACATACATACATACATACATACATATATCCATACATACATACACACACACA
>NC_091160.1:32264617-32322117 GCF_040958095.1 Procambarus clarkii
AGCAGGTTAGAAGAAAACAAGACATACTTTTATTTAATTATTTATTTTATCAGCTAAAATAGATTCTCAACTTAAGACTCCATACACACATTTAACTTGTAGCAATGCACAAGTAATTTTTGCCATTGTTATAACACAATCAGCTTTACTAACACTGATGCTTTTCTTTCCTCCAGATTATTTGACACAAAGACAATAATATTACAAATCTGAGAAAAATACAGAACTATTTTACAAAATGTTATACATGCTGTCATTACTTCAGTGCCAAACTTCATCTTTCATGTCAGTGAAATCATTATTCAACATTTGAAATTAATTACACTGCTGAAGGAATAACTTTGGTCATTTTAGTAAATAATTCATATGGATATTTTTTAAATACTATAATGAACTGTCAATATAAAAATTATATAAAGCCAAAGTGGGCAACCAATATTACATTACTATTTGTTTAAATGCAAACTAAACAAACTATACTATAGTAATGTTGAGAAAAAAAAAAGTGAATCAAGTCATCATCTAAATGTTAGCTCTGTATCAACAATTATTCATAATGTTCCTTTAGCTTCGTAAGGAGAGCATCACACGTCTTCTTGGCATCTCCAAGCAACATGTTGGTATTTTGTTTGAAGAAAATAGGGTTGTCAACTGCTGCATACCCAACACCCAACGAGCGCTTCATCACAATGACCTATGAATAAGATACAGCATTACAAAATAATTTATCAGTAATGAATTTTTAGTTAATAATAATAATAATAATAATAATAATAATAATAATAATAATAATAATAATAATAATAGTAATAATTTATTTAGGAAAAGTACATACATAGTTGCAGGAGTTACAGTACAAACATTCTGTTTGATTTAAAGGTAGAGGTAGTACTGTACATACAATACCTAAAGCCACTAGTACGCATAGCATTTCGGGCAAAGTGAGGTGGGGAAAAAAAAAAAAAGACTAAAACTTAATAGCAATTGAGCTTAACCCTTAAACCGCGCATATCATATATATATGCTTTCATGTCTAGCGCTATAATTTAAACACCCCGCCTGGGATAGGGGCAGCTATAGTACAGCCACGACCAATAGTTGCCAGATGCCACCTAGAAAAAAAATCCAGGCCAACATTCTTGGGTGTTAGAGCATCAGTATTGAGCAAGCCACCAAGGCTGGCTCACGCAGCACGAGCTCACAGCACCGCTGTTCAGCTTTTGACTGCAGCATCGCCTACAAATGCCATAATATACATGATACTGCTATTAGTTAGCGATGATAGTATTATAGAAGACCCCTGACTGTGATAAAACTGACCAGGATTCTGATAATAGCAGGATTGTGGTGATATTTAGCGCTGTGCTCCATGAAGGGAGGAGTAAGGCTGTGGGAGGGAGGGTGGCGGCATCGTCTTCTGACTCTGTGGCCACCTTTTATTGACTGCACTCACCATACCAGCTTAGTGGTTTGCTATGGTGAACATAAATGTAGATATTTATATATAACGTGTGTATAGTGTGAGATAACAGCAAGGGGAGTAGGTTGGGAGCCGCCATTTTGGTGAGGGAGATGCGTCGTCTGCACGACTTGTCATGTTGTTTACTGGTAGCCACTATGGTCTTTGGGCACCATACCAGCTTATTTGTACAGGTATGTTGAATAAAACAGGTATATATAATGTGTGTATGTAGAGTAATAACACCACAAACAATATTGTTGGAGAAATATTAGTGCATCTGGCCTTGAGGGCGGCCGTCACCAGCTGACTGTGTGAATACCTGGTTACCTGGTTGATGGGGTTCTGGGAGTTCTTCTACTCCCCAAGCCCAGAGTAGGTATAGAATAGCTACGTCTTTGTGCCTTTACTCATCATACAAGCTTCGATGTACAGTTATGGTGAACAAAACATGTAAATACCTATATATAATGTCTGTGTATAGTGAATAAATGCAAAAACAGTATTGTGGGAGGAGAATGAGGGTGAGTGAGGTGTTGTTGAGGGAGGGAGTGGCAACGAGTATGTGGCGGTCACTCCTCGTTGCTTTTTGACTCACAAGACCAACTTAGTAGTTCGTTATGGTGAACAAAACATGCAGATACTTATATATAACCTGTGTATATAGTGTAACAACAGCAAAACTATTTGTTTATTTTTTATGAACATAATAACTGAATCACTAATATGCACACCATAATTTTGAGTACAGCGATGGTTCACACATTTTATTATATAAATATACCACAATTCACTGTATGGAATAATATTACTGCAAAAGAACTAAGAAAAAATCAGAGACATTGAAATAATTAGGTAATAATATATTTGTGGCAACTGCCGTCTACAGCTCGGGTGGAGTAGACCTTGTCTGACGAAGGCTCTGCCAACGGGTGAGCAACCAACCAAGCGCATTGCAACAGACGAAACCTAGACTGCAACGCACGCGCCGCCTGTACCCGAATAGAATCATCAGAAGATTGGGTAAATTGAGTCACCAGCAAGCAGCAACACTCACAGGACTCAGGGTCGAAAGTATCACTGACCCAACAGGCAGCGTGGCAGAGGCAAAAACAATGAGGGTCACCCTGAGACAAGGGGACCGAGCAACCCTCAAACTCGCACACAGCGAGTGGGGACTCCGGGGTCACATCCATCGGACCCACGCGCCCCCTAGGGGATTCCCAGGGTCCTGAGCGTTTACTTTAAGAGGACTCGCGCTCAGGTAGTCCCAGGCAGGGTGCTGCAAACCGGCGCCCAAAACTACCAAGCAAACTTCTATAGCTGAACCCCAGGGACGTGTACACTCACGGGGACCTAGGGGGCGCCACCGAGGAGAACCGTGGAAGGGCAAAAACAAACTGAATAAAATGACAGAACCCCCACCAGGCAAAAGCAAAAAGAAAAACAAAACCCCGCAAGAGGACAGCGAACCCCAAGGAACAGAGCCGGCCGCGATGTCGGGAATACAAGCTGAGCAGCACCCTGCGCCCCTACCAGTGCAAACTGCCTCTTACCTCGTAGGGGCCTCGTAGCCTGGTATGGAGCCTCGTAGCCTGGTATGGGGCCTCGTAGCCTGGTGGATAGCGCGCAGGACTCTTAATTCTGTGGCGCGGGTTCGATTCCCGCACGAGGCAGAAATAAATGGGCGAAGTTTCTTTCACCCTGAATGCCCCTGTTACCTAGCAGTAAATAGGTACCTGGGAGTCAGTCAGCTGTCACGGGCTACTTCCTGGGGGTGGAGGCCTGGTCGAGGACCGGGCCACGGGGACACTAAAAAGCCCCGAAATCATCTCAAGATAACCTCAAGATACCTGCCGGTAACAAGGGAGAACAGAACACCCAAGAGCCCAACAGGCGGTCGAAAAACCGAAAGGTAAAACGGACCAGCAAAAACCCCGAGGAGCCTGTGGAAGGTGGCCCCAAGCCCCAAGGGCACCTAGGGAAGGCAGCCCTAGGCGCATGCAGCCCGAGTACTGAAGATAACTCTTGGCTCTCGCACCCACAAAACCAACACCACACGCAAAGCACAGTGCAGTAGCGACACCGGAGCCAGAGCACACGACCATCACCTATAGCACGAGCCTCAAGAACTGAGGTGTGGGTAGCCGGCGTGGGGGGTATGGGGCTCCCCCTTCCGCCTCCCGGGGAGGGGAGAGCTGCGCAGACAGCGGCGCGGCGGTGTGTGACGTCACACTAGTTTGCTTGTTTTCGGTTGGGGAGTTGTATATACTAGTTCGGCTTTTGGTAGCAATTTTAACCAGAATAGGGGTTTGTTTTGAGGCGCTTACCTTTCTGGGTGCCTGTTCCGGTCGATGGCAGACATAGAATGCTTCCAACCACACGGGGGCTTCTATAGGCCATTGCTCCCCTTGCCTCTCTGAGGGGGCCCGGTTCTGGCTGTGGTCCCCGGTAGGCCTAAGAACTCCATACACATGACTGATGCCAAAGTCTGACATCAGCATATCAGCCTGGGATAGCTCCGGGGAGCCGACAGGGCTCCCCCCAGAAAAGGCCTTTGACTCACTTGGATGAACAAATTTCTGAGACAAATGAGAGCAGTGATCAGAGATCAGGTGTCAGACTGAAGAAATGTCACTACCAGTATACCACAAGGTTCAGTTCTTGCACCACTAATGTTCATTGTCGACAAACAGTCAATCAGGGAGGATTCAGAGTTACATGCCCCCTCCCTGTCTGGCCCGTTGACGCCGTCAGGGGGCTTGGAGGGCGGCTGCCGGAGTGTGATGCTCCATGGATCAGTCTTTTGTCCTTTTGCAGCCTTATGCTCCTACTACTGTCTTAACCAATTGTGCCAGACATCCTTTCCTTTTCCTCATGTTTTCATTTTTCTTCCCCCCTCCCCCCTCTTCTCCTTTCAAATTGTCATTTCCCGCCGACCTTTTGCATGTTTTGCTCATTCTTTCGATCTTTTGTTTTGACGCCCGGGTGTTTGAGGAGGCATACTCTTGCTCCCTCGCTCCCTCACCACAATTACTCCTCCCACAATACTACGCCCAGTGCTTATTATCACCACAATCCTGCTGTTATCACAATCCTGGTCACTAATTCCTGTAAATACATAATTGACCACAAATTTATTTTGTAAAGGAACCGAAGAAGTTGTTTGAAGATTCCTAGATGGAGGAAATAATGCTGTGGTGCTGTGGCTAGCGCTGTGAACATTGTGAACAGCATTGAATCACTAATATTTGAACATTGTACACAGTCATTATCACACTCAAGCTCTTCTGTAATACTATCATGGCTAAATAAAACAAGTCATATATATATTTTGACATTATTAGGCGATGCTGTGGTCACATGCTGAACAGCAGTGCTGTCAGCTCATGCTGTGTGGGCCGGCCTTGGTTGCTCACTCACTACTGAGGCTCTCACACCCAGGAATGTGGACCACGATTTTTTTTTAAAGACCTGAGCCCTGAGGAAGCTGATCTTGATCATGGGAAAATATAAATAAATTTATGTGATTTGACTTGTGATAGCTTAGTCCAATAGACTGTTGCCTGAAGTGACCTGCAGACCCACTTATTCACTTCAGCCTGGTTGGTCTGGTACTTTTTACAAAAAATTATATATTTTTTTGTTTAAATCCTTTTTTTCTGACAATTCCTGTAATTCTTATACTTGATGTGAAGATACTGAACAGGTTTGATATTCTTTTGATATTTATACAGTGTTCTCTGGTTGTGCCTATGGCACCTCTACTCTTCATTGGCACCTCTACTGGCTACCACTCAACCCTCCTGCCTCTCAACTCTCCTCTTACTCTTTCCCCACTTTTGGACTCACTGCCCCTCTGCCTCCCACCACTTATCTTACTTTATGCCCATTTCCTCTTAGCCCACCTCTGCTTTTCAGCCCCTCCCTGCATTCCTGTCCCAATCTGCCTCTCAGCCGCCGCCTCCTCCTCCTCCTGCTAGCCCCTCTCCAGCTTTCAACCTTTGGCTAACCCACAACCACTTTCTGCCTCCCAACAACCTTCATCACTACCTCTTTTCTTTTCATACCTTACAATATTAAACTCATTCTCCAGTTTCACCATGGGTCTCACCTGATTAGAAAGCCATACACGTAAGACTGGCATACCAGCAATGATGGAATTCGGGTCATCTTCAGCAGCCGAATTGACAGTGTCATTTGCACCAATGACAAGTACCAGATCTGTTTCAGGGAAGTCATCATTGATCTCGTCCATCTCCAGCACCACATCATATGGTACCCCAGCCTCTGCCAGAAGAACATTGAGCTGTCCAGGCATGCGGCCAGCCACAGGATGGATGCCAAACCTAACATTCTTACCCTTCTTTCTTAAAATATCAATCATTTCTGCAATTGGATATTGGGCCTTTGCCACACACAACCCATAGCCTGCAAGTAGTCAATAGTATTAATACACAATATTATTAGGCTTGGAGAATTAAACATGATCATAGCTTAATATTAAAAATTTAACCAGTGCTAACTGTTAATAATTTTTCTACAATAGGTAACATATGTTCTTCATTGCCAAAAACAAAACAATGTATATATTTGATAGTCAAGTTTGTCTTACCCGGGACAATGATAATGTTCTTGGCATTGGTCATCATCTCTACTGTCTGATCAACATTAGTTTCTGTATGTGTGCCTGTGATCTCCATTGGTTTTCCAGAGCCAGTTGAAGAGGTGCCAAAGCCGCCCATAATAACATTGGGTAGAGACCGATTCATTGCCTTAAATAGAAAAGAAGTAAACTTCATTATAAATAATGACATCCACAAATTTAAATACTATGTCACTCCACATTCTAAATCCACATCCTATCTAAACACAATTTCTGTGGGAAACCCTGTCGGCTTCCTGAAGCTATCCTACTGATATAGTGTTATCCTATTTAGGGCCATCAGTCGCAGAGTTTTTGTTGCCTACTGGGGACCAGCGTCAGAACCTGGCCCCCTTCAGAGAGGTGCAGGGAGCAATGGCCTATAAACACTTTACATATAAAATATATAATTCTTGCCATCGACCAGGGAAGGAACCCATAAAGGTAGGCAAAACAAAACAGACCAGTGTGGTTAAAATTGCAACCTATGTCCTACAAAGAGCACAAGAACTCTTCCAGAAAAAAAAATCAAACAACACTTCATCCAACTAGGACTCCTCCCCCCCCCCCTAGTGGGAGGGGGAGACAGCCGAGTCAGCCGGGCTCCTCACCCCTCATTTCTTGACTGATGGTGATGGTAGTCAGACGTCACCTCACGCCTCAATTTCCTGTTCTATGATTTTTTTTGTCTTGTATGACTGTTCCTGCACTTGTGGTGTGCTTGCCTGGAGTTCTTGACTAAAAATAAGAATGAAAAATGGCTAAAAATGTCGAAATTCTACCACCGACTCAGTCAAATGCTGAAGGACGCAAACACAGTGACCTCCTTACCAGAGCCTCAGATAGTAACACCAAGTAAAGCATCCAGCACTTCCACAAACATAACATCATTTATAAATAAATGTAGTCTTTTAGCCCTAACGGAAACTCACACCAAGGACTACCATGATGGTGGAATATGGATTTTGGAGTACAATCTTTTCAGATGTAACAGGAAACACAGGCTTCAGGGTGGGGTCAGCCTCTACATCAAAGGCACACTCATCTGTGCTGAGCTGCTAAACACCACAAATGATATGGTGGAAGTACTGATTATCAAAATAGAGATCTTAAATGAAGTTATTGTCCTTGTATACAAGTCACCGGAGGCAAATCATCAGCAGTTTAAAGACCAACTAATGAAAATAGAACACTGCTTCGAAAACCTTACAAATCCAGCCCCGATCATCATCCTGCTTGGGGACTTCAACCTACGGCACCTGAAATGGAAGAACCTAGCTAACACAGTTATATCAGAAAGAATACCAGGAAGTAGCCTAAATGAACAGGCACATGCAAATGACCTGCTACAAATGTATGTGACAGGTTTGCCAGAACCAACTAGCAAGAACACACTAGACCTCATTTTCACCAATAATGATGAATTGATCAAGAACATAATGATTCCAAATACAGTGGTACCTCGAGTAACGAATTTAATCCGTTCCGGCGCTGTGATGGTCATGTGAAACGGACGTCATACAAAATGAATGTCCCCATTGACAATAATGGAAATCAAATTAACCCGTTCTACCACCGAAAAACATCAACATGATATTCGATGTTTTAAATGGAGCAGCCTACCCGGATCTATCCAGGCTGAATGGATATGTATATCTTTCTGGCATCAGTCAATGCATGGAGTTCTTGCCTACCGGGGACCACGAGCCAGAACCTGGCCCCCTCTAGAGAGGTATGAGGAGCAATGGCCTATAGAGATGCCTCCCCTGTCCCCCTGTGGTTGGGAGCTTTCTATGTCTGCCATCAACCGAGAAAGGTAGGCTCCCCAAAACAAACCCCTATTCTGGTAAAACTATTGCGACCGAAAGTCGAACAGGTGGACAGAACTCTCCAAACGAAAATTAGCAAACTAGCATGTCATCATCATGTCGCTGTGCTGCTGTCTGCACAACCTTCCCACCCTCCCCGGGAGGGGGAAGGGGGAGCCCAAGACCCACCTGCCAGCGACCCAACCGTCAGCTCTTAGGCTGGATGTCAAAAAGCGCTAAAGACAAAAGGTGGGATGCCAGGGAGCCTCTGGAACTCGTCCAGAAAATGGCGTTTCATTACATTCAATGCTGGTTTTCTAGGGAGAGTTTGAGTTGGGTGGGGCTCTTCTCTCAGATTCATCCTTCAAGAGGTTTTCTTCCTCTCGGATTTCCCCTGCGAAGTTTCAGGAGGCTCTTCAGTGCTTACCTCCTGTGGGACCCAGTATACGCCTCGATGCTGGATCCAGTTTCCTTTGAGTTCGGCTCTTCTTCTCCATATTAAGTGTATTACGAGGTTCCAGAATCTTCCTGGCTGGCAGACTGTCCCTTCTTTTTTGTTGGGGCTTGGCATTGTATTTGTCGCATGCGCTCGCTTGAGTGGCGAGAGGTTTGCATGGTATTGCAGGTGTTCGTGGGGGAGGGGGTTCTCTGGAGTTTTTCAGTGAGTGCCTCTTTGCTATTGTGCTGCCTTGTGATGATGTTCTGGTGCAGTTGCCTGCTCAGGTCCCCCTATCTTTCGGCTGCTTTGGTGGTTGATGACTTTCAGACTCCCAATCATTTGGTCTGTCTTGCATTTCTTTGGTCTTCTGGAGCTATCTTTGGATTGGCTTTCAGAAGATGCAGGGGTGCAGGGTGGGGTGCTCTCAGCTGGGGTCTTTGTCTAGGCTGCTTCTGTGTCATCTTCCTTGCTAAAGCTGTTTGCGCCAATGCTCCAGGAAGCAGTTTCCATCTCTCGTCTTGCGTGTCGGCAGGTTGTGTTGGCTCTCTCATTAGATTCGGCTTGGGCCCTGACTTTTCAGTCTTCTTCTCCTGCACAGACCAGACTGTAACTGGCTAGGTGGTAAGTATGATATACTTTAAATGTTGCGTTCATGGGCCATTGCTCTCTGAGGGGGGCCAGGTTCTGGCGCCGGTCCCCGGTAGGCAACAAGAACTATGATTAGTGGCTCCTAAGAGGATAGCACTATATCAGTGGGATAGCTTCAGGGAGCCTCTGGAGCTCACCCAATAACTGGTGTTTCATTACACTTAAAGGCTTTTTTTTTTCAGAAATTATAAAGTTTATTTTTAATATCTACAGAATGTGTAAATAATGTAAGATGTAGTAACCACAACTAACAACTGCTTATCAACTCTGCTTGTAAATTTATTATATAGCAATATCACAAAAATGGAATAACACTCTAAATGGAAACTTAGTTACTGTATAGAAACAAAATCTAGGCAAGACTATATGAAAAAAAAAAGACACTTGCTAAGCTTTCATTAATACATGGAGGTGTACCATAGAAGACTGACCTTGCACATGATGTATGAGAGAATAGCACCAGAAGAACCAATCAGAGCACCAACAACAGTCATGAGGTTATTGTTGAGCATGAAGCCCTCAGCACACAAAGCCCATCCAGAATAACTGTTCAGTACTGTGATCACCACTGGCATGTCAGCACCTGCCACAATAATAACCTAGTAACCTATTTATTATAATATTACAATTTCTATACAAAGTTAATGGTTATAATCCAAAAAAAAATTGCAATTGTGTTCTTGGAGGCTTCATAATATGGCCATAATGCTCTGTGTATTAGTGGCTTCACGTAATAAATAAATTATAATTGTTATTTATACACTGTATTATAATACATACTTATTACTATTTCACATTTAACCAATATTTTGTAACCCCTATCCTGTGCACTTGTTTTTATATAATTTTCCTGTTGCATAAAACCAGCGTTGAATGTAATGAAACGCCATTTTCTGGGTGAGACCCAGAGACTTCCCAGAGCAATGCTGGGCTGATGTGTATATATTAGACCATGGCAACAATCAATCGATGGAGTTCTATGTCTACCAGGGACCTTCTATAACTACACACAGAAATCACAATATTGTGATGCATCAAATGAGGAAATCCATGAGGGCCTTGATAAGGGTTCGAACCTACGTCCGAGAGGATCCCAGACTCACCTTAATCGACTGTGCCACGACATAGTTAAAAGAATTGCAACCGGGAGTGCAATTCTTTTAACCATGTCATGGCACAGTCGATTAAGGCATGCCTGGGATCCTCTCGGACGTAGGCTCAAACCCTCCTCACGGCCCTTATGGATTTGTTCACCTCCTATAATTGTGGAAAACAGGGACATTATGCCTAAAAGTGCGATAGACCCAAGAAATCTGTGTGTTTGGCAGTTGTGAAAGCTGAGAGGCCTAATGCAGTCACAAGTGTGTCAGGAACACAAGTAGCGAAGCCAACTTGGACTGACGTGCCTTCATTATTGACGATGTCGTGTTTGTGCACGGGGAATTGTCTGAAGAGAAATGCAAAGCCATGATGCAGGACGAACCAGATGCGGGTTCAAATAAAGTTTCTGCATGAAGTGGCATATGTTATAACTGTGGAAAGAATGGTCTTTTTACCTGGGAATGTGACCAGCCAGTGAAGGTGGTGATGGCAATAGCAGAGGCTATGAAGCCTAATAAAATTACCAATCAAGCTGTCAATGTAATCAATCAGAGCTTTAATATACCAATGTGCTTTAATATACTTACTAATCTCTCATCTCATTTTTTTTCTTGCAATGTATTTGTTATCATTTTATTAATTCTGCTAGAATTTACCTACTTAAAATTATCTGTTAGATTAAGGACCTGCCTGAAACGCTGCGCGTACTAGTGGCTTTACAAGACTGTAAATACTATGCTATGTATTCTCACAAACCCAATGTACCTTCTTGTAAATAAATAAATAAATAAATAAATAAATAAATAAATAAATAAATAAATAAATAAATAAATAAATAAATAAATAAATAAATAAATAAATAAATAAATAAATAAATAAATAAATAAATAAATAAATAAATAAATAAATAAATAAATAAATAAATAAATAAATAAATAAATAAATAAATAAATAAATAAATAAATAAATAAATAAATAAATAAATAAATAAATAAATAAATAAATAAATAAATAAATAAATAAATAAATAAATAAATAAATAAATAAATAAATAAATAAATAAATAAATAAATAAATAAATAAATAAATAAATAAATAAATAAATAAATAAATAAATAAATAAATAAATAAATAAATAAATAAATAAATAAATAAATAAATAAATAAATAAATAAATAAATAAATAAATAAATAAATAAATAAATAAATAAATAAATAAATAAATAAATAAATAAATAAATAAATAAATAAATAAATAAATAAATAAATAAATAAATAAATAAATAAATAAATAAATAAATAAATAAATAAATAAATAAATAAATAAATAAATAAATAAATAAATAAATAAATAAATAAATAAATAAATAAATAAATAAATAAATAAATAAATAAATAAATAAATAAATAAATAAATAAATAAATAAATAAATAAATAAATAAATAAATAAATAAATAAATAAATAAATAAATAAATAAATAAATAAATAAATAAATAAATAAATAAATAAATAAATAAATAAATAAATAAATAATGATCCTAGGGGTGTGAGGGATGCAATGACACCCTGGTAATGTGGCAACAGGCCCCACCCCCACCCCCCACCCCTTCATGAGCAAAGTAACTGTAATGGATGATGACCTACCAACATCAAGGGTGCGCATCTTGAGACATGGGGGCCTTACCAATGTCTCATGGTGGAGTCCCTGTTGCCAACCGAGGGCAACTTACGACCCATAGGGGCGGTTAGAGCGCACAGCTTTAGTGCAAAGAAACATTTGCCACTTTACGAGGTCATGGTGAGATGCAGCTATTTAGAGGGGAAGGTGACTGGATGTGTGCTGAGGGTTCCCCATTGATGATGTTCAGGTAGTCCTTGGGAATTATGTATGTGGAATGATTGTCCTACCGTGAAAGCTAAAAGCAATTTAATTTACATCCAACGCAGAGCAATCCCAGTGCACAGGAGGAGGCAATGACAGTAGTAGAACTACGCTGGCATGCACATTGATTTTTGCCTTACCAAATGTCTGGGCATAGAATTTCCCATTAAAAACAAAAATATTATAATTAATACACAGTTAATTCAGTTTAATAATGGTGGATAAAGGCAATTCTACATTATATTTAAGGAGTTCGTTCAGCAGAAATTCAATCAATTATCTACCAGGACTCTAGTAAATAGTGCCATCACATTGAAATGCATTTGGCTGTAATATGCCATGCAAGAAAGGAAAATATACATACCTCCAATAGCCATTGTAAGTGTGACTCCCATGATGGCAGACATGGTAGTAGTTGCTCCCAACATTGTTAGTCCAGCATTTAGTGAAGGGTCTATCATATAATAAGCCATAGCTCCTACATTGGCAGCCAGAAGACCTGCATTCAAGGCATGACGACCAGGTAGCAGTAGGGGTGCCGAGTTTAGGAAACCCTGCAGCTTGCCATAAGCCACCAGAGAACCACTGTAGAAAGTCATATTTATCAATATATGTATTATCAAATGCAGTACAGCTAAATTTGTTTAAGTAAATTAAAGGAATGTGAATTATAAAGCTGTTCCTATTAAAAAAACAAGTAAAAAGTGCAAAAATTGTTTGTTTACACGAATGGAGAAATTAATTTATCTTGTTGGTACAAGTGTAATCAACTTCGAATCCAGTTGAATCTTTTGCCACTTCTTGCTGTTACCTTAAACCCTTCATACAGCCATTGTGATTTTATTAAAGTAGAAGATTCTCCATGACAAATCTTATCCCTTTAATAAATGATATGATAAGTTGGGTTATTTGTTGACCTACATAAGGCTTTTGACACTGTTAACCACATAATCTTCTTAAATTACATCAGTATGGAGACAGAGGTCACTCCCTCCAATATCTTCAGTCTTACCTCAGTGACAGGCTTCAGTGTGTGTGTGTATGATTCCAATTCTCCCAACCTACCCATTAACATTAGTGTTCCATAGGTCAATATACTTGGCCCTCTCGTCTTTCTCATCAACATTCATGACCTTCCAAATGACAACACCTCAAGCCAATTTTATTTGCTGATGGCACTACCTTCATTTTCTCCAGTCCCAACTCTTATTCTTAATGACATAGTGAAGACTGAACTAAATAAAGTCCATCTTTGGCCAACTGCTAACAAACTTGCCCTGAACATTGATTAAACCTTCTATATTTTGTTTGGTAATAAATTCTCAGATCAAATTAATCTAAGAATTACAAATATCCAAATTAGTAACAATGTAGATGGTAAATTCCTTGGTGTTCTCACCGATAAGCTGACTATCCAGGGCCATATTAAAAATACAGCTATAAAACCAGTGTTGAATGTAAGTAAGCAATTATCAAAAGAAGGCACCAAGCTGGGAAGGCTATGTAGCACAGCGTGAGGCTTGCGGTGCTGCCACCTCCCGGGTACGTTCCTTTTTTACTTATCTTTGGGTATCTAGCTCCAGGGAGCCGACAGGGCTCCCCACAGAAAACCAGCATTTAATGTAATGAAGCACAATTTTCTGGGGTACACCCTGGAAGCTCCCTGGAGCTATCAGACTGATATATGCTATATTAGTTTGGGGGCTTCATTCACATGGAGATTTTGTCTACCAGGAACCACGAGCCAGAACTTGGTTCCATCAGAGAGGTGCGGGAAGCAATAGCCTAAGAAAACTCCACTCTTCGAGAGTATATTCATGTCTGTCATCGACTGGAGTTAGGCACCCAGAAACGTAGGCGTTCGAAAACAAATCCCAACTGATAGAAAATTCCAACCCAAGACCAAACAGAGCCAATAACTCCCACCCAAGAAAAACAATGCAACAAGCAAACGTCATAAACCGATGTGCCGCCCCAAACCCATGGAGAGG
Source organism: Procambarus clarkii (assembly GCF_040958095.1). NCBI lineage: Eukaryota > Metazoa > Arthropoda > Malacostraca > Decapoda > Cambaridae > Procambarus > Procambarus clarkii. The sequence continues at coordinate 32,278,593 of NC_091160.1, forward strand.
GAAAGGGGGGGTCCCCGTCCCCACTCACCCGAACCAACTGCTTGCCCACCAGTTTAGAGACTGAGCAAACTAAAACAAAAACCCTCGACTGGAGGGAGGGTGCCAGGGAGCCTCCAGGGCTCACCCAGAAAATGGCATTTCATTACATTCAATGTTAATTTTCTGTGGGGAGCCCTGTCGGCTTCCTGGAGCTAGATACCCAAAGATAAGTAAAAGAGGGACGTACTCGGGAGGCGGCAGTTCCGCATGCCTCATGACGAAGATGGGGACAACTGGCTGCAACCAACAGCCGAAGGACACACAAGGCCGCTAAGGGCCTGGAACGTTCACAAGATAACGGGCAGCCAGGACCCTGTTCGACCTCCAAAACCCTGTGCCCGAATGTCAACCCAAGACATGTTCCCAAAGACAGCAGCAAGAGATGCAAACTTCCAAACATAATGGGCACGAGGGCAGAGTGCAGGGTGGCTAGACTTGAAAACCCTGTGAACAACCTGAGACACCCGAGCCCTGGAATAGGGAATGAGGTAAATCGGATCAACCCAAAGCATGTCCCTGGACACACAACACGAGGTGTGCAGGTAACAGCGCAGAGCTGCAACCGGAGACAAAACAAGATACACCCCGGCCTGAACAACCAAGCATCTATAACCCACGGAACCCTCTGGAAGCCCACCATCTTATTCTTCACCAGAAAAGGAGTAGACGGCTGCAAACAAACAAAACAGCCACCAGGACCAAAAGAGCAGAAACCTCTGCGTCGGAGGAGAGAATGAAGTTTACCGACCCGACACCCAGAGGCCAAAACTAACAGAAACAAAGACTTCTGAAAACAATCTTGGACCAAAGGGGCCACCACAAACTGAGAAGGAGAGAGAGAAAAGAGAGCACCCGGTCCAAAGACCAGTATGGCTTAGGCGGTGCATGAGCAGGCCAAAAGTGGAGAAACGCACAGGAAAGCTTACGGAACGGAGCCGAACTGACATCCACCCCAAACGCAAGCTGGAGCGACTCCGCCAGTGCCGCATGATAAGAGGTGACAGAATTCGTCATAAGATGTCGGTCCTGAAAAAACTAGAAAAGGTATGACAAGACAACACGAACAGAAACAGAAGGCAACCTACGAAGAGAAAGAAAGTGGCAAAAGGAATGCCAAGAGACCTCGTACTGTTGTCTAAATGATGATCACAGGTGGGACACCATGAGAGAAGCCACCTGATCACCATGCTACTGGTGATACAAACGCATCAAAATACCAGACGCAAAGAGCAGAGGAGAAAATTTAAACAGTAAGGTACCCACACTCACTACCTCACTGAGGTACCTCAGCAGTAAGGTACAAACACATTCCTATGTTTGTTTCCTTAGTGTAGACTGCAGTGTGGAAACCTCCGCTCCTTTCCATGACTGTTACATCTAAAAAGGGCAGCTTCCCATCCTTCTCCATCTCGTAAGTGAAACGCAACACAGAATTCCGCTCAAATGCCAACAGTGACTGCCCAGACAGGTACAAGAAGAGTGTCGTTAACGCTTATGTCGACCGTGCTCTCAGCCACAGTTCAGGATGGAAGCAAGTCAATGAAGAACTCTGTAGGGTAAGGCAGGTCCTAGTCAACAACAGCTTCTCCAATGGTTTCGTTGAAGACATAAGAAGGTGAAACGCCATGCAACCTCTGAAGAGACAACTAACACAACACCTGTACCCCTTATTAGACTATTTTACAGGAACTTCTTTTCCACAGCTCATAAAACGGAGGAAAGGGTCTTGAAAGATATTGTTAATAGAAACGTTATCCCTACAGACAAAAATCAGAAGATACAATTGACGATCTACTATAAAACCAAGAAAACAGCCAACCTACCCATGAGAAACTCTCCAGACACAAAGCAGAACGCTTTAAAAGAGACCAATGTCGTCTATGCCTTCAAATGCCCACTTGGGGACTGTAAGCCTCAAAGAATTCAGTATATAGGCAAGACAACATCTCTTTCCAGGCGATTAACGATGCATAAGCAACAGGGCTCCATTAAGGAACATATAATCTCTTCCCACAACCAGACCATCACCAGAGAAGTCTTAACAAAAAACACGGAAATCATCGATAGATACAGCGATAGCAGGCGGCTTGATATCTGCGAGGCACTACACATTAAGAAGTCGACACCAGCAATCAACAGCCAATTAATGCACAACTATATTCTACCCACTTCAAGACTCCGCACCAATATAGAAGCATCAAGAAATATGGGCCAATAGGCCCTTTGCAGTTACTTCCATTCTTCCCTTTAACTTACAAAATATTATACCCATTGTTTCGTGTTCTGTCTTGTGTTGAAAGTTTGTTTTCACCTCATCCAAAACTGTTGTAACATATCACCTCACCCAAATGCAGGTATAAAATCGAAGCTGTTTAAACTCTGTTTAGTTATAGTTGTGTGTGTGTGTGTAAACTAAAGTCTTTGAAAATGTAATAAGTTATTACAAAACGCGTTCAAGTGTCGCGTCAGACTAGAAATAAAAATGAATTTTGGAGAATTGATTTTTCAGTTACCATCAACAGTGAAAAGAAATATAAGAAATATTGAGAAAATTTGTGTTAGAATTATTAATCTTATTTTTTCGGTCATATTAAATAATATATGTCTACAGGAAAGACTGCTACCAAAATATACTCTCTCTCTATATATATACTGTATATATATATATATACTAAATATAATATATATATATATATATATATATATATATATATATACTAAATATAATATATATATATATATATATATATATATATATATATATATACACTAAATATAATATATATATATGTATGTATGTCAAGGGACCCACAGTACTGGAAAACAGAATTTATTTACGCTGTATATATTTGCTGTTCTATTATAACAAATAATAAGCACTATATGGCCTTATAAACAATTAACAACATCTACTCAAAAAACATACCTGAAAGTAACACCGCCAATGTAAGTACCCAAAAAGAGTGCAGTCTTAATGGCATTAGCAGCTGGATCAGTGGCAAATTGGGGGAATTCATGCAGGAATGTGGATATGCACGTCAACACAGCAGCAGCACCAACCAAACTGTTCAGAAAACAAATAAATTTTAAACAAACTTCTTAGCATTTTAAGACCTAACTAGATAGGGTTGATGAACGTACCCCCAGTCTCCTATGCAACCATTTATCAAAGTCAATAATGTGAGATACCAGAAGTTTTATAACTACAAATACTATACCCCTATATCTATGTAACACCATAAATGGTTTGCTCTTCCCTCACATTTTTTCCCCCTTCATAACATTACTAAAAACTTATTAAATGTTCATAATTCTGATTTTTTTTTCAGAAAGAAAATACTAGTTTGCAAAAACTATGCAATTGCTTCTCTATGTTTTACTATTATTATTTAAATAAATATAGTAGAATTGTAACTACAATTACAATCTAAAAAAATTCAACATTGAATGTAATGAAATGCCTCTTTCTGGCTGAGCCCTGGTTGCTCTGTCAAGTTATCTTTCTGAGATTGCTCTATGCTAATGGGTCACATCAGTCGTGAAAGTTCTGTTCGGCCTATACATACCAGCCTGGATAGCTCCGGGAAGCCAAAGGGGCTCCTCCCAGAAAAGCAATGAGGAGTGGCCGCCACACAAGCCAGCCAGCCAGCCACTCGCCACCACTCCATCTCTTAACAACACCTCACTCGCGAACATTCTCCTCTCACCATACTGTTTTTGCTTTTATTCACTATATACAGATGTTATATACAAGTATCTACATGTTTTGTTCACCATAACTGTACAACTAAGCTGACATGGTGAGTTCAGGCACTAAGAAACATCGCAGCACACACACAAGTCAGCTGGCGACTGCCACCCTCACTGGTTCAAGGCCAGATGCACTAAAATTACTCCCCCAACAGTGCTGTCTGTGGTGTTATTACACTATATACAGACATTATATATGAGTATCTACATGTTTTGTTCACCATAAGCGTACAACTAAGCTGGTATGGTGAGTTCAGGCACTAAGAGACATCACTACACAGCACATCAACAAATTGGAAAGAGTGCAAAGACATGCCACTAAGTGGCTCCCAGAACTGAAGGGCAAGAGCTACGAGGAGAGGTTAGAGGCATTAACCCTTTAACTGCGCAACGCGCCTGCAGGCCCGGGCTTCAGGTGCACAACACGCCTCCGGGTATTTGTATTTTTCACGTTCCATTCAAAACTCCCGCGGATACATGGGGTTCACATCAGCTTCCTCAGGGCTCTTATAAACAGACGCCATCTTTAAAAAAAATCGTGGTCTACATTCCCGGGTGTGAGAGCCTCAGTAGTGAGTGAGCAACCAAGGCTGGCGCTCGCAGTATGAGCGCACAGCACTGTTGTTCAGCGTGTGACCACAGCATCGCCTAATAATGTCATAATATATATATAACTTGTATTATTTAACCATGATAGTATTATAGAAGAGCCTGAGTGTGATAATAACTAGGTACAATGTTCAAATATCAGTGATTCAATGCTGTTCACGATGTTCACAGCGCTAGCCACAGCACCACAGCATTATTTCGTCCATTTAGGAATCTTCAAACTACATTTTAGGTTCCTTTTCATAATAAACTTGTGGTCAATTATTCATTTACAGGAATTAGTGACCAGGATTGTGGTTATAATTAGCGTTGAGCGTAGTATTGTGGAAGGAGGAATTTTGGTGAGGGAGGGAGGGAGAGAATTGAGGTACCCTCACTGTGTGGCAGCCACTCTTGTTTTGCTCACCACACTAGCTTCGTGGTTCGCTATGGGGAACACACATGTACATGGGTATATACAGTGTGTGTGTATAGTGTAATAACAGCATCAGGAGTAGGTTGAGAGGAGCTATTTTGGTGAGGGAGGTGACGTCGTAATCGTAGCATCGTCTGCTGTCTGCCGTGTGATTTGTCATGCAGTGTATGGTGGCCACTGTACTGTTTGGACACAATACCGGCTTACTTGCATAGTTCTGGTAAATAAAACATGTAGATAGGTATATATAGCATGTGTAAATAGTGTAATAAAAACAATAACAGTATGGTGGGAGGAGGAATGTTGGCGAATACAATGTTGGAGGTGTGAGGGAGGGCTGGCTGAGTGTGACAGCTCACACTTGCGGTGTTCTGAGTGTGTTGATCGTGAATGTATATAGTGTGTGACAGTGTATAGTCTGTAGATTATATATATACATAAATTAGCATGATACATGGTAAATATGTGCAACATATGTGTACACAAGTGTCATGCACGTATCACAGTGTCCTCGGACAGTACGGATGTTTTACTGCCATAATATAGTGTACGTGTTCATTATACATAGGATTAGCACGTAAAAACAAATAAAATGTATTTGGAACTGTGTGCAAAAAATTAACAAAAATATATTCGCGGCAACTGGTGCGCCCCGCCCCGGGAGCGTACGTCACGGGCGAATGGGGAATGATGATGCCACGCGCCAACTTACGGACCCCATAGCAGCCAAAGTACGTACAAGTTTGAATTTTTTTTTACATACCCATACTGAGGGAAGGGTTTTTGACACTTTAAAAAAACAAAAACAAAATTTCAAAAGAATTTATTTCCTGCGCACTGGGGGAGTGTCATATTTATAGGCCGCGTAGTTAAAGGGTTAAATATGCAAAAACTAGAAGATAGAAGAAAAAGAGGCGATATGATCACTACGTTCAAAATAGTAACAGGAATCGATAAAATTGATAGGGAGGAATTCCAGAGACCCGGAACTTCAAGAATAAGAGGTCATAGATTTAAACTAACGAAACAAAGCTACCGGAGAAATATAAGAAAATACACTTTTGTAAACAGAGTGGTAGACGGTTGGAACAAGTTAGGTGAGAAGGTGGTGGCCAAAACCATCAGTAATTTCAAAGCATTATATGACAGAGTACTGGGGAGACGGGACACCACGAGTGTAGCTCTCATCCTGTAACTACACTGAGGTAATTACACTTAGGTAATTACACGCAGTCAGCTAGCTGACGGCTGCCTTCCTCACTGGTTCAAGGTCAGACGCACTAAAACTACTACCCCCAACAATACTGTTTGTGGTGTTATTATACTATTATACTAAATACAGTGTCACGGTAATCTCTCTCAAAAGGAGATTCGGCCTGCTCCATCATCATCTATTCTACTACACCACATTTATATATTTATTAAGAATTCAAGAAGTTACAGCAGCAACAATGACAACAACTACTTCTCAGACGTCTAGACAGTACCACCAGTCCCCCCTCCACCTCCAACACCCGTCACCCCACCTCACCTGGCCACTGGGAGCACACACCACCAGCCGAAACAAGCAGTTAATGAGCCGGCTCATAGTTATCTACGACTCCAGCGCCACCTGGACGGCCGTCGTTCCATATACATATATAGGCTACACAGCCTTACACCTTCAGATTACTCCTGAGTGCTCTACTGCAAAGATCTGCTGGCATATCTTGGTGTGGTAGCAGGTTTATGCAGACTGGCTCACAGTATTCTAGCACCATATTTTATTTGTACATTAACGTAACGTAAATTTGATTGTTCATAGTGTTTATTTTGCACACGTTGTATTAGAGCCAAGCCTGGATATTATTTTTTGTTTTGTAAATTGTTTAAAGTAATGTTTCATAAGTATTTTAAATTCTGTTCTCTCTATGCTTTATCCTACAGTTACCTCACGGTGGAGTTAAATAGCAGTTAACTTTTTTTTTACTTTTTTTTTACTTTATGTGACAGGCATTCCATCTGCCCTAGAGAGAGTGCGCTACCATTTATTTTTTCCGTCACAACAGACATTATATATAAATATTGTTAAGTATAGGAAGCAAGAAAAGTGTTAATTCCTCACATCTAAAAAGCACCATCCCTCTGGCGATAGGATATACAAAGTAAATTACAAAGCATTCTGTTTATATTATTATTATTGCAGGAAGAACGAGCTCAATGACCATGAGGGTTGTTTAACCATTGTGCTGCTCGGGCTCCAAATATGGCACCCGTCTGTGCACAGGAAATAAATTCTTGGGAAAAAATTTGTTTTTGAAAATGTTAAATACCCTTCCCTGATCACATATGTAAAAAAAAAAAAAAATTGAAATTGCACTTACTTTGGCCGCAATGAGGTCCGGAAAATGGCGTGTGATGTTACGATTTGGTGGTCGCCCGTGACGTAGACTATAAGAGCCAGTCGCGCACCAGCTTCAACATGCGCGAGTTGCCACAAATATTTTTTTGTTCATTTTGTGCGAACATTTCCAAATACATTTGTTTTATTTTTTCTTGCCAATCCTATGTATAATGAACATGTACACAATATTATGGCAGTAGAACATCCGAACTGTATGTTATATTCCAGCAAATTTTAACAGAATAACACCACCTGTAAGAGACTGTGCTTACAACATCTCAAAATAATTATAAAATACAGTGCCACATAGAATACCTGTGAAAAGCAGCTACAAGCTGAGGCAGGTCTGAAATCTCAATCCTTTTAGCAATGGTGGTGCCAATGAGTCCACCCATGCCAGCTGCAGCACCCATTTGCATCAAGACAGGATTTGACGGCACAAGCTGACCTATAGTTGCAGCGATGCCACCTGATACCCCAATCTGAACAGAAAGTGTTAAGAGGATTAACCGTCTCAAAAAATTTTGTATTAGCATTAATAAACAATGTATTTTTTTTAAGTTTTTCACGGTTCCAATCACTATCTGCTATTTATATGGTAGTACAAATCAATATATAATGAAACAATCAAATCAGAATACAGTACAGCTTGTTCAGTCTTTTCAGGTCAGTTCAGTGTGCATAGTAATAGCTAGGAACAGTCAGTAATTTTAGAAAGGTATTAAATGGCTGATAGAAGTACAGTACTCAAGAATCAATAGTTGAAACAAAATTGTTCACCCATTATAGTCCCTCATGGAGAGCCAGAGAGGAGACCATCCACCAATATTTTACCAGGATATGGCGGAAAAGAGAGTATACATTATTACAGATAAGCGAGCTATTGTATTGTACACAAAATTAATTTAACCCAAGACATCTGGATGGGTATAACAACATGTACGTATCTCCAAACCTCACAGTGAAAAACTAAACGAGTTAAGAAACATAGATCAATACAAATTCAAAGCAAAGATAAGAAGGAGGGAGGTGATCAAGATAGGATGAGGAGGACAGGACAAAGTCCTTTACCAAGTAAGGCAGAACCCTATACATCCCCAATGACAAGCAGGCACAAAAATCAAAGGGACAACATATTGAATAATAGTGTGCAGAATACAGGAATAATCCCTCAACCCCCTAAGAATAATGTCAGTTGACATCATTGGGCTCCGTGAAACATGGGGACGTGAAGACATTATTTATTTAAGGGGAAATTCCATCTACCAGGATACCACCCACCTTTCACAAAAGAGCCAGTGGTGTGATACCATATATAAAAAAAAGAGGACCTGACTGCAATTGGCAATATGTAATTAATTAAATATGGGATTCTCAGAACCTGCATGATGCATATGAGTTACAGTGAAGAACAAAATAACAGTAAAAAGAAGAATCAAGGGCAAAGAAGGACACAGGATATTAGGGAAGATCAAGACCAGGTTCAGTGAAATCAAGTAAATCATGAGTAAATCCACCAATGATGGTTATGTTGAGAGACGGTGATGGAAATGAGCGTAAGCTAACTAACAAGGCCTAGTGAGGAAGGTGGTGCTGGCAAGGGCGGTCGAGGGAGTGGGGGCCGAGTAAGGACAGAAATAGCAGTGTGTACTGGAGTAGGGGCAGCACTAAAGGTAGAAACAATGGTGATGGGAAGTGTCATAGGGAGGTCAGTTGACACCACTACCAAGATGGGAGGTGATGCAGGAACAAGAACAAAGGAAAAGGCCAGGGGGAAGGACTGAGGCTTTCTTACCAGGTAGTGAGGGAGAGGAACCAAGTTTACATTTCTGACACACACACACACACACACACACACACACACACACACACACACACACACACAAACACACACAGGTGTACCAATACCAATGTACTATGCAACAGACTCAACAGTCTCGGGTGAAGAGAGAATGAAAGGGGATAAGACAGCTGAGAGGAGGATAAATATTGGCTTGGACAAACTTTTGTCATAGAGGGGGGCCAAAAAATGGGGAAAGGCTGAGGAGGAAAACTGAACCGAAAGTCAAAGGAGGGGTTAGAGGATATAGAAGAGTGGGGAGGTAGAGAAGTGACAAATATGGTGGGTAGGAGAAGACTCTCCTACCCATAAAAATAGGAAAAAATAATTAAAACCAAATGGGTAGAACACCTAGAGAAAAATGATACAACAGTCAGACACTATGGTTTTCAATTTGGAATATCTTGGGTAACAAATTTACTTGATAGAGCCACAGAGATTGTACAGGAAAGAGATGGTTCAGGAAAGAGATGACTGCATTTATCTGGACCTTAAAAAAAAAAGAAAAAAAAAAAAAGAAAAAAAAAAAAGCATCACAGATGATGATGATATCCTAGAAAGTGAAACATAATGGAGTGACAGGGAGGCTTCTAGCATGGATGAAAAATATGTTGCCTGACAAACGTTAGGACAGTACAGTGATGAGGGGTAATATATTGGACTGGAGAAATGTCACTAGTCGATTACCACAGGGTTCAGTTCTTGCACTAGTAATATTCATTGGCTACATAAATGACCTATCAGAAGGAATGCAGAATTATATGAACATGTTTGCTGATGTTAAGATACTGGCAAAGATAAGAAATTTAAATGACTGTCATGGCTTTAACCACTTAACTGCACCAACCGAGAAAACTCTTTATTTTTTCGTACCTATTCTAAATGTGTGCGAGGTTGGTTGTGTACGAAATGGACTCTTAGGACCTCCAGTGAGAGGCAGCCATCTTGGAAAAAAAATACCAGAATGCACTAGGGCTGCTGGTTGGGTTAGTTCTGAATGAGCAATCATGGGTGGCGCATGCGTCTCTGGCTCCCAAACGGCTGTCCAACGCGGTGTTGAAAGATTGCGCTATCAGTGAAATTCAAACCTTATTGTTTGAAGAACATAAGGGGTCATAATATTAGTGAAGCTAGGTGCAATAAGGACCTAACACAAAGATCGGATGCAAGTTATACAGCACCTATGAGAACAATACAGTGAGCGTATCCAATTGTAGCTCTGAGCGCCACCCTGGTCCCACCAGGTATGATACATAGATGAATCGATTCATCTATGTATGATACATAAATGAATCGATTTCTGCGTTCAGTGATGATGCATCCAATACAAGTAGCATAGATGAACAGTGTTAGCGGCTTCCATGATGGTGTTTTCCATATATAATTTCAAGAACAGCTGAATCTCTTTGTGACTGATGGACACTCTTAGAGGCTAGCTGAATCTTTTCCTGTGTGAGACCATACAAAGCGATCTTTCCACGACTACCCTACAAATCGATCTTTTCCTGTAATGTTTTCAAGACTACCTTATGTTTTACAAGCTTGGCTACATACCACCTACAGGTACTAATGCCAAGGGTGTACATGAGTGCATTATTTGCAAGCACACAGAATGAAGAAACAGGAAGCAAAATCTATCTGTACCTGGTGCAACGAGAGCGAAGTCGCGCTGTGCACCATGGACTACTTCGTTGATTATTACTCACTTCCGAAGTACTGAGTAATTACCTAAGTGTAGTTACAGGATGAGAGCTACGCTCGTGGTGTCCCGTCTATCCAGCACTCTGTCATATAACGCTTTGAAGCTATTGACGGTTTTGGCCTCCACCACCTTCTCACTTAACTTGTTCCAACCGTCTACCACTCTGTAGACTGCACCACCGCAGATGCAACATGTAAATAACAACTCGCTTCTGCAAAAGCAGAGAACGGAGCAGGCAGACCCCAGACAGGGCCAACGGAGACACGATAGAACCCAGCAGGCCCAGAAACCTGCACACCAGGCGACCGACGGCGGAGAAACCCCGCTCAATACCCGCCGGATGGGGTACTGGGAGCTCATTTACACCCAAAGCCCGGCCCGAGGCCAGGCTAGACCAGCCAGAGGGAGGCCCACCAGGCAGCTGCTTGGAGCGGCCCGCAGGCCCACATACCCCCCACAACCAGGATGGGCTGGAACTTCTATTCAAAAACAGGCGAGTGTGCCCCGGAAGTCCACGGACGTACCAGCAATAAGGCGTATGCTCGCAACGAACAACGATGTCAACGTCAACGAGATGTCAACGAACAAACTAACATTAAACATCGAAAAGACTTACTACATCTTATTTGGAAGCAAATCATCAAATGCAATTCAGCTACAGATAGACAACATTAACATCAGTAATAAAGATGATGGCAAGTTTCTTGGCCTATTCCTAGACAAGAGACTCAACTTCAGCACCCACATTCAACACATAACTAAGAAAGTCTCTAAGACAGTTGGTATACTCTCCAAAATCAGATATTATGTTCCTAACTCTGCTCTCCTCTCACTATATTATGCACTAATTTACCCCTATCTTAATTATGGTATCTGTGCATGGGGGTCTACCACTGCAAACCACCTTAAGCCCATCATCACACAGCAAAAATCTGCTATCAGAATGATAACTAACTCAGCTTTCAGACAACACTCAGCTCCCTTGTTTAAATCCCTAAACTTGCTAAATATTAACTCCCTCCACACATTCTCTTGTGTCAACTACATTTACAAAACCCTGTTCTTAAATGCAAACCATGCTCTGAAACTCTCCCTGGACAGATGTAATAGGACCCATTATCACCACACCAGAAATAAATATCTCTGATATCCCCAGGGTCAAACTTAATCTGTGTAAACACTCTATGCAAATTAAGGGACCTAGTTTATGGAACTCACTCCCTAGTGAATTGAAAAACTGTAAAACTTTTGCCTTATTTAAAAGCAAAACCAAAAAGTACCTAACTTCATCTTCTTAGTTTCCTACACTGAGCTTTAAATTTGCTCTGTACCTAGTGTTACCCAATCTCCTAATTTTGATGTAATTTCAAACAACCTTATCATTGTGTTCATTGCTGTCTTCTTTTATGTGCTAGCCATATGCTGTATTGTGACTACCAATTTTTGTCAACTACCATTCAAGCTGTCATTGCAACCAATCTTATATTGTTTCTGCTGTATTATGCCTACCAATTTTTTTTGTCAACTACCATTCAAGCTGTCATTGCAATCAATCTTAGCTACCTATGTGCTTTAATATACTGTACCTACAATTTTCTCTCATCTTTTTTTCATTTCATGTAATCTGTTATCATTTTTTGTCTATAATTTTGCAAGTATTTACCTCCTTAAAATTTTCTTAGATTAAGGACCTGCCCGAAACGCTGCGCGTGCTAGTGGCTTTACAAGACTGTAATTACCATATTTGTATCCTCACATTCCTTATGTACATTCTTGTATATGCATAAATAAATAAATAAATAAATAAATAAGTAGGTCGTGTAACAACCGCAGACCTCTGACGGTTATACAGTGTTCCCCAATTGTGCTTATAGCACCACTGCACTCCACTGGTACTATCCCGCAAGTCCTACCCGATAGGCGGGACCCAAGAGCCAGAGCTCAAACCCTGCAAGCACAGCCAGGAGCCTTACCAGGTGAGTACAGAACCAACACCACAACCCCCACACCTCATAACACGAAAAAAGGTGGGTCCCCTGAATGACTCCAGCATGGGTTGGACATGCACATGAGTGAGACAGGAAGGGTTGAAAAAAGGGACAGTCACTGGTGTGCGAACGGTCTCAGTCTTACAAAATATACCTTAATAAAGACAGGTATATAAACAACACCGCTTCCAGCGCCCGGCCAAAAGACGCCAGACCGCAGAAAATCACCTGGCGAACGGTGGCACGAACGTGACACGACTCAACCGTGCCCAGAAGAACCTGGGAGCACCGCCAGGTGAAGATGTCAGAGCCGGACCCGCAGGAGAGCAGAGTAGAGGCGAAGGAGGCGGCCCACACCCAAGACACAGGGAAAACCTCGGCGGCCTCCCCACAACTGGAAACCAGGACACCCCCGGAGCGAAGGGGCACATACCGCAGCAAGGGAGAAGAGCGAGAGGCGAAGCACTGTAGCAAAAAGGGCGCCAAACACCAGCACTGAAACACACCGCCCAGACCAAAACAAACTCCACGGCACATGCGCATGACACGCTGGCCGAACCGCACAACCCTCTCTGCGGGAAGGCGCCAACCAGGACTACTGCACTAGAAAAGTAGCCAAAAGAGGAGGCAGGAACAATAAAACCGGCCAACGAAGCAAAGACAGAGCCCAAAAAGGTACCCAACAGGGCGACAAGTAGCCCAACAGGGCGACAAGTAGCCCAACAGGGCGACAAGTAGCCCAACAGGGCGACAAGTAGCCCAACAGGGCGACAAGTAGCCCAACAGGGCGACAAGTAGCCCAACAGGGCGACAAGTAGCCCAACAGGGCGACAAGTAGCCCAACTGGGCGACAAGTAGCCCAACAGGGCGACAAGTAGCCCAACAGGGCGACAAGTAGCCCAACAGGGCGACAAGTAGCCCAACAGGGCGACAAGTAGCCCAACAGGGCGACAAGTAGCCCAACAGGGCGACAAGTAGCCCAACAGGGCGACAAGTAGCCCAACAGGGCGACAAGTAGCCCAACAGGGCGACAAGTAGCCCAACAGGGCGACAAGTAGCCCAACAGGGCGACAAGTAGCCCAACAGGGCGACAAGTAGCCCAACAGGGCGACAAGTAGCCCAACAGGGCGACAAGTAGCCCAACAGGGCGACAAGTAGCCCAACAGGGCGACAAGTAGCCCAACAGGGCGACAAGTAGCCCAACAGGGCGACAAGTAGCCCAACAGGGCGACAAGTAGCCCAACAGGGCGACAAGTAGCCCAACAGGGCGACAAGTAGCCCAACAGGGCGACAAGTAGCCCAACAGGGCGACAAGTAGCCCAACAGGGCGACAAGTAGCCCAACAGGGCGACAAGTAGCCCAACAGGGCGACAAGTAGCCCAACAGGGCGACAAGTAGCCCAACAGGGCGACAAGTAGCCCAACAGGGCGACAAGTAGCCCAACCGGCCCACAAGTAGCCCAACAGGGCGACAAGTAGCCCAACCGGCCCACAAGTAGCCCAACCGGCCCACAGGTAGCCCAACCGGCCCACAGGTAGCCCAACCGGCCCACAAGTAGCCCAACCGGCCCACAAGTAGCCCAATCGGGCCAAAAGTAGGCCAAACCGGGCCACTGGCCACAAGCAGCCCAACCGCAAGTAGCCCAAAACGGTGACAAGGCCGAGAAGCCGACAGACGTTCCAATAACGCGGAAAATAACGAAAACCTTCCCGAACCCTCGAGAACACAGAAGCCAACACGAGTCCCGAAGGCACACAAAGGCGCAGGCGCACCCGAGACCAGAAGTCACGTAGAACCCAAGAACGGGGAAACATGACGAAAACACCGTCCCAAAATGGGTGGGAGGAAACATCCACCCACAGGACGGAACCAACCGACTCAAAGGCCAAGGAACCGAGCCCGGGGAGGGGCCGACGCCCAACAGCACGTACAGCGAGTGGAGAGGAAAGACCCCACTCCGAGTAACCACAAGCCCCGCCTAGAAGGGGATAAAAAACCCCCATGGGGTCCTAGGGGGCCAAGGCCCCCCAAGTCAGCCCCTCCACAGCCCCGGGCACCTACACGACAGGCCCCGGGGCCGAGCCGTCCCCCCAAAGCCCCGGCCGTACCAGAAAACCGGGGCAGCCGCGAAAACACTAAGGAAGGGAGCCCACTGGCAGATTCTTACAACACGGCTGGAGGAACAGGCTCAAATGCCCGGATGCAGGCAGGAAGGGGGATCCAGGGGAAAGACAAGGGGGCGTGGAAGGAACCGAAACAACCAACACCCCCAAGTCCCAACATGAACCAAAACGGGGCAGCCCCGGGGCTCCCGGGGAGTAAACCGGGAGAGCGTTGCCACCACCAAGGCTCAAAGTGCAACGCCCCTGCTGCCCGCACCCGCTTAGTCAGCACAACTGGGTAACCGAGCCACGACGAGCAACCAAACTCGCAGGACTCTGGGTTGAAGGTGTCACCGACCCCACAGGCAGCAGACGGAGGCAAAACAGAGAGTCACCCAGAGACAAAGGGTGAGAGCAACCCTCAAACTCGCTGGAAGCAAGGGGGGACTCTGGGGTCACATCCATCGGACCCGCGCGCCCCCAGGGGTTTCCCAGGGTCCTGAGCGTTTACTATAAGAGGACTCGCGCTCAGGTAATCCCAGGCAGGGTACTGCTAACCGGCACCCAAAGCTACCAAACAACTTTCTAAGAGCTGAACCCCCGGGACGTGTACTCTCACGGGGACCTATCAGGGGGTACCACCAGAAAATACTCAGAACACAAGGGACACAAGGGTCAAGAATGAAGGCAGACCCCCCCCCCACCAGGTAGATAAACAAAAAGAAAAAGAAAACCCCGCAAGAGGACAGCGTACCCAAGCGGAACAGAGCCGGCCGCCATGATTGGTAAAGACAAGCTGCACAGTACCCTGCACCCCACCAGTGCAAAACTGCCCCTTACTCTAAGGCGAACAAGGGAGACAGAACACCCGAGCACACAAAGAGCGGCCGAAAACCAAGCAGTAAACGGCCTAGCGGGGAAGGACCCAAGGAACTTGTGGAAGGTGGCCCCAAGCCCCAAGGGCAGTACTTACAGGGCACCTAGGGAAGGGAACCTTAGGCGCATGCAGCCCGAGTACTGGAGAATCACTCCTGGCTCATGCACCACCTAGAAGACAGACACCACACTCTAGGTAGAGTGCTGAAACTACTGGAGCCGGAGCACATAACCGGTGCCTATAGCATCAGCCGAAGAACTGATGGGTGGATAGCCGGCGTGGGAGGTCTGGGGCTCCCCCTTCCCCCTCCCGGGGAGGGGGGAGCTGCACAGACAGCGGCGCTGTGACGTGTGACGTCATACTAGTTTGCTTGTTTTCTGTTGAGGAGTTCTGTCCACTAGTTCGGCTCTAGGTAGCAATTTTCCCCAGAATAGAGGTTTGTTTTGGAATGCTTACCTTTCTGGATGCTTGACCCAGTCGATGGCAGACACAGAATGCTTCCAACCACACGGGGGTTTCTATAGGCCATTGCTCCCCTTGCCTCTCTGAGGGGGCCAGGTTTTGGCCTTGGTCCCCGGTAGGCCTTAGAACTTCATACACATGACTGATGCCAAAGTCTGACATTAGCATAGCAGCCTGGTAAAGCTCCGGGGAGCCGACGGGGCTCCCCCCAGAAAAAGAGGCGATATGATTGCTACATACAAAATAGTAACGGGAATGGACAAAATTAATAAGGAAGAATTATTGAGGCATGGAACTTCATGAACAAGAGGCCGTACATTTAAGCTAACTAAACAAAGCAGCCAAAGAAATATAAGCAAAATAAATTTTTCAAAGAGTGAGACAATTGGTACAAGTTAAGTGATAAGGTGGTAGAGGTCAAAACCGTCAGTAATTTCAGTTTCATATGACAGATTGCTGGGAAGACGGCACCACAAGCATAGCACTCATCCTGTTACTACACACAAAAGTGATTATATAATTCTGTCTCTATTGTACTGCAAAACCCACTCTACCTGGAGTGGGTTCTGAGAGTTCTATTTTTACTTGTACCAGACCCGACTTGTGATCAGTCATCTGGTATAACAGCCCATCCTCCTGTTTTGGCAGTACTTACAGTAACGACGACGACAATAGTATACATACCTACGTTCAACGAAATTAGAACCTAGAAATCTGAACTATTGAGTTGGACAAACTGGAAAACTATTTTTTACTTGTGTTGTTTTGACAAACTAAATTAACCTATCCTAAGCTCCCTAGGTCTAATTCGCAATATCTGAGGCCTAATACAGTACATGTGCGTGCACTATACTAGGCCTAGGAATATTTAAGTTTGTGTTTTAGCTTCATTTATTTTAAAAGAAGTCCTTACTAGTCAGTATACTACTATCTATAAGCTAATATGTACGAATTCTAACTATTGACGATCATCACAATAGATACTATCTAAACAGGATGGGTTTGGTATTACCAAATGACAAATTTGGTATTAAGGTCTAGATATTCAGGTCCCTGTGACACAGTGATAGCATGTTCCAGAGCAATTTTGGCTAGGTCCGATCACTGGCCAGAGAGTCAACTGGATCACAATCCTTAATATTCACACCTGTTTCCCCTGCAGTAATTAAGGACTAAGTCCCTTAACATGAGTCAGAAGTCGTCTGCTCATATACCCACCAGTATCAATAAGCATTTATACATCACCACAATTGCATAATTTTAAAATCCCACCATTCCTAGAGTGTTGCCAAGTCTGCAGGTTTTCTGGTTTGAGAGCCCTGCAAGGGCACCAACACAGCAGAGGGAAGCAGCAAGGTAGGCCATCTGGTGACTCTCTGTGTAGCCACCAGCAGCTGTAGCTGCATACCCTCCAAGGAAGGTAGCAGCAGGAATGGCATAGAGGTAATTATATTCTGGAGGATCATTAGGCCTGGAAATATAAAAAAGTTTATTTTTAATCTATCTTGGACAAAAACAGAGTGAGCGTGTATATTGTATTCCATGTATGAACAAATCAATATCAAGCATAAATGTGGCTTTCCAAAAAAAAAAAAAAAAAGGTAATAATGCATACCGCTTGAACATGTCCAACATTCTCTGCGTAACAAGAAAACCACCAAAGATGTTAATGAACGAGATGAAGGCAGCAGAAGCAGCTAGTGCCTGGATTATGTTGGAAGGATAATAACCTCCACCCATCAGCAGCAGACCACCCACAGCTGTAATCCCTGCAATACAGTTTTGCTAACACTAATCAAACTGTGACCTTGAACATTATAATAGATACAGTATATATCTATTGGCACCATATAAGGAGTTTATATAAAATTAATGAACCTTGAGTTAAATTTACACAAAATTAAGCACTGAATGTAATAAAATGTCCTATATAGTTGGCCATCCTAGTAGCAATCTAAGCTTTATTCTGGTATTACCAAGTCTTAGCTAATCACAAATATTATGAGACCCATTCTTATATATATATTCCCATTCTACAAGAAGCATGGGAATAAAACCATGGGCACACAGCCTGGAAACAACCAGTTACACAGCCTAAAAACAGCCATGCACAAAGCCCAAAAACAGCCATGCACAAAGCCCAAAAAACCAGCATTCAATGTAATGAAACGCCATTTTCTGGGTGAGACCTGGAGGCTCCCCGGAGTTATACCAGGCTGATATGCTAATGTCAGACTTTGGCATCAGTCATGTGTATGGAGTTCTTAGGGCCTACCAGGGACCACGGCCAGAACCTGGCCCCCCTCAGAGAGGCAAGGGGAGCAATGGCCTATAGAAACCCCCGTGTGGTTGGAAGCATTCTATGTCTGCCATCGACTGGGTCAAACATCCAGAAAGGTAAGCATCCCAAAACAAATCCCTATTTTGGTAAAAATTGCTACCAGAAGCCGAACTAGTGGATAGAACTCCCAACAGAAAACAAGCAAACAAGTATGACATCACACGTCACCGCACCTCTGTCTGCGCAGCTCCCCTCTCCCCAGGAGGGGAAAGGGGGAGCCCCAGACCTCTCAGGCCGGTTATCCACCCACCAGTTCTGAGGCTGGATGTCAAAACACGCGAAAAACCGCCGACCGGAGGGAGGGAGGGTTGCCGGGGAGCCTCCGGGTCTCACCCAGAAAATGACGTTTCATTACATTTAACGCTGGTTTTCTAGGGGGAGCCCCATCGGCTCCCCGGAGCTAACTACCCACAGAGGAAGGTCAAAGGGACAGATCCGGGAGGCGAACACCACGCACCCCTCAACGAAAAGTGATACAACTGGCTGCAACTGCCAACCCAAGGCGACACAGGCCCGAACGAGCACGGGAACGACACGAGACAACGAGCAGCTAGGCCCCTGTACAGCCCCAAAAAGCCCCGTGCCTGAAGTCAGCAAGGACACGCCGTCAAGACGACAGCAAGAGCAGTGAAACCACGAACGCCACGGGCAAAGAACACAGGCTGGCTAGTCGCAATAACACGGCGGACGACCCGGGACACCTTCTCCCGTAAACAGGGAAGAACGGAACCGGATCAACCGAAAGCGCGCCCAGGACACACAAGCTGCGGCGCGCAAATAATAGCGAAGGGACACAACTGAACACAAAACATGACACACCCCTGGCCCGACCAACCAAGAATCCCCCCGGAACGCTGTAGCCTCACCCCGTGCCAGAAAAAAGGGAGACGGCTGCAAACGAACAAACCAAATGACATGACCGAAGGAGAGCAAGAAGCTCAGCGACCCGAGCGTAAGAGGTAAATGCCAACAGGAAAAGTGCTGTCAAAACAAACCCGAATCGAAGAGGCCACCACCAACCAAGGAGAAGAAAGAGCACGCTGTCCAGATACCAGGACAGACCAAACGGCGCAAGAACAGGCCAGAGGTGAAACAACGCACGAGACAGCCTACGAACGGCTCAGATGTAACACCAAGACCGAAAGAAAGCTGAAGTGACTCTGCCAGCGCCACACAAAACGAGACGACAGTACGCAGCAAGTCAACGGCCCCCAACCCCCACCAGAAAAGCCAAGCCGACGCCAAGAAACGCAGCCACCTAAGAAGGGACAAAAGGAAAAGGAAGGACTGCCAAATTACTCCATACTGCTACCAAGAAAAGCACACAGGAAGGACACCAACTACGAAGCCACCCGACCACCTACCAAAGGTGAGAGACTCGAGACAGAACCCAACCAGCCCCATCCAGGTTCATCCATGCCTAGGAAAAGGCGGAGTCGCTGGAAGATCTCGTGTGTGACCATCGAGTAGGTAGAGCCGGAAAAAGAAAACCCCCGGAAGAGGACAGCGTACCCAGGCGGAACAGAGCCGGCCGCCATGATTGGTGAAAACAAGCTGCGCAGTACCCTGCGCCCCTACCAGTGCAAAACTGCCTCTTACCCTAAGGCGAACAAGGGAGACAAAACCCCCTATCACACAAAGGGTGGCCGAAAACCAAAAAAGTAGACGACCTAGCAGAAGCAGGACCCAAGGAACTTGTGGAAGGTAACCCCAAGCCCCAAGGGGCAATACTTACAGGGCACCTAGGGAAGGCAACCCTAGGCGCATGCAGCCCGAGTACTGGAGACTTGCTCCCGGCTCACACATCACCTAGAAGACACCACATTCTAGGAACAGTGCTGAAACAACCACTGGAGCCAGAGCACACAACCAGTGCCTTTAGCATCAGCCAAAGAACTGATGGGTGGATAGCCGGCCTGAGAGGTCTGGGACTCCCCCTTTCCGGGGAGGGGGAGTTCCGATTCCATGCGATAGTGTGCGCCTGGCACACTATTGCATGCCAGGCGCCCCCCCCCCCTCCCTCGCACTTCACGGAGAAAAAACTTGAAGATGATATTTTAAATGAGGTCATATTCCCAAGAGGCTACTCAGTCCAGAGAGGGGACAGAAAAATTAGGAAAGACGGTGGCGCTGCTGTGCTGGTGAAAGAACACCTAAAGTTAAACGAAATAATTGCCAATCCACGAAAAGTTGACATAATAGCATTAGTCGGCGACTTCAACTTGAAATCCATAGACTGGGAGGCATATGAAGCTAGACTGGGAGGCATATGAAGCTAGACTGGGAGGCATATGAAGCTAGAACGGAGGATTTTTGGACTTGTAGATTCGTAAACCTCATCCTGGAAACATTCACGTTTCAACATGTTAAACAAGCTATGAGGATGAGGGAAGGAGACGTTCCCTCCATGCTGGATTTGATATTTACCAGTAAAGAGGAAGAGATATTTGACGTTCAGTAACTCCCTCCCTTGGGTAAAAGTGACCATGTCTCTTTGGGAGTAAAGCATGCAATGCGTTATAATCTGGATGAAAATGAAGTTGAAATGGGTTGAAAAGAGTTGAAAAGCCTGATTTCAGGAGAGGTCATTATGGGGAACTCAGATATTTCTTTAAGGAATTTGATTGGAAAGACTTGCTGTTACAAAATGAAGTAAATGAAATATATGTCAAGTTTTGTGAAATATATGATAAAGGCGCAAAAAAATTTATACCAAAGCAGAGATGCAGAACTAGGAAACAGGATTGGTTCGACAGAAATTGCGAGAGGACCAGAGACCAAGACACAAAAAATGGAATATAGAAAGAGGCCAAACCCCCAAACATACCAGCGATACAAAGATGCGAGAAACAACTACACGGCAGTGAGGAGAGAGGCAGAAAGAAATTTTGAAAAAGGGATTGCAGACAAATGTATAACAGAACCAGGTCTATTCTATAAATTCATAAACAACAAATTGCAGGTGAAGGATAATATTCAGAGGTTGAAAATGGGGAATAGATAATGGAAAATGAAAATGAAATGTGTGAAACATTAAACGAAAAGTTCCAAAGTGTGTTTGTACAAAATGAGTTCTTCAGAGAACCAGACACAATAAGAATTCCAGAGAACAGCATAGAGCACATAGAGGTGTCTAGAGATGAAGTGGAGAAAATGCTCCTGGAGCTAAGTAAGAACAAAGCAGTTGGCCCAGATGGAGTTTCCCAATGGGTTCTGAGAGAATGCGCACCTGAGCTCAGCAGTCCACTTCAGCCGATTTTTCAGACATCCCTGTGTACAGGAGTCGTAGCAGATGAGTAGATGTGTGGAAACAGGCTAACAGTTCCAATCTACAAAAGTGGCAGCAGGGAAGACAACCTCAATTATAGAACTCTATCACTGAAAAGTGTAATAGTCAAAATATTGGGAAAAATAATTAAAACTAAATGGGTAGAACACCTGGAGAAAAACTATATAATATCAGACAGACAGTATGGTTTTTGATCTGGAAGATCCTGTGTAATGAATTTACTCAGTTTCTATGATTGAGCCACAGAGATTTTACAGGAAAGAGACGGTTGGGTTGACCATCTATCTAGACCTAAAAAGGCTTTTGACAGAGTTCCACATAAGAGGTTGTTCTGGAAACTGCAACATACTGGAGGGGTGACAGGTAAACTTCTAACATGGATGAAAAATTTCCTAACTGATAGAAAAATGAGGGCCGTAATCAGAGGCAATGTATCGGATTGGAGGAATGTCACAAGTGGAGTACCACAGGGTTCAGTTCTTGCACCGGTAATGTTCATTGTCTACATAAATGATCTGACAGATGGAATAAATCCTGAAATTACACTTAGGTAATTACACAAAGGGTGGCCGAAAACCAAGCAGTAAACGGCCTAGCAGGGGCAGAACTCAAGGAACTTGTGGAAGGGAACCCAAAGCCCCAAGGGCAGTACTTACAAAGCACCTAGGGAAGGAAACCCTAGGCGCATGCAGCCCGAGTACTGAAGAAACACTCCCGGCTCACACACCACCTAGAAAACAGACACCACACTCTAGGTACAGTGCTGAAACAACCACCGGAGCCGGAGCACACGACCTCAGCCGTTAGCATCAGCCTTAGAACTGAGGGTGGATAGCCGGCGCGATGGGTCTGGGGCTTCCCCTTCCTCCTTCCGTGGAGGGGGTAGCTGCGCGGACAGCGGCGCGGGGACGTGTGACGTCATGATTGTTTGCTTGTTTATTTTAGGGGAATTCTATCCACTTGTTCACCTTGTGGTAGCAACTTTCACCAGAATAGAGGTTTGTTTTGGGACACTTACCTTTCTGGGTGCCTAACCCGGTCAATGGCAGACATAGAATGCTTCCAACCACACGGAGGTTTGTATAGGCCATTGCTCCCCTTGCCTCTTCTGAGGGGGGCCAGGTTCTGGCTCGTGGTCCTCAGTAGGCCCATAGAACTCCATACACATGACTGATGCCAAAGTCTGACATTAGCATATAAGCCTAGTAAGCTCCGGGGAGCCAAAGGGGCTCCCCCCAGAAAAGACTGACACTGATGAGACACCAGAAGCACTTAAATCAGCAGATTTATACATATACCCTCAGCCCATCCTCCAAAAATGGGTAGGTAAACGTAACAGCACAAGTAAGTGCAATTATGTACTATTCATAGCAGTCAGGAATTATACTTATTTTCACTTAGTATTAAACCATATTGTCAAATATATTGTGAATATTTGAGTTATAGCTATATTGATATTACAGTTTTATAAAACTAATAAAACAAAACTAAAATATATCAATAAATTGTACAGTAACTCGAGATTTTTCAAATTTTGTATAGAATCTCTTTTGTTTAATAAAACTGAAAAATAAATTCCTGATATTTAAAACTTGTGTATAGCGAATTTAACTTGAAAACTTCATCCTAAAATTCTGAATGTCTTGACAGAAAACGAGAAGAATAAATGGGGAGGTAAATACAACAGCCACGTAAGTGCAATTATGTACTATGTATGACAGTAAGGAAATTGTACTTATTACACTTAGTATTAAACCGTACTGTCAATTTGGAAGATGGGTTGTATACCCCATACAAGAGAGGGAGCAGAGCATTGGCTAAGAGCTATAGACCAGTTGCACTAGCATCCCACATAATGAAAGTTTTGAGAGCGTGATTGAGTTGGATCTTCTCCAGTTTTATGGAGACCAATGACTTCCTCAACCCAGGCCAATTTAGATTTAGAGCGTTAAGATCATGCCTTTCACAGTTAACTCGACCACGGTGACAAAATCACCGATGCATTTTTTATATTTTATTTATATATACAGTACAAGAGTTCTTACATTCTTGTGAAACCACTAGCATACATAGCGCTTTTGGCAGGTCCTTTATCTTAATTTTCCCTGGAATACGGCCAGCCAAATCATTTAACAACCAGGTACCCCATTCGCTGCTGGGTTAAAAAGAGGCACACAGTTAAAGACTGGCACCTAGTCAATCCTCCCCGGCCAGGATATGAACCCAGGCCTAATCGCTCGCGAAGCGTGGATTAGAAGAAAAACAATGCAAATGTCATATACATGGAATTTGCAACTGTGACCATGGAGTGATAACCCACAAACTGATGTCAATAGGAATAACAGGTAAATTTGGGAGATGAATATTCAATTTTCTGTTAAACAGAATGCAAAAAGTAAAATTAAATAAAATAAAATAGTTTATATTTTTGTTACAGTTCTAAAGGAGGAATCATTCACCCCTGCATGAATTTGTTATGCATCTTTGTGGCATTCTTGCCATATTCTCTTGTTATTCTCCTACACTGAGCTTTAATTTTGCTCTGTACCTAGTGTTACCCAATCTCCTAATTTTTATGTAATATCAAACAACCTTATCATTGTGTTCATTGCTGTCTTCTTTTATGTGCTAGCCATATGCTGTATTGTGACTACCAATTTTTGTCAACTACCATTCAAGCTGTCATTGCAACCAATCTTATATTGTTTCTGCTGTATTATGCCTACCAATTTTTTTGTCAACTACCATTCAAGCTGTCATTGCAATCAATCTTAGCTACCTATGTGCTTTAATATACTGTACCTACAATTTTCTCTCATCTTTTTTTTCATTTCATGTAATCTGTTATCATTTTTTGTCTATAATTTTGCAAGTATTTACCTCCTTAAAATTTTCTTAGATTAAGGACCTGCCCGAAACGCTGTGCGTGCTAGTGGCTTTACAAGACTGTAATTACCATATTCGTATCCTCACATTCCTTATGTACATTCTTGTATATGCATAAATAAATAAATAAATAAATGTTACACAACCTTATACTGTCAAATGTTATATAGAGCTTCAACAGCTTCCCATGACTTATAGCCTCACTGTGTCTAAATTTGGCCCTGGGTCACTCTGCAGCTGCCATATGGCATATTTGTGTCATTTTTTGAAGCCTGTGTAAACTTCTTTTCCATTTTCATTTCTAGTTCCTCTAATGTGCCAAAACTTTCATATTTTAGCCTTGTCTAATTATATTAGTTACAATTATACCAACCATGCAAATGAGATGCCTAAATATTCCCTTTCATACTGGTACTATTATTACTACTATTTTTTCAAATACATTTTCAAATATATAAATACTTCCTTAAAAGAACAGGTGACTATATTCTTTTGTACAGTATTTAGCTACAGTCCTCTGCTGCCACAGGGTGAGCAAAGAACACATTTCTATATACTATATTGGACTGTTCTAATTATCCTTATTAGAGATTCAGCAACTTTCTTTGTATTAGGTTTATGTGCTAAAATTATTTAATATACCACCATGCCAGAGAGTCATCTTGTAACTCACCTGAAATAGCATTTGTGACTGACATAAGTGGTGAATGTAGGGCTGGGGTGACAGACCAAACAGTGTGGTAGCCCACGATGCCAGCCAAGGCAAATGTGGTCATCATCTGTGTCATGGCAGCATTGGGTGACCCAATACCCAAGCTCACCAAACTAGCCAGACCTGTGAAAAACAAGTTGAGAAAATTTTTGATTAGGAATTACATAAGATTTTAAATTTCAGAATTACAGAACAGAAAATGAATGAAAAATAAAAATACAGTACTGATAAATTAAAAAACAATCTTGATTATTGAAATGAAATAACAAATTACAAATTTCAAAATGAAATAACAAATTGAAAAATATGAGTAGAATTTTGTATAAAATGTATTTTTAAGTTAATATTTTTTGGGGTCTGGAACAGATTAATTCAATTTACATTATTTCCTGTGGGAAAATTTGCTTTGTGTGACGAATTTTTAGATGACGACATGTCTCTGGAAATGGATTACGATCGTGAACAAAAGTACCAGTCTATCTCTAAAAAGTTAATTTCAACTTTGAGACCTAATAAAAATTAATTTCTGACCAAATCTCACCATTTTTACATATGTGCAAAGTGCTTAGTTCTAAGGAGCCCTCGCTGTTATTTAGTCATAGACCCATAACTTTTGGAGTTATAAATTTTTTATATCTAAATTTTGTACATATTTGGAAGGCCACAGTGAATAATTTTTTTTACAGTAAACTATGCTCTCAAACAATATTTTGCAGCAAGCAACATGAACGTTATATGCCACTCTGAGACCATAATGAATAAAATAAAAATTGGTGACATTTTAACATTTTCATTTTTATACCTAATTTGATTTTTTCCCCTGTTCATGGTATGATGTTTGTCCATTAGGAAAAGTTGGAGCATTTACCATGATGATGATATTTACAAAAACTTGAATGTTTGAGGAAGTTTCAGTCACAGTCACCCTTAACTCTTAAGAGTATTATTTTATAATATCTATACTTGCCTGAGGTATACATAAGAGAATCCTTCAAGGTCAGGTTAAAGTAGTTAGGGGGTGGT
The DNA here is from genome assembly GCF_040958095.1 of Procambarus clarkii. Classification (NCBI taxonomy): domain Eukaryota; kingdom Metazoa; phylum Arthropoda; class Malacostraca; order Decapoda; family Cambaridae; genus Procambarus; species Procambarus clarkii. The sequence continues at coordinate 32,305,011 of NC_091160.1, forward strand.
GGTGGTTCTTTTACTACAGCTGAACTTGTAACTGTTGTTGGTGACACCACAGGCGGAGGTGGAGGTGGCCATAGCATCTTGCCATTTTGCAAAATGATAGACCCTCTTACTACTTCATCCTCCAGGTTAATGTTGAAATGTTCTTTCTCACCAATGGACAGCAAAAACTTAGAGATGTTATTGCCATACAAAAAGGAAGCCTGGGTGGCTAAGCGTGAAGGAAGGTCTGTCAGTCCAATGTGAGTGACATCATTGTAAACTATTACCTCACCAGGGACAGTTGTTTCAATATTGCCTCCAGCTTCTGCTGCCAAGTCTACCACAACTGAGCCAGGTTTCATTGCATCTATATGTTCCTAAAAAAAAGAAGAGATTACATATTTGGAATTCTAAAACAGTTAACTTACAAAGATGAGTCAAGATGTCCATATGGCCAACTTCACAGATTCTCACAGAGATTAAATTCCATAATTATTTGCAATATAGTGCTAGGCAATTCCATTATTTCCCATGCTTCTCCTTTCAACAACATTTCTGAAGGTTTTAACACCAATAAATGATCCCAATACTGAACCACCTATGGAAACCAATAACTTCCTAAAGTTCTTACACTATAAACTAAATACAGTATCTGCAGAATTCAATAAACTGGAATTCCACAAATAAACCATTTGGAATAAATGGAAGAATACTAGAATGGATAAAACTATAGTTAAAACAAAGGAAACAGAGTTGTGCTAAGTGGGAATGAATCTGACTGGAGAAATATGATAAATGGGGTACAACAGGGGTTCATTTTGAGGCCAACCCTTTTTGTCATACACATCAATGACATATCAGTAGATGAGAATATTACAAACCACATCAAATTTGCAGACGACACAAAGATTAATGGTAAAGTGGGAAATGATAATTATGTTGAAGCCTTACAAAGAGATCTGTTGGAACTCCATAAATGGTCAGATGGCTGGGAAATGCTTTTGAAATATTGACACATGCATGACCCTGCATGTGAGGCATAACAACCCAAAGACACATGCCACAACTACCAAATTAATAACATTACACTACAGCAGATTGAAAAAGAAAAAAACCTTGGAGTCAAAATCCACCACTCAATGAAAGTTGCACAGCAGGTAAGGGAAGCAGTCAAAAAACCAGCATTAAATGTAATGAAACGCTATTTTCTGGGCGAGCCTCGGAAGCTCCCTGGAACTTATCGGGCTAATGTATGTTATATTAGACTGTGAGTTCAGACCTACCAGGGACCAGCGCCAGAACCTGGGCCCTTCAGAGAGGTTTCAGGAAGCAATGGCCTTGGAAAACCCTCGTGGTTGGGGGGTTTTCCTTATCTGCCATCGAATGGGGTTAGGCACCCAGAAAGGTAGGCATAACAAAACAAACCCCACATGGTAAGAAACTAAAACAAAAAACTGAACAAAGAGGTAGAAACTCCCTACAATCCCAAGGAAACAAGCAAACATCACACTTTACTGCCGTGTCGCTCGTCTGCGCAGCCCTCCCAGCCACAAGGGGGAGGGGGGACCTGGACCTCACCACACCGGCTGCCTAACATCAGTTCGGAAGCTAAGCTTCAACCAACGCGAAAAAACTGCTGACCGGTGGGAGGGAGGGTTGCCAGGGAGCCTCCAGGGCTCACCCAGAAAATGGCGTTTCATTACATTCAACGCTGGTTTTCTGTGGGGGAGCCCCTACAGCTCCCTGGAGCTACATACCCAAAAAGAAGGAAAAGAGAGGGTTGACCTGGGAGGCAGCCGCAACAAACTCCGCAAACACGAAGTCAAGATAACAGGCAGCAACCTGGAACCCAAAGCAACACAAGAACGCACAGGAGCAGACACGTTCACAAAAGAATGGGCAGCCAGGAACCTGTGCGACCCCAAAATACTCACGCCCGAAATGAGCACAAGACGTCACCAAACACGGCAGTGAAAGCTGCAAACGTCCGAACAGCACGAGCGCAGGGACAGACCGCAGGCTGGTAGACTTAAGAACCATGCGGACGACCTGGGAGACCCGAGCCCTGAAACAGGGAACGAGGGAAACCGGATCAACCCAAAGCGCATCCCCAGCCACGGCACGCAGGTAACAGCGAAGAGCCACTACCGGACAACACATGACACCCCCCCGGCCGAACTAAGCATCAATAACCCAGGGACCCCTCTGGAAAGCAGCCCATCTCAACCGTCGTCAGAAGGAGGGAGAAAGGCTGCAAACGTACAAACCTACCACCAGCACCAAAAGAGCAGAAACCCCTGCACCTGAAGAGAACCGGAAGCTCCCTGACCTGATACGCAGAGGCCAATGCCAACAAAATACAGTATGGCCTTTGACAAACAGTCTTGAACCAAAGGGGCTACCACAAACTGAGGAGAGGAAAGATAAGAGGGCACCCTAATCAAGGACTAGGACAGCTCAGGCGGTGCATGAGCAGGCCAGAGGTAAAAAAAAACAAGAGAAAGCGTACGGAACAGGGCGGATGTAACGTCCACCCCAAACGCAAGCCGGAGCAGCTCCACCAGCGCCACACAATACAAGGCGACAGTAAGAAGCATCAATTAACAGTCCTGAAAACCCAAGAAAGGACAAGACAACCAGATGCAAAAAAGAAGACAACCTATGAAGAGCAAGAAAATGGCGAATAGAAATGCCAGGAACATCATACTGTCGCCGAGATGAAGCTTGCAGGTGAGACACCATCAACGAAGCCACCTGATCACCATAGAGATGGTGATACATCTGCGTTAAAAGACCAGACGCGAAGAGCCGAGGAGAAGGTTGAACCAGTCACATACAGGACCGGTCTGACCAGTCAAAAGAGGCGGAGCCGCGGGAAACGCCCCGGGTTCAAACACCTATCAAGCAGCATCTGAAAACAAAGCTCGGGCGGCCACCAAGAGACCAAAAGGACTACTCTCCTTGGGAAGGACTCTAACCGAGCAAAAACCTGAAGTAATGGCTGGACAGGGAGAAGAGGAACAGGTAACTCCACCTCGACCAGTTCTGCTGAAAGCTTTTGCTTTTGCTCGGCTGACCCGGGCTGCCTCACTCTCCCCCCGTGGGGGAAAGGGCAGGGAGCAGGGAGCTAGTTGGACAAAGCAGGGAGCTTTGTCAAGTCAGGGAGCTAGTTGGACAAAGCAGGGAGCTTTGTCAAGTCAGGGAGCTAGTTGGACGAAGAGTTACTTGTTTGTTTTCTTTCTGGGGAGTTCCTTTGCTTTTTTGAGGACATAGGTTGCAATTCTAACCTGACTGTGGTCTGTTTTGTTTTGTTTTGCCTACCTTTCTTGGTGCCTTCCCTGGTCGATGGCAAGTATGATATACTTTAAATGTAAAGTGTTCATAGGCCATTGCTCACTGCGCCTCTCTGAAGGGGCCAGGTACTGGCGCTGGTCCCCAGTAGGCAACAAGAACTCTGACCGATGACCTCAAATAGGATAGCATTATCAGTGGGATAGCTTCAGGAAGCAGACGGGGCTCCCCACAGAAAAAGTAGATAAAGAAAAAAAGAAAAGATATTATTAAGGATACTTACTCTTTTAATCAGAACTGGGGCTTTTCTTCCAGGAATAAGAGCTGTAGAAATTATAACATCTACTTCTTTGGCCTGCTTTGCAAATAGAGCCATCTCTGCATCAATAAACTCCTTAGACATCTCTTTTGCATAGCCACCTGTACCCTCTCCCGATTCCTGGAATATGATTTGAGAACATAATAAAGACTTATTGGGACAATTTTGCCTGCAAGTGTTTTATAATACCTAACATACACATAGATAGTGTTTATAAAAGGAAATGTAAAGGTCAGGAATGCATACGTGGGGCAAGGTCAGGGAGGCATATCACCACTGCCTCACTCCATTTGCCATCGCCCTCACTCCACACCACTACCACATGACAGTTCATGTGGGCATGTGAAGCATCATGTTGCTTTGGGCCATCATATGTGGAAGATTACTTTTTCTGGCTTTAGTGAAGTGGAATGTGAAAATTGTTTCACTACTCCTGTGGCTAGTGGCAGTGGTGTACAAAGGAGGAAGAAGAAGGGAGATTTAAGAGTTTAATCCGTTCCTGGAGACAGCTCGTAATCCAAAAACTCTTAAAACGAAGCTAATTTCCCCCCCCCCAAAAAAAAATAATGGGAAGTGAATTAATCCGTTCCTGAATACCCAAAAACCTCACTTCAAACTAAATTTTATACCTAATTCATCGAAATCTACAATACAAAACTATGTTCAAGTTATTACTTACCCTTGCTGTTGGCGTATGGAAGATCGTGAGGAGGAGGGAGGAGAGGTGGTGTTACTGTTTGGAAGGGGAGTCCCCTTCCATTGTATCAGGCAGTGAGGACTTCTCTGGTGTGAATTCTCTGGCACGTTTTGCCTGCATACCACTAGGACCTGCTTGTGGCTCACTGCTTGCTCGTCTTATTAAGAATCTGTCTAAAGACACTTGTTTTTCCCTACATTTTAACACATGTCTGTAGCTCCAAGGGCAGTACTTACAAGGCACCTGGGGAAGAAAACCCTAGGCACATGCAGCCTGAGTACTGAAGAATAACTGCGGAGACAGCCGGGCGACAACGGGTGATGTCATACTAGTTTGCTCGTTTTTGTTTGGGGAGTTCTATCCACTAGTTTGGCTTTTGGTTGCAATTTTCACCAGAATAGGGGTTTGTTTTGGGATGCCTACCTTTCTGGGTGCCTAACCTGGTCATGGCAGACATAGAATGCTTCCAATAACACGGGGGTTTCTATAGGCCATTGCTCCCCATGCCTCTCTAGAGGGGGCCAGGTTCTGACTCGTGGTCCCCGGAGGCTCATAAGAACTCCATACACATGACTGATGCCAAAGTCTGACATTAGCATATCAGCCTAGCTAATGATATGCCTAGAATATGCATATCAGCATATTCGGCTCTAGGAAGCCAAAGGGGCTCCCCCCAGAAAAAGCCACCAACTACATATCCACTCTGTGGACACTTCTTACTACTATTCTTCTTTGAGCATCAGACAGGTGGTTGCATCTCTTTATCACTGCATTATCTTTCAGTTCCAGTTATTAGGAGCTGTTCTCCTTATCAACAAAACGTTCTTATTTTTTTTAAATTTGTCTAAAATCAATTTCTGAAAATATTTTGATGAAAGTTTCACGACACTGAAGCCAGTAAGTTGGAGATTTGTTTAACATTTTTAAGTTATTTTTACATAATTCAAATATTTTTTACTTCTGGGGCCAGGTTCTGACTCATGGTCCCCGGTAGGCCTAGAACTCCATGCACTTAAGACTGATGCCAGGGGTCTAATACTGTACATTCATATCAGCCCAGGGAGCAGACAGGACTTCCCCCAGAAAAAATCTATTCCTTCTGTCCATTTAGTGAAAATGACTATGTGCTGTTCTATTGCAATTTCTGCTGTGCCTTCACTATGTAATTGTCTTTTTTTTATTGTAATAATTCAGTTCATTTTTGTTTTTCATCTCAATTTGCTTCAAGCCTTAAAACTAGATATTTTTTCATATCATGCCCAAAACCTTATGCGTATTAGTGGCATAAGGCAAAGTATATACTTGCCCAACCTAGAAATCCAACATTCTTCTTATATCTATCTCATTTCATATGCACGTACTTTTCCCAAAATCTAAATTATTATTATTATTATTTGTTTACGGGTGACATTGGGGATGACACTGGCTGGCCTGTAACACTCCAAATACTTATTACCCAACTTAAAAGGTAAGGTGTGGCTAGCCCCAAGCATCTGGCCTGCCGTCTTGGACAAACAAATTTTCATAAATCTTACCTTAACATGGAGTTCTAAAAACTCTGCTCCAAAGGATTCAACTTGTTCTTTGACAGCTGCTCGTGTGTCAAAGGCACGAACGATGGCACCCATGTTTTTAGCTTGTCCCACAGCAGCCAGACCTGCTACACCACCACCGATGACCAAAACTTTAGCAGGAGGAACCTTGCCTGCGGCTGTTATCTGACCTGGAAGATATTAGCATTACATATATTGATATATTAGATAGCAGCTGTCTGCCTGTACTACTTATTTTACTACCAAAGCTAGTAACACGACTTGTCAGTTTGCAGATCATTATCTTCTTAACATTATCGATGGCCGTGGACGACGCTCACGTCCACTTTTTTTCTCTTGAGTCCTAGCCGTGGACAGCGCTCGCGTCCAATACAAAAATATTTGTATAAAATTCATTTTTTATCCGATCAACTTCAGGATAGTTTCAAAATAAGCGCCCTTTAGAGTGCGCACAATTTGATACCAAAATGAAAGATGTAGCATGAAACCTGATGTCAGAAAACTTAAAAGATTATAAATACATTTTTGGTCAAAATTTTAAAATATTTGTTAAAATTCTATTTATTGTGCTATTATTTTGGGACTAGTTTAAAAATGCGTACCTTTACATTGCGAACAATTTGATACCAAAATGAAAGATGTAACACAAAAATTTATGTCAGAACACTGGAAAGATATAAATAATTTTGTGATGATGAGCGTACAAAATTAAAATATTTATTAAAATTCCAGTTATTGCTCTATTATTATTATGGGACTAGTTTTAAAATACGTGACTTAATATTGCAAACAATTTGATACACAAAATGAAAGTCATAACACGAAAATTGATGTTATCAAACTGAACAAGTATACACATTAGGTTGCGGTGTGCCAATTGGTACTCGTTTACAGGTAACTTTAGGCTTTCGTGTGGGGAATCACGCCGGGCTTTTGTACATTATATGCATATACTCCTGCAGGGAATTTAATTGGGAACACAATGATACCAAAACGAACGATGTAGCACAGGAATTAAGGTGAGAAAACTGAAACGAGTAAACACATTTTACTGATTTTGTGCGCTCACAGGTAACTTTTCCCGAATTTAGGCTTTGCTGTTGGGAGTCACGCCAGGCTTTTGGACATTATATGCACATATACCTGTAGGGAATTCTATTGCGAACACAATGATACCAAAACGAATGATGTAGCACGAGAATTAGAGGGAGAAAACTAAAACGAGTACAATATATGCATTTCAGTGTCGTCGCACACTTGCCCACACGCTCGCCTGCACGCCGGGGGCATGACCTCTAAGTTGGCAGCGCGCATGCCCAGCACGCAATAGTGTTTAGTCATTTTACTTATGAAAAAATACTAAGAATTTTACAACCTCCTCTTCATGCCAAATGACAAAAATTATCTTATGCATTACTGTATGTCAAATGAACAACCGAGGTCTGTAGTGTCAGATGACATCCCCCCTACAATGGGTGGGGCTTCTGAATAAAATGGTGCATCTTAAATCATCTCCAGGCAGCTGGAACATATGGGGCAATTCCTTTCATGCAACTGGATCAGTTTGAGGTTAAATACAAACTAACTTTCACTTACCTGTGAAGAAGCGGCCAAAATGATTAGAAGCTTCAACCACTGCTCGGTATCCAGCAATATTGGCCATCGAACTAAGTGCATCAAAAACCTGGGCACGAGATATTCTTGGTATACAGTCCATAGCTAAAAGAAACAAATAACAACCCTTTGCTTTAGACACTGAAAAGAAAACTAATACTGTACAAAGCTATAATCAGATCATTAAATGTGGGAAATATATTCGTACCACTAGCATGTTACAGCATTAACAAAAATTTGAAACTCTTGGAAACGAGATTCCATCTTAATGCACAAGCACTATATTTCATATAAATACAGCTCGAGTATTTTCAAAATAAATAGCAAATTGGAAAAATAAAATAAAATACAGAAACTTGTTCAAATGCATTAATAAACACTGCAAAATATAAGTACAGTATAGAACAATGACAAAAGCATAAACTTACCAAATACAGTCATATCTTTAGCTGCCAGTTTGTCAACTATGTCTTTGTTTTGTGCAGGATATATGAAAGACACCAAAGTGTTGCCACCCCTCAACAACTCTACTTCTTCAAGCTGTGGTAGCCGCACTTTCAGCACAATGTCTGCAATACCAAATGTCATTGCTTAATACTGCTCAAAAAAAAAAAAAAAAAATGCGTTGAATGTAATGAAATACCATTTTCTGGGTGAGCTCCGAAGGCTCACTCCGTTAGCTCCCCTGAAGCTAACAGGCTGATATGATACATTCGACAGGGGCATTAATCTATTAAGCTCAGCCTATCGGGGACCACGAGCCAGAATCTGGCTCCCTCAGAGAGGTGCAGGGAGCAATGGCCCTGGCATGACTTTTGTTAGGCCAAAGCTAGAATATGCAGCGGTTGTGTGGTGCCCATATCTTAAGAAGCACATCAACAAACTGGAAAAGGTGCAAAGACATGCTACTAAGTGGCTCCCAGAACTGAAAGGCAAGAGCTACGAGGAGAGGTTAGAGGCATTAAATATGCCAAAACTAGAAGACAGAAGAAAAAGAGGTGATATGATCACTACATACAAAATAGTAACAGGAATTGATAAAATTGATAGGGAAGATTTCCTGAGACCTGGAACTTTAAGAACAAGAGGTCATAGATATAAACTAGCTAAACACAGATGCCGAAGAAATATAAGAAAATTCACTTTCGCAAACAGAGTGGTAGACGGTTGAAACAAGTTAGGGGAGAAGGTGGTGGAGGCCAAGACCATCAGTAGTTTCAAAGCGTTATATGACAAAGAGTGCTGGGAAGACGGGACACCACGAGCGTAGCTCTCATCCTGTAACTACACTTAGGTAATTACACTTATGTAATTACCACACACCAGCTAGCCCGCCACTAGCTGCCACTCCCTCCCTCACCTCACCTGACTCACCAACATTCTCTTCCCATCATACTGTTTTTTGCTTCTATTCACTATATATAGACATTATATATGTAAGTATCTGCATGTTTTGTTCACCATAGCAAACCACTAAGCTGATATTGTGAGTCCAGACAGTAAAAGGTGGTCACAGAGTCAGCAGACAACGCTACCTCCCTCCCCACCAAGATTACTCCTCCCACTAGTTCTAATTATCACCACAATCCTGCTATTATCAGAATCCTGGACATTTTTATCACAGTCAGGGGTCTTCTGTAATATTATCATCGCTAAATAATACCATGTACATATATATTTTGACATTTTTAGGCGATGCTGTTGTCACAAGCTGAACAGCAGAGCAGTGTGCTCATGCTGCATGCACCAGCCTTGGTGGCTCACTCAGTACTAAGGCCCTAACACCCGAGAATGTTGCCCACGATTTTTTTTTTTTTAATGGCAGAGTGATAAGACAGTTGAAACCAGTTAGGCGAGGTGGGTGGTGGTGGTCAAAACCGTCAGTCATTTCAAAGCGTTACATAACAGAGTGGTGGGAAGACGAGACACCACGAGCGTAGCTCTCATCCTGTAGCTACACTTAGGTAATTACACACACACACACACCAGGAAGACAGACAGAGGAGGAGTTGGATGACCAATAAGAGGGCTTGATAATGATAATGAGAGGATTGCAGTAAGAGCAGATAAATATAAATCACAATTGTTGGTATTGGTGACCAACTTTAACCCCTTAACTGCGTTGCCTCCAAATATGACACCCCCGCAGTGCGCAGGAAATAAATTCTTTGGAAAAAATTCTTTTTTCTTTTTAAAGTGTCAGAAAAAAAATTGAAATTGTACTTACTTTGGCTGCTCTGGGGTCCGTAAGTTGGGGCGTGACGTCGTCATTCCCTGTTCGCCCGTGACGTACGCTCCCGGAGCCAGTAGGGCGCTCTGGGCAGGGCATGCGAGTTGCCGCAAATATATTTTCGTTCATTTTTTTCGCACAGTTCCAAATACATTTTATTTGTTTTTATGTGCTCATCCTATGTATAGTGAACACGTACACTATATTATGGCAGTAAAACATCCGTACTGTCCGAAGACACTGTGTTACGTGCATGACACTTGTGTACACATATGCAGCACATATTTACAATGTATCATGCTAATTTATGTATATATACAATCTATTTACAGACTATACACTGTCACACACTACATTCACCATCAACACATTCAGAACACCTCGAGTGAGAGCAGCCACACCCAGCCAGTCTCCCTCACTCCAACATCTTACTCGCCAACATTGCTCCTCCCACTATACTGTTATAGTTCTTATTACACATGTTCTATATACCTATCTACATGTTTTATTTACCAGAACTATGCAAGCAAGCATTGTGTAGGTATTGTGTCCAAACAGTACAGTGGCCACTATACACTGCATGAGAAATCACACAGCAGACGACGCTACGATTACGTCACCTCCCTCACCAAAATAGCTCCTCTCAACATTCTCCTGTTGCTGTTCTTACACTATATACACACACTATATATACCCATGTACATATGTTTTGCCCATAGCGAACCACTAAGCTAGTATGGTGAGCAAAACAAGAGTGGCAGCCACACACACACGATGAGGCTACCTCAATTCTCGCCTTCCCTCCCTCGCCAAAATTCCTCCTTCCACAATACTACGCACAATGCTAATTATAACCACATTCCTGCTATTATCACAATCCTGGTCACTAATTCCTGTAAATGAATAATTGACCACACGTTTATTTTGAAAAGGAACCTAAGAAATCATTTGAAGATTCCTAGATGGACGAAATAATGCTGTGGTGCTGTGGCTAGCGCTGTGAATATCGTGAACAGCATTGAATCACTGATATTTGAACATTGTACCCAGTCATTATCACACTCAGGCTCTTCTATAACACTATCATAGCTAAATAATACAAGTTATATATATATTTTGACATTATTAGGCGATGCTGTGGTCACACGCTGAACAGCAGTGCTGTGCGCTCATGCTGTGAGCGCCAGCCTTGGTTGCTCACACACTACTGAGGCTCCCACACCTGGGAATATGGACCACGATTTTTTTTAAAGATGGCGTCTGTTTGCAAGAGCCCTGAGGAAGCTGATGTGAACCCCATGTAGCCGCGGGAGTTTCGAATGGAACATGAAAAATACAAATACCCGGAGGCGCGTTGCGCAAACCAGACGCGAGCCTGCAGGCGCGTTGCGCAGTTTAAGGGTTAAAGCAATAGACTAGGAAGCCTATGAAGCAAGAACTGAGGACATTTAGATTGGCAGATTCGTAACCCTCAATCCTGGAGACATTCATGTTCCAACATGTTAGACAGACAATGAGAATGAGGGCAGGGGATATTCTGTCTATGCTGGATTTGACATTTACCAGGAAAGAATTAGAGATATTTGACATTCAGTACCTTGAGTGACCATGTCTATTTGGAAATAAAATATGCAATGCATTATAATCTAGAAGAGAATGAGGAAAAAGCAGTTGAAAAACCTTATTTCAGGAGAGGATACATGGGAAACTTAGCAAGTTTTTTTAATTAATATAATTGGAATTATTAGTTGTTAAGTATGGAAGAAAATGAAAAGCATGTCAAATTTTGAGATATATGATGCACAAAAAAAAGATTTACCAAAACAGAGATGCAGAAATAGAAAAAAGGATTGGTTCAACCAAATTTGTAAGAGGGCCAGAGAACAAAAGATAAATTTGTTAATCAATATAGGAAGAGGCCAAACCCTCAAACATACCAGTAATACAAAGGAGCAAGAAACAATTACACGGCAGTGAAAAAGAGAAGCAGGAAGAAACTTTGATAAAGGGATAGGGAACAAATGTTAAACAGAACCAGGCCTGTTTTATAAATTAATTAAAAGCAAATTGCAGGTAAAAGATAAAATTCAGAGGTTGAAAATGGGGAACAGATTCTTGGGGAATGAAAAGGAAATGAGACACTAATTTAGTTATTTGTTTATTTTGGCCTCTATATTTTTGAGCAAGTTTATGCTGTAATATATCCTACAGAAACTTAGGCCAATCTGTATAAAACTAGGAGAGAACTCACCAGCTCCAAATGCACACTTCTTGTCAACAATTTTGGCACCAGCTTCTTCAAAGGCAGAATTGTGATATTTAGCCTCCAAACCTGCTCCATCTTCTAGCACTATGTTGAAACCTTTTTTGGACAGGGCAGCCACTGAAGCTGGAGCAAGTGCCACTCTGTAAGTAGTTATAATTTCAGATATAGAATAAATAATTATAACTTTCTTCCATGATTAATCTTGAAAAGGCAATTATAAAGCTAGTTTATATAACTTTGCCAGTACTTTGTTTGCACTTCACACATGTACAGGCAGCCATGTGCTTTGCCAACCCCTCGGGGCTCAGATCCGTTGGTTAACCTGTTGTGTTCTTAAAGTGGAATTTAAATTCTGTGGGTAAAAATAGACAGTCATAGCATAAACGACAGTACAGTATTTTGTTTGTACTCACCAATATGAGAAGTCCTGATCCACTTGCTATCTTGATGATCATTGTTGATAAAGCTTTGCTATTTACATGTAAGAGGAGGTTATTGATGGTGACGGGTTGACTGAGGTGGAGATTAATGGTTATAAGGTAACCTTAGATGTTGACGCATTTGGGTCAACATGTGACGAGTCAGGTGCAGGTGGGGCAATGCGAGCTTTCTTGGAAGCCTTTGCAAAAGACTAATTGATACAGTGGAACCTCGATACTCGTATGACCCTGTGCTCGTATTTTTCGGTACTCGTACTCAATTTCTCCGAAAAATTTCATTTGGTACTTGTTGTTTGCCTCGGTGCTCAGAGTTTGTTCATATATGTACGGGTCCAACGCAAGCATGGCTTTTCAGTTTACCAGTGTCTCCCGCCTAGTGATGATCGCGCTTGAATACTTTGGGAAGAATTTCATTTTTTGTGCTTTTTTTGGTTTCTGAACATAGAAAGTTCTTATTATATATTACACCATGGGTTCCAAGAAAGTCAGTAGTATTGTTCAACCTAAGAAAATAGTTGTGAGGATGACGATTGAGGAAAAACAAATCATTCATAGTGAGACAATGTGATGTCTGACTACAGACAAGTGTTAAAACATAGGGAAAACAAGTGTCTATAGACAGATTCTTAGTAAGACAAGAGAGCAGTGAGCCACAACCATGTGCTAGGGGTATGCCTGCAAAACGTAAGAGGGAGAGTATGCCAGAAATGTCATCACTGCTTGATGTTATAATGGAAGGGGACTCGCTCCCAAACACTAGCACCTCTCCTCCTCCCCCCCCTCCTCCTCCTCCTCGTCTTCTATATGCCAACAAGAGTCCTCTACAAAGGTAAGGTACTATGAGTAGTTTTCTGCATGAAATGTATTTTTTTGGTAATATTTTGGGGGGTGTGGAACGGAAGAATTCAATTTACATTATTTTTTTATGGGAAAATTCATCTCGGTCTTAGAAAATTCTTACCTGTTTAAAACTCCTGACCTGAACATCAGATGTCTGAATGAATATTACAGAATTTAACTTTTCACAACACAATCTCATTACAACTACACAACAATTTCACAATCACATATCACAACCCTCCCCCATTCCTCCTGCATCCCATCACATATGTTTAAAACTTTCCACACTTTCACCATAAAAACTTTAATTCTAACCTTTCCACATACTGTACCTCTTTTCATTTTGCCATATTTCTTTAGGTACTCCAATGGTCATGTTCTTGTATGGAATACCAGGGATAGCTTCAGCAGGTTTGGCGGCTTCATGAAGACGGGAGTGAGTTCGAAGCCCTCGGATAGAGCTGATCAGTGGTCTAAGTCCACTTCCACCTGATACCTCAAATGGTGTTAACGAGAAGCGTAGGAGCAACGCCATCTCTGAAAAATTAATCAAGTAACACAAAAAAGATTAAAACAAATAAAAGTTACCACAAAAATGTAAAAATAACATAACTTAAGTACTCATTAATTTAAAGGATTGTACAGTACAGTACTATACAGAGAAATATATTTTTCTACTGCCAGCAACAGGAAGCCTGTTATGATAGCAACATCAAATGTGGGAAATGCTCTGGTTCCCGTTACCCACATGACTATGCACAAGATGCATAAGATATACTCTGCTGCTCAAACTGTGGTGGTGCTCATGACATTACATTCAGACAATGTCCTTCGTACGTAGTGTCACAAACTCAGGCTTTCCCCCACCATCAAACTGCAATACGGTCGTGCTCTGAGACTATCTAATTCTATCCGTCATCTACCACTACATCACACTCCATCGCCCCCTTTGCTTGTGCCTGATCAGTCTGTCACTGACATTTTTGAAGCCCCAAGAGTCCAATTGTCTCCCACATACCATACAACTGAGTCCTGTTCTTGTTGAAACAAGTCACTTGCATTGCGGATGCACTTGAGAAGACGCTGTACCAACTCCTGACTAAATTCTTTCCACAATCCGTCCGACACATTCCCGAGGCTGACCCAATGCACTCCCTCCTTTGCATCTACTATGCTTGACATCCAACCTCCCGCTGCTGTTTAACATAGCGAACCACTAATCTTGTATGGTGACGGTAGACAGTAACAGGTGGCCACACACAACTCGTGCTCCCTCCTTCCCTTCCACCCTCACTGGTTCAAGGCCAGATGCACTAACATTCCACCTTCAAGTATACTGTTTGTATTGTTATTATCCCTATACTAAGCTGGTATAGTGCCCAAAGAGCATAGTGGCCACCCTTACCCAGCATGACAAGTCATGCAGATGTTGCCACCTCCCTCACCACAATGGCTTCTCCCAACACTCCTTTTGCTATCATTACACTATATATACACGTTATATATAAGTATCTACATTCATGTTCACCATAAGGAACCACTAAGTTGGTATGCCGAGCCAAACAGCAGCAAGTAACATATCAAGATGTCTTGACATCTCTGAGATGTTTGAACTGATGCTGGAAACCACCCTCAATAACACCTTGGCGCGCCTTACCAGAGTCACTTCCTGGGCCGATTTGCCACAAACCCCGACCCCTGGCCGTAAGAGGAAGCAATCCTCAGCTGTCCCAGCTTTCAAGCGCCATGTCACTTTGCCTGATAAATTACATACATCTCGCACTCCCGTGACACATCCTCACCCCACTCCCAGGTCTTCCTCATGCTGTCCTCCTGGTGCATCTAAGAAGACCGATGTGATCTCACGTGTATTATACATATCTCTATAATCTCATGTGTATTATACATATATAAAACGCTGAACTGTAATGCCAATCCTGACCTTAAAAGCTTCATTGAAGGTTGTAACAGAACCCATGAGCACCACACCATGCTAGGCAAGGAAGTCAATGAGATGTATGTCAAGTTTTGTAAAATATATGATAAAGGCACAAAAAAATTTATACCAAAACAGAGATGCAGAACTAGGAAATAGGATTGGTTCAATAGAAATTGCTAGAGGGCCAGAGACCAAAAGACACAAAAATGGAATCAATACAGGAAGAGGCCAAGCCCCCAAACATACCAGCGATACAAAGATGCGAGAAACAACTACACGGTAGTGAGGAGAGAGGCAGAAAGAAATTTTGAAAAAGGGATTGCAGACAAATGTAAAACAGAACCAGGTCTATTCTATAAATTCATAAACAACAAATTGCAGGTAAAGGATAATATTCAGAGGTTGAAAATGGGAAATAGATTCCCGGAAAATGAAAATGAAATGTGTGAAACACTAAACGAAAAGTTCCAAAGTGTGTTTGTACAAAATGAAATCTTTAGGGAACCAGACACAATAAGAATTCCAGAGAACAACATAGAGCACATAGAGGTGTCTAGAAACGAAGTGGAAAAAATGCTCAAGGAGCTAAGTAAGAACAAAACAGTTGGTCCAGATGGAGTTTCACCATGGGTTCTGAGAGAATGTGCACCTGAGCTCACCATTCCACTTCAACTGATTTTTCAGGAATCCCTGTGTACAGGAGTTGTAGCTGATGTGTGGAAAAAGGCTAACGTAGTTCCAATCTACAAAAGTGGAAGCAGAGAAGACCCCCTTAATTATAGACCGGTATCATTGACAAGTGTAATAGTCAAAATATTAGAAAAAATAATTAAAACTAAATGGGTGAACACCTGGAGGAAAACGATATAATATCAGACAGACAGCATGGTTTTCGATCCTGTGTAACAAACTTACTCAGTTTTTATGATCGAGCCACAGAGATATTACAGGAAAGAGATGGTTGGGTTGACTGCATCTATCTGGACCTAAAAAAGGCTTTCGACAGAGTTCCACATAAGAGGTTGTTCTGAAAACTGGAACATATTGGAGGGGTGACAGGTAAGCTACTAACATGGATGAAAAATTTCCTAACTGACAGAAAAATGAGGGCTGTAATCAGAGGCAAGGTATCGGATTGGAGGAATGTCACAAGTGGAGTACCACAAGGTTCAGTTCTTGCACCGGTAATGTTCATTGTCTACATAAACGATCTACCAGTGGGAATACAGAATTACATGAACATGTTTGCTGATGATGCTAAGATAATAGGGAAGATAAGAAACCTAGATGATTGTCATGCCCTTCAAGAAGACCTGGACAAAATAAGTATATGGAGCAACACTTGGCAAATGGAATTTAATGTGAATAAATGCCATGTTATGGAATGTGAAATTGGAGAACATAGACCCCACACAACCTATAAATTATGTGAGAAATCTTTAAAGAATTTTGACAAAGAAAGGGATCTAGGGGTGGTTATCTTGAGGTTATCTTGAGATGATTTCGGGGCTTTTAGTGTCCCCGCGGCCCGGTCCTCGACCAGGCCTCCACCCCCAGGAAGCAGCCCGTGACAGCTGACTAACACCCAGGTACCTATTTTACTGCTAGGTAACAGGGGCATAGTGTGGGAACCGACCTGTGAGATTTATATTTGTTTAATTTATATGAATATATATTTACGTTAATTTATATACTTCGATAGCAATTTGTATAATGATAAGTGGACTGTATTTCTGCAATAATCTCAATCTCACAAATCGATCCTCTACACATTAGGGGGGGTTATTAAATTAATATATATGCAGCCAATCAAACTACAGAATTAACTACATACATTGAAGAGGTTCCTTATCTTATAGTACAGCAGGCTAGTCCACCAGGTATAACTAGGGTGTAGACACCAAATTATCCTCTTTGAGGTAGCTTCTATCACCCAGTA
>NC_091160.1:32334617-32622117 GCF_040958095.1 Procambarus clarkii
CCGCTAGTTGAACCACAAAACTAAAGAAAATGCTGAAAGTTGATGTTGTTGTGAACACTTCGCCCCAGCCTGGCCGAGTGCTCGTCTGCTCGGCCCCGGCGCCGCCTCCTGCGCACCCTCACACCTTATACATCTCACATTACAATAGTTGACGTCAAATCTACAAACGTAAAACAATATTATATTGAAAATATGAATAATAAAATTTGTTTTGGATGTTCCAGTTGAAGATAAAAAGCGGTGTTGGTGGTGGATAAATGTTTAAGATTGTAAAGGTGTGAAGGAGGAGAGAGCCAGCAGTGGTGGCAGTAGTGGCTGGCAGCAGCGGCGCTCATACACTGGTCAGCGGCTCAACTCTACTTCTCTTCTCCTCACCATGACTTCTGCACTTGCCAACATCACCAAGGCAGCCCGTGCGGCGTTGCCATTACAGTCCCGAGTGGCTCTACCGACTATGACGACCCAGAGGCGCGGCTGTAAGTATTAAATCGTGAGATTGTGATTGTGGCCGGCGGTGGCCGGGTCCGGGTAGCCGGCCGCTGCTAATTTAGTCAGCCGGGTAATACTGGTCTGGCGGAGGTCGCCGGCGGGGACCTGCCTACCCGCACTACCTCCACTGTGTGGAGTTGGTGTAATGTAGGTTTGTCGTTGTAGTTGTTAATTATGGTAACGACGGGGCTAAGCTGTATGTTCCCTGCCTGTATGTAGGATTGACTGGGCACCTAAGTTAGTTTATCTGAGGGTAGGAAGGAGTGGAGTGTGCCAAAGCTCTGATGGGCCTGACACAAGCCTGTCATTTCCTATCCTGTTTCTACATATGTCACACGATTAAGTATTTCGTGTTTGTAATCACTAACTATAAAATATAATTATCAAACAAATAAAGAAAACATCATTTATTTATGAATTTAAGAAGTTAAAACACTTAGTGTTTACAAAATACAACCAGTGAAAAGTTTCACAATAGTTTCCACTAAGGTGTGAGAGATTTTTGGGGGAGTGAACTACTCTTGTTGTGGTGTCCTGTGGCGATCTGTGGTACTACAGCCGTGATGTGGCATACGACTCAGGATTCCACTGAACTAGAGGAGGTCCAATTAGTTTAGCAAACATAAGTGCTTATATGAAACAACTGTGGATGTCTTCAAGAGAAAACTAGATAGTTTTCTTCAAGAAGTGCTGGACCAACCAGGCTGTGGTGAATATGTGAACCTTTGGGCCCTCTCCAAGCAACAGCCTGTTGGACCAAGCTCTCACGAGTCGAGCTAGGCCTCGGGCCGGGCTTGGAGTAAAAGAACTCCCAAAACCCCATCAAACAGGTATCAAAACGAGTATACATGATTTGAGAATTCTTGAGCGTTTTGTTATCAGGTTCATGTGATTGAATCTCCCCTCACTCGGCAGTACTAATAGGAATAACTTGTAAACAGCTCGGTAATGAGTATAAATCTTGCGGGATGCAGAATCCTTAATCCTCCACATAGTCTAAAATCTGACAGGAAGTGAGGCTTGTTTCCACTGAGTCGCTGAGAGAAAGGTTGAGGGCTTTTTCTAACATTGATTTCAGCAGGCTGTCGTACTCTTCTGATTTAATATTATTGGAAGATGGCAAACATCTAAGAAAGTAGGTCAGCCTGGGGAGGGACAAGCATCTGGTGACGAGGTAAAGTGCATCATGAGCATCAATGTCTTCGATCCTCTTATCCATCCTCTTCAGGTCAGTGATCTTCTTACCAAGGACCTCGTCGATGGTGTTCCCTCCAAGAGGAGCTCCTAGGCGTGTGCTGTCATCAGGGTTGGTTATGGATATCAAGCAAAACAACCTTTATTTGCTCTATTATGTGCTGGTTGGTGGAGGTTATTTCACACTTGGAAGAGTTCAGGGTGAGGCCTGGACTTGCTCCTTGCTCCTGAATTATTCTTATGTCATTCAGGAGGGAGTCTGGGGAGCCAGCTAGAGTACCATCGTCCAGAAAACCATATGTTGAGCTCACTGGACAGGATATCAGTAATTTCCTTGATGACTAGGCAGAAAAGAAAAGAAAAGGAGCAAGAGGGTCACCCTGTTGGACACCTTCTTGTGATTCAATTTCATGTTCTGCGAGTAAGAGTTAGATTCTTGCTGTAACAAGTTTATAAACGGGTAGAGGGAAGGAAAATGTAATGAATCGCACTTAGTACTGTATCCCTTCTTACCAGATTGAACGCATTTTTGAAATCCAGTTTTATCATGGCTTTTTTATATGTAATTCCCTGGCACCGTATGGGTGCCAGGGGACCGTACAGGTCCATACATATTTATATATATATATATAAGTGAACAGGTTGGCACTTAGACAATTATTATTTAGAGTAGCCATTTTCTCTAATATTTTTCATTGCTTTCCAGATGGCACAGACAAACGCATTGAAGTGGTAAATCCTGTTGTAGAGTTGGATGGCGATGAGATGACTCGTATCATCTGGGAGAAAATTAAAGAGTACCTAATCTTCCCCTACCTTAAGGTAATGTACAGCTAGCAGTGTCCTCAGACCAAAATTCTAGCATAACTAGTGTGTTGTAGATCATTTTTCTTTGCTGCCAATTTAGGAAAATATTGTATCCAGTGCTGTGTTGTGCATATTTCTCTATACAAACAATATTATGAATACAGTATTCTTAAATTGTACTCTCCCTTCTGAACAAATTTAGAATACAGAGGTGAGAAGAGTTGAAAGTGTCTCCTAGCTATCTTTATGGAGTAAGAATGTTCTTTGGCAGTGTCTGCTTGCTATTTACTGGAATTGACCAGATGGTAACCATCCATCTAGTGGCCACAATTTTTCCTGAGAATTTTTTTCCAGCTACATTTTGAATGGCAGTAATATCTTGGTATTTACAGCTTCAGCTGGTAGGCAGTTCCAAGGGTTTATAACCCTATGGGTGAAAAAAAGTATCTCCTGTTCTGTCCTACATTGTAACTTGAGTCTTGAAGCTGTTACCTCTTGTATGTTTTACATGTTACCTTTTAATCTCTCGGTTGCACACCTGTTTGTGTGAAACATTGTAATGCTCAAACATATTCGTGTCACTAAGAAGCGTACTATATTATTTGCTTAAGACAATAAAACATTAAATTTTTGGTGTTTTATATTGTACGTAGTTATATATAACGGAGCAACAGAACCAACTAGGAACGAAAATACTGTATTCTAAATCTGGTCTTCACAAACAATGAAGACTTAATCAGAGACATTACAATCTCAGATATCACTCGGATCACAAACTCATCGAAGGGAAAAACTAACATAAATACTCATAATACACCTAAAACAATTATCTAGCGAGAGAGGTTATTCAATAAATTCAGTTATAATAATAAAAGAATAGACTGGGAAAAATAAACGGCTAACTTACAAACATTCAATGGGAAACCGTTCTAATAAACGTAATAAAAACCGTAATAAAATCCCACTCAAGGGATTGGACAACTGACTACCTACAACCTACAAGTACTAAAGCCAAGGGTGTACGTGAGGGCATTATTTGCAAGCACACAGAATGAAGAAACAGGAAGCGAAAATTTATCTGTACTTGGTGCACTGAGAGAGAGTCACGCTGTGTACCATGTGCTACTTTGTTGATTATTACTCACTTCCCAAGTACTGAGTGTTTAATACAGTGTGTTACTGTGTAAATAGTGTGTGAAACTATACATATTGTAATTTTAGTGAATTTTTAACAGGTAATATTGCGACAATAAACATTTATTGTGGACACATTACTGACACATGTATCACAGTTCCAGGGAACATTATGAACGTTCTACTGTATACATATTGTAAAGCACACAAATATGCATCATATAAAATAAAAAAAAATAAAACTGCATTGGAAATACATAAAACAAATAATTGAAAATATATTTGTGGCAACACCCGGCGCTTGAATGGCCCGCGCGACTATGTCTGGGCGATTCACTCACGGGGCAGCGACCAGGCCCTGATTACGTCACAGCGCACCTTATCCACGTCCCCACAGCCAAAGCAAGTGGAATTTGGTATTTATTTTTACATAGACATGTTCAGGGAAGGGAATTTATCATTTTATGAAGAAAAAATAATTTTTTGGGAACACTTTTTCATGCGCACCGGGGAAATTTCACAATAAACTCGGCACAGCACGGTGGCTAAACATTTGTGATAAAAATATGGTGTTGTGGTTATACTATTCAAAGTGGTGTCCAGTTATTTGTAATACTTATGGAGATGTAATGTAATTTTAATTGTATGGCCTTTAATAAGACTAGTTATAGATTGAGTACTGTACCATTCTTACCATACCTAGAGAGGATTTCGGGAGTTCTTCTACTCCCAAGTCTGACCTGAGGCCAGGCTCGACATGTGACGGTACTAATGTGCTTTAAATTGCCTTTGTGCTGAGAGGGGGGTATTAATAATAATTTGTAATAACTGTATTCTTTCCTTACCTTAGTACAATTCACCCATGATTCTTTTGTCATTTGGAACTGTTTTGAAGCCATTCTTAACCACTGAATAATAGTACATTTTAAAATCTCTGTGCATTTTAATACCTATATCTACACTTCTAACATTAAAGATTGACTGCAAGTACTATGACTTGGGCTTGCCGTATCGTGACCAAACGGATGATCAGGTGACTATCGACTCTGCTCTTGCAATCCAGAAGTATAATGTTGGAATAAAGTGTGCCACCATCACTCCAGATGAACAACGTGTTGAAGGTTAGATTTTTATCATTTATTTTGATTCTGGCAAGTTTCCAATGGAAAAAGTGTGATTGTTGTTGGGCTGTCTAGGTGCTTCAGAATTAGGCATCCCACCTCATCAAAGACAGAACATTAATTTTTGTATTACCCTAAACAGTTTGTATTTGTAATACTGTACTGATAAATGCAGAGACAACATACATGTTTAAAATGCCACCCATTTCATTTACCATTATCAGTTGCTAAACCTACAGGTCTGTTTTTAATGGCAGTCTTTTATCCCTAATCTTTGTTTGATATCTTTTTTTTTTCCCCTGCCATACTATACTTGTTTCTTTTGTCTTATATTTTTACCATTAGTAGTTTGACATTGTTCTAGATTGACTTCTCGCATTCTTAATCCATTTCCATTTTACAGTACTATTCTTTATTTTGAAAAGATTCTTTCCATGTTCACAGAGTTGTTGTAGTTGACTACTATGAATTTCTGTAATCTAAATTTAAGTAAAAAACTGTCTAATTTTCAGCATTTTGGATAAAGTTCTGCCAGATTTCTTTAGTTATTTTAAAATTTATAGCTTTACAAGTAGAAATACAGTACAGTGGAACCTTGATTAAAGAATTTAATCCATTCCGGCACCGAGCTCGTTATGTGAAATGCTCGTCTTTCAAAAACAAATTTCCACATTTATAATAATGGAAATAAAATTAATCCGTTCTACCACCAAAAAACATCAATATGATATTCGATGTTTTAAATAATGAAGCAACCTACCTTACATACACTGAACAAACCTTTGACATTTTTCTTTCTTCAAATTTGTTCAATTTTTTTTTTATATCAAAAGGTTCGTTCGGTGTTTGTCAGATAGGCTGCTCCATGTTTCATAAAAAAAAAAAACGGACAAATGCCATTAAGGTTCGTTCAGTGCTTGTCGGGTAGGATGCTCCATTATGACAATCTTTTTGTTTCAAATGTGTTCAATTTGTTTTGTATTTTTCATTTATTATTAATAATGGAGCAGCCTACCCGACAAACACTGAATGAACCTTTATGGCATTTGTCTGTTTTTCATTTTTTTTTATATAAGAAACGTGGAGCAGCCTACCTGACAAACACAGAACAAACCTTTTTGACATCTCTTTATTTAATTTTTCATATTTTTTTTTATTCTACAAAAAAGTCAATGCTGTGCAACATTGACATCCCAGCATCATTATCATCTTTAAACAAAAACAAAAAATATTATTTAAGTCGGAGGCGTCAGTGTTCGAAAAGCAACAGGAACGCACCATGTGGTTTTCTCGTTAATCAAACGAACGCTCGTCAATCGAGACAAATTGTCAGCGTTCGGCGCACTTGTTATTGAAATGGCTCGAAAATTGAGGTGCTCGTCACTCGAGCTTCCACTGTATTAATGTTAATAGTGTTTTAGTTTCACATTTAAATATACTATATATTACTATATAATTTTATTAATGTACTAATGCTATATCTATAACCCTTCCTAGGGCTGTCATGTTATTCAAACACTTAAGACTTGCATACATTTATAATTCTTCCAGAGTTTAAGTTGAAGAAGATGTGGCTGAGCCCAAATGGAACCATCCGTAATATTCTTGGTGGTACTGTTTTCCGTGAACCCATTCTTTGCCACACTATCCCTCGTTTGGTTCCTGGTTGGACTCAAAGTATAGTTATTGGCAGACATGCCCATGGTGATCAGTACAAGGCTACTGATGTTGTCATACCTTCTAATGGAACAGTAAGTATATTTAGTTAATTAAAATATTTATTTTGGAAATAGCATTTGCTGACTTACCTGTTTAATACCATGTACAGTAATTTTTTAAAGCTCCTACGCTACCTTGGGAATCACTTTGGTATTATTATTAAATGTAGGGCCCCCTCAACCTCACCACTCAGTCCCAGACCATTTTGTCTAGATCCCAACCCAATAGGTCTGTGTCAAGTTGGGGAGGGGGAAGATTATTTTTTCCTCTCTAGGCTAGCATTGAGGGAAAGGGTGCAAACCTCTTTCAGGATGGGTGGTCCCCATACTCGCTGAGAAGCCAACTGCCCTAACCTAATGGACTTAGCCATTTTCAGGTAAACTGTTATAAATGTGGGCCCTCCTCAACCCTATACCCTAATCTAGGGGCTTGGTTCACTAGGCAGTGTTGGAAAAGGGCTAGGTCAGGTTATGTTAAAGGTAGTTTGTCTAGCACGTTCTGTCTGAGGTCTGCCGTTAGGAGGTTATCTTGAGATGATATTGGGACTTGGTGTCCCCGCTGCCCGGTCCTTAACCAGGTCTCCTTTTTGTTACACACGCACCCCCCTTCCCCCCAGGAACCAGCCCGTAGCAGCTGTGTAACTCCGAGGTACCTATTTACTGCTAGGTAACAGAGGCATCAAGGTGAAAGAAACTTTTTGCCCATTTGTCTGCCTCCACCGGGATCGAACCCGGAACCTCGGGACTACGAATACTGTCCACCCAGCTATCGGGCGCCTTGTGCCTTAGGAGGCCGAAAGGTAGGAACTCCAGTGCTGTATTGCCCGAGTGTGTTAAGGACTCTTGCATCCCTCGAGGCACCTTGTGGAGTGTTAGTAGGGGAGCCGGTTTGTTCACATTCCTTGACCTCAAATGGGTTTAAGAAGTCTTGGGGCGTTGTTAGCTTATTTTTTAGAAAAAAACTTTGTTCGCTTCACACGTTTTTTACAAGGAATAAATAATACACAATTCAGGGGTATATGTTTCTCCCATTTCTGGCTAGAATGTGTGGGGAGCAAAAGGCCATCAGTGAAATAGAGAGATCCGAAATATTTTTTCTCCTATGCAAAATAGAGATCAAAAACCACATCTAGTATCGGGCCCTCTGTGAAAGGGAGATGGAACGTTCATCGATGACAACAAAGAAATGAGCGAAATACTGAGGAAGCAGTATGACTTGTTTACTCGTGTTTAGTGGCATGCTGAAAACAACTAAAGATTGATAACCCAAATAAATTTTTCATGGATATGATACCAACAAAATAATGTATCAGAGGTCACCCTATCCGAACTCAATTTTGAAGAAGCCATAGACAGTATGCCTATGCAATCTGCACTAGGCCCTAATTCTTGGAACTCTATATTCATCAAGAACTGTAAAAAAAAAAAAAAAACACAGGCCCTTCACATTTTTGGAGACAAACCCTAGATACTGGCATTATCCCTGACATACTAAAAACAGCAGAGATAGCACCACTCCATAAAGGAGGAAATAAGGCAGAGGCAAAAAATTACAGACCGATAGGTCTGAGTTCAGGCAATAAGAGACGTAGCTACACATAGTCGGCTGGTGGCTGCTGCCCTCACTGGTTCAAAGCCAGATGCACTAATATTTCTCCTCCAACAATACTGTTTGTGGTGTTATTACACTATACACACATTATATATAAGTATCTACATATTTTATTTACCAATACCTGCACAAATAAGCTGGTATGGTGCCCAAAGACCATAATGGCCACCAGTAAACATGACATGTCATGCAGACGATGCACCACCTTCACCAAAATGGCGGCTCCCAACATATTGCTATTATTACACTATACACACGTTATATATAAATATCTACATTTATGTTCACCATAGCAAACCACTAAGCTGGTATGGTAATTAGTCAATAAAAGATGGCCACACAGTCAGAAGACAACGCCATCTCCCTCCCTCCCTCAGCATTTCTCCTCCTACCATGGAGCACAGCGCTAAATATCACCACAATCCTGCTATTTTCAGAATCCTGGTCAGTTTTATCACAGTTAGGGAGTGCTTCTGTAATGCTATCATCGCTATATAATAGCATGTACGTATATATTTTGACATTTTTAGGCGATGCTGTGGTCACAAGCTGAACAGCGGTGCTGTGAGCTCATCCTGTGTACGCCAGCCTTGGTGGCTCACTCGGTACTAAGGCTCTCACACCCGGGAATGTTGCCCACAATTTTTTTTCTAGGTGGCATCTGGTAACTATCGGTCATGGCTGGACTATAGCTGCCCCTATCCCTCGCGGGGCATTTAAAATAGTCTATATATGTGTATTGCGCGGTTTCCATAAACTTACTCCCATCGTCTATATATGTTTTGTGCGGTCTAAGGGTTAAAGCTTGTCTACCTATGCATGCGAACACTGAACTCAGCAAAGCATTGTGGAGTGCAACTAGGATACAATGAGACATGTAGGACACTGCTGGGCATCCACTGCATTCTAAACTATCTCCTGCTATCTCAATTTGTTTTGCTGCTGGATCCAAAAAGTCCGGGACGAGAGTGAGAGGCTGACGAGTTGTTCAGCTCTCGCTCACTAATCCAAATCAAGCTCGTCATGACTTCAACCCATGATTGCAACCTCAAGTCCTGTGGCTATGGGTGAGTGGCGAAGTAGCAGGTACGTGTACATTGGAAGTTGTAATCAGACCTGCATACAGGGTCACTCAGGGCATAGGGGTCTTTCTCTACTGGACCGAAGCAGCAGCCGAGTTCGGCAGCTCTCTTCAGTTCATGGAAAGGAATTTATCATTTTACAAAGAAAAAATAATTTTTTGGGAACACTTGATTTCATGCGCACGGGGGAAATTTCACAATAAACTCTGCGCATCACAGTGGTTAAGGATCAGGCAGCGGCCATGTTGCTTGCTTAATTCTCTTTCTTGCAACAGGCCTTTTTGGTTGTATAGTTGGAGGCCCCAGAGTTGCCTTTCTTGGGTTTTGGATGTGGGGGGGGGAATTGGTGGCTTAGGCCTTGGTTCCGTCTGTGTCCCCACTTCCTTCCCACCCTGCTCTGCCCCCACTTCCTTCCCACTCTGCTCTGTCCCCCCCCCCCCAACCCCCCCAATCCCCCCCATCCCATCTGGGTCCCTAACATCTGAGGGTTTCGATGTTGGGACGGGGCCTAGCTCGGGTGGCTTTGAGTGCTGTCCCTTCAGATTCGGATGCATAGGTAGTTTAGCTTGGTTTTCCTGCCGGGGGCTTCTGGATCGACTTAGCAGACTCCCTTCTTGGAAGCATTTCCCCCTGGACTCTGCCTTTTCTTCCCGCCTCTGCCTATCTGCCGGGATAGTAGGCATGCTGAGTGCTCGCTCTGCCCCTGGGCCTTAGTTGAGGGTTTTCTTCTTGAGATAATTTCGGGGCTTAGCGTTCCCGCGACCCAGTCCAGGACCAGGCCTGCTTTTTGTTACACATCCTCAGGAAACAGCCCGTAGCAGTTGTCGATCTCTCAACTATTTACTGCTAGGTGAACAGGAGCATCAGGGTGAAAGAAACTTTTGCCCATTTGTTTCCACCTCCACCGGATGTTGAACCCGGAACTTCAGGACTACGAATCCAAAGCACTGTCCACTCAGCTGTTAGGCCCCTGCCCCCAGGGACTCCGTAGGGAAAGGGGGGAGTCCACTTGAAGTTCTTGGGCTCCTTGTGCCCTTGCTTGTGCTCTTTTTTTTTTTTTTTTTTTTTCTCTCTCTCTCTCTCTCTTTTCTCTCCTTTTTGCAAGGGTTGTTGCTGCAGAAGAGGGTATGTTCATCCCCTCCTTCCCTTCAATGTATTCGTATTACCATATTGGCCGGCGTGAATTACGGTCCCCCTCGTCGAACATGTTCATCTTTTACTTGGCAGTTTTGTTATAAAAAAATATTTCATTATCCATTTATTGCACGTTTTTCACATGGTTTTGTTACCCCTGCGTTTCCTTCCTCTCAGATCAGCAGTTTCGTTGTTTATATTTTGGCCAAGAGTGGTGCTATCCTGGTTTTGATGTTGCCACCAGGGTGGCACACCCGGTCGTGGTGTGCCATCCCTCCGCTGCAGTTTGTTTGTTGTCCTCCGCTCTTTGCAAATGGCTGTCAGGCAGTTGAAAGTTTATCATTCCTTTCCCAGTATTTTGGTTGTTTTTCATTTCGTTAATGAACCATTGTTCTTACCAGTAACTCGGCTGTTCCCTTATGTCAGACATGTCTATGATATGGGTGGGGAGGTGTGAATTAGTGGAGCTTCCCTCATCACTGCAAAT
Source organism: Procambarus clarkii (assembly GCF_040958095.1). Classification (NCBI taxonomy): domain Eukaryota; kingdom Metazoa; phylum Arthropoda; class Malacostraca; order Decapoda; family Cambaridae; genus Procambarus; species Procambarus clarkii. Next base: position 32,345,396 of record NC_091160.1, read on the forward strand.
GTGTCATCGGTAGGTAAGTTTGTACTCACCTTGTTGTTCTTTTCTAGTTGTGCTTCTGGGGGTTGCGCTTTGACTCTTTGGGCCTACCTCTCTCATCATTCTGTTGGTGTACACATTTTTGAGCTTCTCGAGCTCTTTGATCTTGTGTAAGGTGTCAGCCTTCACCACATTACTGCTTCCTGCATTCCATTTCCTTACTACTCTGCCACTGGACACATTCTTTTTGTCTCCGTGGCTCCTTTGGGTACTCTGCTTCAACCTGTGTCCCATTATAGATGTACCAAATATGTTGATTCTTCCATCTTTTTCTACTCTACCCATTACCCCTGATGAACGTCCAGCCCAACCACTTGGCCTAAACAACCTTTCAATTGACGCTGCTTCCTTCCTTCTTTCCACGGAGTGGACGATCGACTCCGCTTCCTTCCTTTTGGCTTGGTCGGATGTACGGGTGCCAGGAAGTGAACCTCTTCACGTCAGCATTGTCTCGGCATCTTCCATTGTAAGTGGCGCCGTTCCCCGACTGCAAAACGCTAGTGGTGGATGCTTTTTGGCAGGACTGGTAGAGATGGGGGTTCATGTACCTCTTTCTCCCAAGTCCAGCTGTTGCTCTGGGTTCTGGCTCTGCTGGATTCCTATTGGGGGAAGAGTGATTCTCCTGGCTCCATGGTGGCAGGCCCAGCCTTGGTTTCAGGTGCTGCTTGCTCGGTGTCCAAACTTGGGCATTTTTGTGCGGCTATGCCTCTTTCAGCAGGTTGGACCAGTGAGGTACCTTGCTGGTTCACTTTACTGTTCCACACTACGCGTCTGGTATTTCTGACGGACAGGTCTCCATTTGTATGGTGATCAAGTGGCTTCTTTGATTGTGTCCCACCTGCGGTCTTCATCTCAACGATAGTATGAAATTTCCTGGTGGTCTTTCCGTCATTTTCTTCTCCATCAGGTTCCAATGCCGCACTTATTGTGCGGTGTTGGCAGAGCTGTTGCAGCTTGTGTTCGGGGTGGATGTCATTTCAGTTCCGCAAGCTCGTGTGTTTTTACACCTCCGGCCTGCTCATGCACTGTCTGAGCCTTCTTGTTCTTTGGACTGGGTTCTTTTCTATCCTCTCGATTTGTTGTGGCCCCTTTGGTTCGGGGTTGCTTTTTGGAGGCCTTGTTTTTAGTTGGCTTTGGCCTCTGAGAGTTGGGTTGGGGAGTTTCATGCTCTTCTCCGACGACAGGGATTCTGATCGTTTGGTCTAGGTGGTCGTTTACGGCTTTCTCTTCTTTTCTGATGCAGAATGAGACTGCTGGCTTCTGCAGGTGTTCGTTGTTGTGGATGCTTCGTTGGTTAGGCCAGGGTGCTTCGCATGTTGGCCAGTGGCGACTTTACACACCTACCTGCCTCTGGTTTTGTATTGGTGGACACTGTCTAGGTGGATCCGGTTTCCATAGTTCCCTGTTATAGGACTCATGTCTGTTTCTTCTTTGTTATGAGACATGCAGTGCTGCCGCCTCTTTGGGTAAGTCCCTATTTTTACTTACCTTTGAGTAGTTAGCTTCAGGGAGCCAACAGGGCTCCCCACAGAATATCAGCGTTAAATGTAATGAAATGCCATTTTCTGGGCAAGCCCCCTGGGTCATTTCCTGGTCGATGGCAATTATGACATGCTTAACTTGTAAAGTGCTCATAGGCCATTGCTCCCTGTGCCTCCGAGGGATGGGGGGGGGGGGAGGGCAGGTTCTGGCTCATGGCCTCCGGTAGGCAAAAAGACTCCTGTGACTGATGACCCCAAACTAATAAAGCACATCAGTTCAGATAGCTTTAGGAAGCCTCCAGTGCTCATCCAGAAAAGGGCCTTTATATACATTCAAGGCTGGTTTTTTATGCACCGTTATGAACCACTAAACAGGTTTAACAAATGCACTCGTTGAATATATTTTCTTTGTATTTTTAATGTTTTTACAATGGTTTTTCAAGTGCAATGATACTTTATATCACAGAACTTGTAGAATGACAACATGCACAAATATATTAGTATCACTAATATGTGCACAGTATTATATTATTTGGACAATACAGCATATTATTTTTGATGTTAGGACACTGTATACAATTGTGTACGGTGTACACGCAACTTGCAACTGATGACCATAATAAGTGCTTCACTGACGACTTTTGTTCAAACTACAACGCTGTAAATGCTTCACCCAGGTACTACAAATAAATGCCAACAGAACCTAAGCACCTAACCTAACCAATGCTAAAATATGCATAATTTTATATGCTAATATAAAATATTAATTATATTTGAGAAAATTCCTATTTTAAATGAACAGCATGTTAAAATTGATGAATGCATCTTTGGGATAGACCGCTGGGTGGAATGGACTTATTCTGAGGACGGGTTAGATTACTATGCACATTGATAACACTAGAGAAAACACTGCTATTATTATCAGATGCCTGGTCACTAATGATGCTTAGATGCACCCAACTACCTGTGTGAGCTATGGCTGTGTGCCTTGCGCCGTGAACATTCACCTGCATCAGGTTCACTAATATCCAATCTTGTACATGGTCTTTATAAATGTCAAGGTCCTCTATCACTGATAAATAATTGCAGTTATTTATTTCATCTTTTAAGTGATGCTGTACACACGAGCTGCATGGCAGTCAAGATGGCATCTGTGTACTGGAGGTTTAAGGAAGTAGATTTGTACCCATAGGAATTTTAAATCTTGTGTGGAATGGTACTTTAATACAGATCTAGATGTGACATACGTTTGAGGGATTAATGGTAATAACATTCCTAGATGTGACATGCAGGTAAAGTGTTAATGTCTATTGATATAATCACTAATTATAACGATATGTTAAAAATAGTTTGTAATGTGCTAAAAGTACAGTTCCACAATTGCATGTTTAATTCCTAATATATTGGTAGGTGGAGTTGGTGTATACTCCAGAAGGTGGCCAGCCTCAGAGAATGAAGGTGTTTGACTTCAAGAATGGAGGTGGTGTTTCCATGGCCATGTACAACACCGATGAATCAATTCGTTCTTTTGCACACTCTTCCTTCCAAGTATGTAAAAAAAATTATATTGTAAAATATAACAATTATTTAATTTTGTAATAGTTATTACATTACTGATCCATGTTATTTATCCATGTTAGAATATTACTTGACTAAATCGTGTGAAGCTTCATAATCTCGTAAATTTTTCACAAATTATCGTTACATCTTGTTTGCAGGTTGCACTGTCAAAGGGCTGGCCACTCTACTTGTCCACAAAGAATACAATCCTTAAGCGGTATGATGGGCGTTTTAAGGATATTTTTGAAGAAATTTACCAAGCAGAGTACAAGGTACAATTGTAATTTACATCCATTTTTGTCATTTTATTCATGCTTGATCATGGAATGAAATATGTTGTAAAATCATGATCAGTTCGTACATTAGTACAGTGTATCCTCACTTGAACAAATTATATGGGGCGAGGCCAATTCAGTCAATAAGGGACTTTATTCAATCTGTCAGTCCCTAAGCAACACCCTCTAATGCAGCAAAAAAAAAAATCAGAGGGTCCACATCTATTAAAATGCATATAAAGGTTTACAACAGCTTACCAGGAGAGTAGCATACTGCAATATCTTCAAAAATAACCCTGAAGCACATTTAGGCAAGTACAAATCCATCTGTAATACTAGTGTGTGTGTAATTACCTTGGTGTAGTTACAGGATGTCCTGTCTTCCTAGCACACTATCATATAATACTTTGAAACTAGTGATGGTTTTGGCCTCCAAAACAAGAACTGAACCTTGTAGTATTCGGCTAGTAACACTCCTCCAGTCAGATACATTGTCTCTGATTACTGCCCTCATCTGTCTGTTATAAATTTTTTCATCCATGTCAGAAGTCTCCCTGTCACCACTCCAGGATGTTCCAGTTTCCAGAAAAGCCTCTTGTGTGTGGGACTTTATTAGGTCCAGATACAGTCAACCTAACCATCACTCCTGTAGTATATCTGGCTCTATCATAAAAACTAAGTAGATTTGTTGCACACATCGCCTTGAAGTGATAGTGAGTCTTTTTCCATGTTTATTTCCCTCCCGATTTTTGTATCATTGGCAAATTTGCAAATGTTGCTGCTCAAATCTAAATCTAAATCATTTATATATATTATGAATAACAGAAGTCCCAGGACAGAGCCTTGAGGCACTCCACTTACAACATTTTCCCAGTCTGACAACCTTATTTATACTGTTTCCTTTGGTATGGCCATGCCCTAATCCAACTTAATATAGCACCCCCAATACCATGAGCCTCTATCTTTTTAATCAGTCTTTTATGTGGCATTGTATCAAAGCTTTGCTAAAGTCCAGGTACACATCACAAACCTTACCACTATCAACTGCCTCAACTATGCTGGAATAAAATGATAGCAAATTTGTTAAACATGAACGTCCATTTGTAAAACCATGTTGTGAATCATTTATTAATTTGTTTTTCAAGATGAAGATGAATGGTATTTGTAATTATCGATTCAAGTAACTTTCCCACAATAGATGTTAGGCTAATTGGCCGATAGTTTGACGCAAGTGACCTATCTCCTTTCTTAAAAATTGGTACCACATTAGCAACCTTCCACGACTCGAGCACTCTGCCTGGTTGATTGGTTGATGCCTGACTCTTTAACAAATTATTAAATATGGTAGACATTGGATCACAAAGCTCCCCTTTTCATTCTTTAAGCACCCTGGCAAACACTTCATCTGGCCCTGGGGATTTGTTTGGTTTGAGTTTTACTACTTGTTTAACATTTATCATCCCTGGTAATTGTTAGACTAGTCAACTTGTCCTTGTCCCCACCCACATAGACTTGTTCAGCTGAAGGCATAGAGTAAAGTTTTTCTTTAGTAAATACAGATAAAATATTTATTAAAAATACTACTCGTCTCTTCGTCATTATCGGTTATCTGACCTGTCTCAGTTTTTAATGGGCCTATCCTCTCCCTAACCTTTGTTCGATATAACTGAAAAATCCCTTTAGGATTTGCCTTGCTTGGCCTGCTATACAAACTTCACAGTTTCTTTTTGCCTCCTCATCTCTCTCTCTTTTTTTTTTTTTAACATTTCTAACCAGTTGTACAAATTCTTGTTCTAAACTGACTTCCCCATTCCTAATCTTTTTGTACCAAGCTCTTTCTACCTATAAGGTTTTTCAGATTTTGTTATCCATTTCGGGTCATTAGTATTCGATCTATTCAATTTGTAAGGTATACTACGTTCCTGTGCTTTGTTTAGAATGTTATTTAAATAAGTTATATTTTGAATCACATTGAAATTCCCTTTTTCATCACTCATCGCTGGGTTCACGTCTTGCTCCAAGACTGGCCCACCCCTATGCCCAAGACTTTCCAATGTATTTGACCCAAAAAATTTCTTAGGATATTAAAATTAGCTTTTAAAAAATCTGGCACTAACAGAATTTTCTCCTGCAGGTCTATTCCATTCCATGGTAAATCTGATTTCTTTGTGATCACTGTTCCCTAGTTCACTCCCTATTTCGATGTCATTAATCTGTGTTTCCTTGTTAGTTAACACTAAATCTAAAACATTATTTTCCCGTGTTGGTTCCGTAAGAAAGCTATCGTCAATTAATTCTAGAAAATCTTCTGCTTCGTTATTCCCTGTTCTGTTAATCCAGTTTATTCCACTAAAATTAAAGTCACCCATGACACAAATACTGTTAGACCTAGATGCTCTAGATATTTCATCCCATAGATGCTTTGCTTCCATTGTCTAAATATGATGGCCTATATACAGCTCCTAATATAAGATTATTTGCTTTTTTGTTTAATTCTACCCAAATAGTTTGTGTGTATGACCAAGTTTTGATTCCCTCTTTGAGTCATTTCAAATTTTCCCTAACATATTAGATGAGGAGGGGGAAGTAGCCATATATCTGTGTGAAATGTTTCATGTTTGTGCCAGGCTTTGTTTCTCCCGCAAACACGATCTTTTATCACCTCCTTTCTCCATACCAATTCCCATACGACTATCTACTAATAGTTTAAACCCAAACAAATCCCTCCCACCACAGGATCCAACAAGTTAGCAACAACTACTACTCCAGCATTGGATAGATGCACCCCATCCCGAGCATACATGTCATTTCTTCCATAGAAGTGTTCCCAGTTATCTATAAGTGATAGTGCATTTGATTTACAATATTTGTCTAGTCGGCAAATGACACCAAGTGCCCTCGACAACTATTCATTTCCAACTCCCTTTCTTGGAAGAATGCCACATGTGATCGGGATTCCTCCCTTGCTCCTAATTCTATGGCTGTCTTAAACCTCTGTATCAGTTCCTCACCCCTAATTTGTCCAACATCATTTCCACCGGCATTGATAAAATTAATGAGTTTGTTCCCATTTCCAGCCATAATATCGGCCATGTTAACAATATCGCCCATTCGTGTTCCCAGATAGCAAACCGTTCACCCGTTTTTTCCCTATCTGGCACAAAAAGTTCTATCCAGATACCTCACTTGTGAATCTCCAGCAACCAAAATTTGTTTAGGCATTTCCTTTATTTTGTGAGCACCTTGAGGGACCTGCGCTCCTTTCGTTGACTTTCGCGGGAACTACAGCCTCCACACAGCATTCGTCCTCCCAACCCATTCACTATGCTGAAGTCCTTATGATATCTGTAGGTGGCCTTGTCAAAGTCTTCTTAAGACTCCTATCCTTTACGACATTCCATGTCAATGACTTTCTACTGCTGCGCTCCTCATTTGTTACTTCTTGACGATGTTTCGTCTGTCTTGGCTCCTTTATCAATCTTAGCTCCTCCTACAGGGAATCCACCTCTGCTCTCAGAGCTCCACATTGCTCCCTCACCAGCACTAGTTCACTCACTACAGTTTCCATTTTCCGGACAGGATGACGGTAGTATAAACCCATAGTATGGGTTTATACTACCCATACTATGCATATATGGAAAGGAAATAAATTTACTAAAGGACACAGGTTCAAGCAAAGAAAACAATGATGCCGAAAAAGTGTTGTTTTTCTTTTGCAAACAGTGTGGTAGACGGTTGGAACAAGATAAGTGAGGTGGAGGCCAAAACAATCAGTAGTTTCAAAGCATTATATGATAAAGTACTGGGAAGACAGGATGCCACAAGTGTAGCTCTCAAGCTGTAACTACTCTTGGGTAATTACAGTAAGCAAGTGTGTTGGTGGGTGTAGGGATAATAGTTTGTCATATTGACGGTAAAGTTTTTGCATATTTTAATAATTAAACTAAAATTCATTTGGATGATGGAAAATTATTAATACATGGTGGGTTGATACTAATTTTTCTGTACCATGTATATTTACTTATTAATATTTTATTATAATATGTAAAATATTATTTGTCTGATTAAAACTGTTTAAGCACAGTACAGTTGATTAGTTTGATTAGGCTGTTCATGCCTGATAACAAGCTGCATCCTGATGCTTGTACTCGGCAATAGTTTGGATGAACAGTCCTTGCCTAATCAAACATTTGTATGTTCCACTGAATTTGTACTGAAAATAATTTGTTTGGATCATCCAGGAATTAATTAGAACGGGGTTTGTCAGGATGCACTGTACTGTATTAAAACCTACACTTTTATATACAATTATTGGTATTTCATAGATATTTTATAATTGCATTTCTGCAGTAAGCAAGCATTTAACCTGAAAACTACTACCTATTTTATGCAAATATGGAAAGGGAATAAATTTACTAATGTACGAAACCTTTCAGAAACAATTTGATGCCAAAGGTATTTGGTATGAGCATCGGCTCATTGATGATATGGTAGCCCAGGCTCTAAAGTCCTCTGGGGGCTTTGTATGGTCCTGCAAGAACTACGATGGTGATGTCCAGTCGGATGTGGTTGCTCAAGGCTATGGTAAGTTAAGCATGTATACTCTCTAGTTTACGACATGTTATTTGATAGTATAGGTAATGGATACCAAGTACAGTGTAAGGAGGCTGACTCCATACACAGTTTCAAATGTAGATGTGACAGCCCAGTAGGCTCGTGAATCTGTACATCACTTGATTGACGGTTGAGAGGCGGGACCAAAGGGCCAAAGCTCAACCCCTGCAACCACAACTAGGTGAATACAGTATAGCTATTAAATGGTGAAAACTTAATGGGCAATAAATCTTGCACAACAGGTTCACTTGGTCTGATGACATCAGTCTTGATGTGTCCGGATGGCAAGACAATAGAATCGGAGGCTGCCCATGGTACAGTGACAAGACATTACAGAGAGCACCAGAAGGGCAACAAAACCTCTACAAACCCTGTAGCCTCAATCTTTGCCTGGACTCGAGGTCTTGAGCACCGTGCCAAGTTGGATGGAACTCCAGAGCTGGCCAGGTATACACTAGTATGCACTTTATAAAAGGTGTGATTAGTACCATTTCTGTATAGTATATATAGCCATTTATTCTAGAAAAGTTAATATTGCTAATAACCCAACTCCCTCACCTGTATTTTTTTTTCTTTACAAACAGTTAAATATCAATTTAAAAATTGTATCTTTCAACTGGATTAGCAAAGGCCATTCATTACTAAAATGAAACATTTCTGTTCAGCATCAAATGTTAGTGATGAAATAAATAGGCTATAATTTTCAGGTATATTTGTAAGGTAATAAGTTGAATACTAACCTTAGGATAACTTGGATAAATTATTTATTCCTGGTAGAGTTAGTCTTCAGTCATTGCTGAATGAGGTTTAGGTACCAGTTTAAAGTATACTTGTGTAGTCCATCCTTCACCGTGTCTCAACTTTCATTCAAAATTAAATTGTAAAATGAAATAATGACAAAAAAAATAGATTGGGGCTTGACAAAGCAAGGAGTGAAAGTAGAGGAGGGGGACATGTTCCTTATACTTAAAGTTGAGAGGATTGCAACTAGGTTAGTACCAAAATTGAGAGCTAGGCTATGAGGACAGAGGGAATTCACCCTTGTGTGATTATATCCTCTAAGGTTATAAGATAATGAGGAGAACACACATTTGACAAATGTATGTATATTTGAATTTAATGATGGTAGGATGAGGATATAGGTGGAAGCTGGACACTGGCAGAGGTGTAAGGAAGTTCATTTCATACATGCATGGTCAGCAAGTGGAATGCATTGAAGGAAAAGGTTGAATTCCATCCATAACTTTTAAAGCTTTCATTCTCTCAATATTTAAGAATAATTAGCACAAGATGTGCAAATGGCTAGTGGAGTGGGGGCAGATTTGCATAAAGTGCTAAATCATGCTCCCCTTCTTTTTATATGTATAAACTATGTGCACAAGGCGTTTTGAGGTCATCTTGAGATGATTTCGGGGCTTTAGTGTCCCCGCGGCCCGGTCCTCGACCAGGCCTCCACCCCCAGGAAGCAGCCCGTGACAGCTGACTAACTCCCAGGTACCTATATACTGCTAGGTAACAGGGGCATTCAGGGTGAAAGAAACTTTGCCCATTTATTTCTGCCTCGTGCGGGAATCGAACCCGCGCCACAGAATTACGAGTCCTGCATGTTATCCACCAGGCTACGAGGCCCCCCTTAGAAGTGAATGATCTAATCTCGTCAGTAATATATGTAAAATTTGGAAACATTGGCTAACTTTACAATTTTGCCCTGTCATTGTCCCTAAAATAGACCTAGGGTTGTTCTCTTAACATATTTGCTCTAGTGATAATGTGTGTTGTTTATTTTCAGGTATGCTCAGTTATTGGAGAAGGCCTGTGTTGATACAATTAATGCTGGTCACATGACAAAGGATCTTGCTGGTTGCATTCATGGTATAAAGAATGTAAAGGATGGAATGTACTTGTATACAAACGACTTCCTTGAAGCAATTCGTGAAGATCTAGCAAAGAAGATGTCTGCCTAAGACCATTTATCTCTGGAGTAGTGCAGCTGAAGAGGAACTACAATAATATTGATACTTTAGATAAATTTAGACAATTCAAAGAATTGTCTGAACATAGTTAACTACTCGTAATTCTGTAAATTGAATTTGGCTCCGTTTTAATTTTTGAATTATTTAATAGTAGAGCCACAGTGATGGTAAATATACTTTCTAACCTTTTGGACCTGATGGGATGACTGTTATTCAGTGTGCATGCTAAGTTTTTATATAGAAAAATGCAATTTTTATATCTAATAAGGGGTCTCCCCCTTAAACAATTACCAAAACATATTAATTTCATGCAAATTGCTTTCAGAACACACGTCTTTAAATGCTGTTGTGACATGGGTCTGAACATAGTTAATGTAGGTATGCTACCATACAAGGTTTTTCTTTGCATTGAAATTGCTGTTAAAATTTTTATTTAAATTGTATCTAGGAATTTGGTCCATTTTTTAAAGTATAAGCTATTTATATTTTGAACCAATCAAACTTGCATTTAGCTGCTGAAGTTTTAAATATTTGCCACTTAATTAAAAGCATTACCAAGATTAACTATGACCCTTCTTTGTGCGTGTCATAACTTGCCAAGATAAGTCATTCCAGTGTAAATAAAATACAAACATTGCAGACGTTTCCTCTAACCCAAATCTGAAATACGTATTATAAAGCAATTTTAAGAGAAATCACTAAACCTGGGAAGTTATATAGAACCATTCCAGGAAGGCTGTGTAATTATCAAATGAAGGCACCAAACCGGGAAGGCTATGTAACACCATCAAATGTGCAGAATAATCAGTGCTAAATATCACCAAGGATTCCAATACAAGGACAAACGCATAAGGTGAACGATATCAAAAGTATCCAATTCACCAAGAATTCTATTGAGGGACAAGTGACCACGAGGGACGGTCGGAAAGCAAGAGACACGCTCGTCCTAGAAGTCATGTTACATCATTCATTCTAGTATCAAATGGTTTGCAATACTGTATAAAGGCTCACATTTTAAAACTGGCCCCATAATGATCGGAAAAATGGTTTTAATCAATATTTTATTTTTGGACATTCTTGTTGTCCTTGGCAGGGACGGCCCTGTCGGACGTCGCCAAAGTCTTGAAAGTGTGAATCCTTAATCTGCTCCGGGCCTTAAACCACACAATACATACATACAATGGGAGTAACTTTCCCGAAACCGCGCAATACGTACATATACGATTGAGGGTCTAACGCGCGATTTTAAATGCCTCGAGGGATAGCTCCCGGGAGAGGAAGAGCAGAGTAGCATGGAGGGTGAAGAGGTTCCAGTCAGCTGTGGGAAATTGCCACCTAGGGAAGGAAGGGAGAGTGAAAAGAGAAAAATGTAACAAGGATGGGGAAATGGTCACTGTTATGGAGGTCATCAAGAACCTACCATGTGAAATCTAAGGAAAGAGAAGACAAGCATGGAGAAAGATCAAGACAGTAGTGGGTGTGAGTGCATGAGTCCACGAGTGGGTTCACCAGAATTCAGAAGAGAGGACAAATGGTTTGAGAAGATGGCCCCAGGTATTTGTCAGCGCATCACCCCAGAGGGTATGCCGACAGTTGAAATCTCCCAACAGGTGCACAGGCTCTTGAAAGGAGTCTTAACAGAGTCCATTTACTCAAAGATACGAGCTGCAGAGTATTGGATGGGCAACTGAAAAAGTGGGGAACGAAGGAAATATCAGTATGAGTCAAGAGAGCAGAAGAGTTATGGGCCCCCAGCAAAAGCTGGAGGTGGGGAGAGAAAGGAATAACCACGGAAGTGACCAGGACAAGCACAGAGCATTGGCTCCTGGAGATACACACACAAAGCCGTGAAAAAAATGTGTTATCAGAAGTTGGCATAAAATCCACAAATGTTCCATTGAAAAATAGAGAGAACAGAAACAAAAGCAAAGACGAGCACAGTATATTAAGTAAGATCAAGATCAGTGAAATGGAGGTTAGGTAAATCTTTGGTAAATTATAGGTAAATTTAGCAAGGATGATGGAGTCAAGGGAGCGGGAAGCGGCATTAGAGAGGGACGGTCAAGGGAATCAGGGGGAGGGGGGGGGACAGAAGCATAGTAGCGCATCTAATCAAGGGCAGCACCCGAGAGAACCTCAACCACCAAAATGGTAGGGGATGCAGGGATAAAGTCGGAGTTGGAAGGTGGGGAAGAAAGCGATGCCTTCTTATCTGCCAGAGACAAAGAGGAGCCAGGCTTACATTTCTGACTTGAAGAGACAGGTGTGCCAGTAACAATGTACTGGGCAACAGCCTCCATAACCTCAACAGGAGAAGGAGAACGGGAGTGATCAACATGAAGATTGCTGGGAGGAGGATGGACAACAGCTTGGAGGGCCAAAAGACAGAGGGTAGAGCTGGGAAGAAGAATCGGGGGAGAAGGGAAAGAGGACACAGGAGATGGGTAGACTGGAAAGGAAACACCAGACAGAGAACGAGGAGGAAGACCTTCTTGTTCAGAACGTAAACGGCAGGCGAGGTGGTGGTAGGGGTGTTCGGGTCCAAGGCATGGAAACGTGAGAGTAAGGAGGGGAGGGCAAGGAGAGGCGGGATGCAACACGAGCATACGACATGAAAGCAAAAGAGGGCAGACAGCGTACTTGGCGTCTCGCCTCATGAAAAGACAAAGGATCGCAGTGTTTCAAATTGAGGATGGCATCCTCAAATTTGTAGTGCATACACGCGTGGGAGAAGGTAGGGTGGTCATCACCGCAATTGATGCAGATGAGCTTGGGAAGAAGAGCACTCTGTCTTACAGTGGCCCGAGTCCCCACACAAGGGGCATAGACACACTGCACTTGTGCATTTGAGGGGACCATGCCCAAATTTCCAGCACCTATTGCAGAGTCTAGGAGGGGGGAATGTACTCCTGAATGGACCTGGAGTACAGAGTATAGAAGGCAGACGGGATCTACTATCAAAAGTGATCTTCACAGCTCGAAGAGGTTGACAACAATGACCACAATGAATGTATCAACCTGGAGGATAGAATGGCATTGGGCTTCAGGGATATGTTGAATATCCTCATGGCAGTCTTTCAGCTCCCTAAAACTAGTTGCAACATGGTGCAGTAGAATAACTGTGCCAATACTAGCATTTAATTGGTCATTTTTGGAGATCCTAACAGGGGTCTTCCCAATGCTGGACAACAAGGCTAAAGGGGGGCAGCTTCCTGAGGAGCAGCAGCAATGACACATGTACCAGTATGGGTGGGGTTAAAATTAACAAAGGTATCCACTGAATCAGCGAGGTGTTTATGGAGGAAAAAATCGTCAGGACATGTAGAATCCAGATGGTTAAGATCAAAGTACTTAGGCCATATAGCAGGACCAAATATGGCTTGGAATGTAAAAGAACTGGAAGGAATCGTGTGGTGCATCTGCGAAGGGAACGGCGCCGAGCACCTCTAGTAAGATGGGGGGGTAAAAGGTGCAGTTGTCACAATGAGACAAGGAGCCATTCCAAGAGATGAGGTCCTCACCACTATGAGCTTGGGGCTCGACCCCGCCACAGAGATGCGAGGGAAGCGGAGAGGGGTAGTTGGGAGGGACAGGGAAGTAGCTTGGTCTGGGCCCAATGTAGTGGGGGCTATAGAGCCTGGCCTTCCATCACAGTTCGACTCTGGGGCCTGGTCACCCACCCTACAAGTCTGGGGAGTTAAAAAGAGAGTCAGTCATCGGCATATATCAGCAGGTAATAATTTCATCCACAAATAATATCCACCATGAGCCACAATTAGAGGATAGGACACCCGACAAGATGGGGCCTCCCCAGGGGTGCATAGTGAGCATACGCCCCGCAATTGCCACCTCAAGAACCGTCAGTCTGTCGAGATTGGGTTCAGCAACGAAGGCAAGGATAGACAATAAAAGCGTCCCCTCGCTCAAAACATCAGGTACCATAGTTTTACGGGTGAGAGCGTGCGCCTCCCCAAACACTTGGGTATCAAAACAGATGATGATGTCTGAAAGAATAATCAAGAATGGTAAAAAGTTGGTGGGAAATGACAATCACAGAGGAGAGGGGGGTGGGGGGAGGAAAATGAAACATAAAAAAAGAGGAAAAGACATCCAGCACAATTTGTGAAGACGGCAGCAGGAGCAGAAGCCTCCAAAAGGACTGTCCCATGGAGCATCACACCCAGGCAGCCACCCACCAAGCCCCCTCACGATGACAACAGGCAGAAAAGGGAGGGGGGGGGGGGTATAAAGGGACTAGTGATTGGCATTAGGAATGAAAGATAACTGGTCATGAAAATTGGGACAGTGTCCCACATCACTAATGTGATAATAAGGTGGTCTGTTTCACAAAGTGCCCAAAGTTAAGACTGATTAATACATATCCTAACCAAAGTTGTTTCCCAACTATTATGGTGGTAGGAGACATAATTATTGAAAAGAAGGCACAATCATGGGAAGACACTGTCACTGGATATTTAAAGGGCACTAACAATAAATTTGTTAAAGATACCAATATTGAAAAAAATAGGTCCAGAGGCAAATGACTTCAAAGGGTATCTGAATTGCCATGGTTTTCATAGAGGAGACACCAGGAAAACAAGACTTGTGCTCTTGAAAATTGGGACATCACCTCAAGGTGTAAGACCAAATGGGTCAAAATAGAGCAGGGCATCATCAAAAACAAAGCCAAACAGCAATGTACCTTTTATTAATGGCCTTCACACAGAGGCAAGGGCAATATTTGGAGATTTCACAGAGACTCAAAAATCGACAGTGAAATCTGTATTTCCATTTAAATCACTTTTTGAGCTTTGTTGTCTATTGTAAGCCACATCCCCAATTTTTCCTTTTGGGGAGAGGGAAGGAGGGGGCTCAAAAATGCACAGTTTATATTTGTGCAAATAGTTCAGCGCTTTCTTTTGATAATTACTTATACTTGTGCAAATATAGTAGGATTTTAACATATGATTTATTAAATGCATAAAGTTTATAATTTATGGCTCTCCAAGTCTTCCAGTAATATAAATGACAAATATTTTGTAACATAACATATACTGTATATGTATAACGAAAGCTCCGTCAAGAAATTTCTATTACTGTACTGTATTTTCAACAAGATTTGATGGAAATGCTGAGCTAACAAATTACATTTGCATAGATTTAAAATTTCCAACTCTGTGACGATCATACATTCTGCTTTATTGCAGTTAGTAATTTAAAGTAATATTATATATGAAGTGACAATGGTAAACTTTGATGGAACATTTTTTCAATTCATATTCTATAAATTAGTATAACAAAAAGTTTCATATACAGTACCTTCTTATGACAAATGAATTGCTATAATTAAATTGGAAAGTTGATTCCTTTTATAAAAAGAATACCCACCTATAAATTTTATATTTTCATAACCAAAAGCTTTTAACAGATACAAAAAATGTAAGATACGTTCATGATAACTTACAAAAGGGCTTTCATCTCCTTCCATACTAACAATACTAACACTCCCATATCACAAATGGATATACAGTACAGTATTACCTTTTGGTACTTTGTCTATTTGTTGGCGCATGGTTACGGTTTTTACTTGAATTTGTGGAGCTATTTGAGTTGCCTCCTCCGTGTCTTCCTCCAGTACTTTGGTGACCGTTGGAAGCTGTTACACTGTTATTGTTGTTGCTGCTGCCGCCACCGCCACCTCCTCCTTTAATTCCCCGAGGATCCAGGTTTCCTCCATTTGTATTGGGCTTCTGCAATCTAGGATCTCGGACTGATTCTGTCAGCGGTACTCCACTGTTGCTTCCAGGGCCTCCTTGTGACCCTGGGCCTCGTGTGCCACCACTCCCAGAGTCTCCACCACCACCACCACCACCACCACTGCCTAATGATTTATTAGGGGCTACAAGCTCTGGGTTGGGTTCAGACATATTTGGCTGCTCGGAAAACTGCATGCAAAACCTGTGAGTAAAAAAACAAACAAAAGTACAATGAGAATATACGAGTACTGTTGGAGCTCAGTAATCTGAAAAAGTTCTCAACTTTTTAATCTGGACAGAAATTCAGGTAAAAGGTTATACACACTGTAACAGCCAAGGAAATTCCTCCTTTTTTTTTCTTTCCTTAATTATCCTCTCTTCTCTTCCTTCCTCATCCTTGTTCCCTCAGCTCCCAGTTTTTTTGTTTACAACAGGCAGGATGGAGAGCCATATATTGGTGGGCCAACTCGAACAGCTTGCCTGGTTAGTTGAGAGGTCCTTCCCTGTCTGGTGCAGTTGAAGCCTGTTGCCCCAAGTGGAGACAAAGGTCCAGGCACCATGTGTTCCCATGAGAACTTGGTGACCCTCTGTCTCCGGCCACACCCAGCAATAGGGCTAGGCCTTGTTACTGGTCCTTGGATGCTGTGGTGCATGGTTAGGTGCCATACGGGCAATGTTTCATAGCAAGTTTTGAGAAACTTAAAGAAATTCAGTGTGAATTGGGCAAAGAGTAGGGAACGATCTGTGCTATCACTCCGTGGAAAACTGGTTGTGCCATCCGCCGGTGGAAGTAGCAGATTAAAGTAGATGTTTCCTGAGTTTTATGCACAGTATTTCAGCACCATCTGCTGGTGTGTTTGTGCAAAATGAATTTTTCAGAGAACCAGACACAATAAGAATTCCAGAGAACAACATAGAGCACATAGGTGTCTAAACAAAGTGGAAAAATACTCAAGGAGCTAAGTAAGAACAAAGCAGTTGGCCCAGATGGAGTTTGCATGGTTGTATGGTGCCCATATCTAAAGAAGTACATCAAGAAACTGGAAAAGGTGCAAAGACATGCAACTAAATAGATACCAGAACTGAAGGACAAGCGTGAAGAGGAGAGGTTAGGGGCATAACCTTTAACCACTGAGCTGCTCGGCTTCCAAATACGGAACCCCTCCCCCCTCCCCCAGTGCGCAGGAAATAAATTCTCTGGAAAAAATTATTTTTTGTTTTGAAAGTGTCAAAAACCCTTCCCCGAGTATGGATATGGTAACAAAAGGTCAAAATTGTACTTACGTTGGTTGCTATGGGGTCTGTACGTTCGCGTGTGACGTCATCATTCCCTGGTCGACTGTGGCTTACGATTCCCGGGGCCAGTAGGGCGCGCGGCTCAAGATGCACTAGTTGCCACGAATATATTTTTGTTCATTTTTTGCGCACAGTTCCAAATACAATTTGTTTGTTTTTTACGTGCCAATTCTATGTATAATGAACACATACACTATATTATGGCAGTAGAACATCTGTACTGTCCAAAGACACTGTGTTACGTGCATGACACAAGTGTACACATATCCGGTACATATTTCCAATGTGTC
The DNA here is from genome assembly GCF_040958095.1 of Procambarus clarkii. Taxonomy (NCBI): domain Eukaryota; kingdom Metazoa; phylum Arthropoda; class Malacostraca; order Decapoda; family Cambaridae; genus Procambarus; species Procambarus clarkii. The sequence goes on from NC_091160.1 coordinate 32,362,677, forward strand.
GTGCTAATTTATGTATATATAGACTCTATTTACACACTGTAGAGTATCACACACTATATACACACACCATAAACACACTCGGAACTCGGAACACACCCCTCCTCCCACCATACGTTATTCACACCAATGTTTCATGTTCATTTATGTATAGTTACAACATATATACACACTATATACATTCACCATCAACACACTCAGAACTCTGCAAATGTAAGCTGCCACACCCAGCCAGTCCTCCCTCACTCCCGGAGCTATACAGGCTGATATGCTAATGTCAGACTTTGGCGTCAGTCATGTGTGTGGAGTTCTGTGGCCCTACCGAGGACCACGAGCCAGAACCTGGTCCCCTTAGAGAAGCATGAGGAGCAATGGCCTATAGAAACCCCCATGTGGTTGGAAGCATTGCATGTCTGCTATGGACCGGGTCAGGAACCCAGAAAGGTAAGCGTCCCAAAACAAACCCCTTTTCTGGTGAAAATGCTACAAAAAGCCGAACAAATAGATAGAACTCCCCCAAACAGAAACGAGCAAACGTGCATGACGTCACATGTCGCCGCGCCGCTGTCTGCACAGCTCTCCCCTCCCCAGGAGGGAAAAAGGGGAGCCCCAGACCCCCGTGCCAACAATCCACACCTCAGTTTTGAGGCTGATGCTATAGGCAGAGGTCGTGTGCTCTAGCTCCAGACGTTGTTTCAGCTCTGTGCCTTGCGTGTGTTGGCTGTCTTCTAGGTGGTGTGCAAGCCGGGAGCGATTCTTCAGTACTCGGGATGCTTGCGCCTAGGGTTCCCTTCCCTAGGTGCCCAGTAAGTACTGCCCTTGGGGCTTGGGGAGACCTTCCACAAGTTCCTTGGGGCCTACCTGTAATTGGCCGTTGGCTGCTCGGTTTTTGGCCGCTCTTTGTGTGCAAGGGAGTTCTGGCTCCCTTAGTTTGCTTTAGGGTATGAGGCAGTTTGCACTGGTAAGGGGTGCAGGGTACTGTGCAGCTTGTTTTCACCATTCATAGCAACCTGTTCTTCTCCGCCTAGGTACGCTGTCCTCTTGTGGAGTTTTCTTTTCTTTTTTGTTTTGTTTACCTGGTGGGGGGATCTGCCATGGTTATTGCCCCTGTGCACTGAGTGCTCTTACAGTTGGGTGGTACCCTTTGCTTGGTCCCCGTGAGTGCACATGTCCTGGAGGTTCAGCTATTAGAAGCTGCTCCTGCTTTCCCCCCTGCTTCCGGCCCCAAAACGTCTGAGGGTTTCGGAGTTGGGGCAGGGTTTAGATGGTCTCGAGACTCAGGCAGTCTCGGGGGATGCCCCTTCCGGTGTGGCAACGGAGGCATTCGAGTCGGTTGTCCCTGCCTAAGCCTCTGGGTCTGACCAGTGGGCCCCCTTCCGCCCGGGTTTTGCGGCTGCACCGGCCTTTTCCTTCGAGTCCGGGGCTTTGGGAGATGACTCGGCCCAGAGTCCTGAGGTGAAGGTTCAACAACAAAAAACAAACAAAAAATATTGTATGTGACATACTTTAGCCACGATGGAGCTAGGAAATTGAGTAAATTATGGGCGCTGAGTAATGGGGGCTCAAGGTCACTAGGCCATGCCACCCTGTGGGTGCGGCAGTTGCCACAAATGTAATGTTTCACGATTATTTTGATGTTTCTCATTTGTTTCTTCTCGGTTTTTTGTTGTAATATTATTCACTGTGTAATTTGTGAAATTTATATAGTTTAATGTGTAGAACATCGCTATGCTCAAAATTATGAGGTTCATATATGTGACATTATATTCCATGATCAATCAAACAATGTTTTTGCTGTTATTACACTATATACACACATTGTATATACCTATCTACATGTGTGTTCACCATAAAAAACCACTAAGTTGGTATGGTGAGCCCAAAACAACAAGAGTGGCTGCCACACCCAACCAGCCCTTCTACACCTAAATCGCTAACTTTCCTACTCCCACAATACTGTTTGTGGTACACTTCCAAATCTGCAGCACAGGAGTTTCGGACGTAATGGTGGAGACATAGGTCATCCAACACTCACGTTTAACCGTACGGATGGCCCTACGGGCCACCGCACTCGCCTTCCGAAACAAAAGAAAAGAATCGGCCGTCTGCCGGCGGTGGTGTCTCTTCCAGGCTGCACGCTTACAGCGGACAGCCCGAGCACATTCAGCATTCCACCAGGGAACGTGCTTCTGTGGACCCCGAGAGAAAGAGCGAGGAATAGAACGGAGGGCAGCGTCGAAGATGGTGTCATGAAAAAGGAGGAGAGAGCGAGGGAGAGGTCAAAGAGAGTAGCACTGAGGGTAAATAGGTTCCAGTCTGCCTTAGCAAACTGCCACCTAGGGAAAGAGAGGGGAGGGTGAAAAGAGAAAAAGCTAACAAGGATGGGGAAATGGTCACTGCCATGGAGGTCATCAAGAACTCGCCACATGAAATCCAAGTAAAGAGACAACGAGAAGAGAGAAAGATCAAGACAGGAAAGGGTGCGAGTCCGAGAGTCCAAATGAGTGCTCACCAGAATTCAGAAGAGACAGGGAAGAAGAGAGGATGAATGGTTCAAGAAGGTGACCCCGGGTGTTCGTCAGAACATCACCCCAAAAGGTATAACGACAATTGAAATCACCTAGCAGGAGCACAGGCTCTGACAAGGAGTCCAGTAGGTGTTTAAGATCAGGAAGAGAAAGCGGGACACTCGGGAGGGGAAGATAAACGAAACAAACCGTGTACCATTTCCTCACAAAGATACGGGCAGCAGAACAATGGAGGAGATAGAAAAAGGAAGGGTGAGCAGCCACGTTAGTTGGATGTCGATTTGCTTGTTTGCTTTTAGAGGGAGTTCTTTGGCTCTGTTCGGACGTAGGTTGCAATTTTCACAGGTGGAGGGTTTGTATTGGTTTGCCTACCTTTCTGGGTGCTATATCTGGTTGATGGCAGAAATGACATACTCTAAATGTAGTACCCAAACATTGCTCCCTCAAGTTGTGGCTCTGGTCTCCAGTAGGCACACACAACTCCAGGGACTGATGAGACCAAACTAATATGGCACATGTCAGTTTGAATAGCTTCAGGGAGTCGATGGGGCTCCCCCTTAGAAAAATTCTCATAATTCTGGATAAGAAGGGATGGGGAGCAAGTTCCAGATAGAAAATTAATAAACATATATTCCAACTTTGTTAATTCAAATTATAAAATGGCTTCTGCCCTTCATAAATAACATGTAGAAAGTATAGAGGTAATTGAGTGCAAGTGTAATGGTAGTATTGTACTGTGAGCAGTGCTTTGATCAATAGTGCATTTGGATAGTTGTTATCAGTAGACATATCTGGATAGGTTGAACCTTTCCAAGTGGAGACCACTTGGAAAGGTTTAACAAGCCCTAGAATCAATTGCAAAATTAATTTGAGTAATAGTCAATCAAAATATAATCAAATAGTATAGACATAATACAAGAAGTGAGAGCCATGGAATAGAAACAGAAGTACAGTATGATAAGTAGCTGTGATGTACTTTACTTACTCATTCACTTTTTGTAAATCTCCACCTTTGCCAACATAGAGTGTTAGGCAATTCTTGAATACACTCACATAGCCTTTCGTCAGGTTAACAATATCACCTGGCTGAAACAAGAAGAATCACTTGACTGAATACTGTATCAAGAATGCTATAATTATGGGACAGCATATAATTACACAACAAACTTTGCCTAACACTAATCAGTTGGTTTTATCATTAAACTTTCATCCTGGATTTCCATTCACCTGGGCTCTAGGAGACTCGAACTGTGGACCCCGTGCGTGAGAGGGCGAAGCTCTATCGACCGAGCTATTGAGTATTCTTAATAAGAAAAGTTTCCTTATTAAGGAAATCTATAAGGAATTTATCCATTTTTACTAAATTTATCTTAAGCCCTGCACTGCACAACCTGAGATATCTCAGTTGATGGATGGGTGGTGTGCCTACAGAGATATGTTGTTTGTGGGTATATCGTAAGATTCAAAACTCATGTGCAGTAACCTGGGTAGCAAATGGAGGTCTGAGGCCTCCAGTGAGCATCCGCCATCTTGAAAAAAGAGTTTCCAGCATACAAGTAACAAGCATAACAATTGCTGCTACTATTATAACAACTATGGTAATAACTATTGTAACATTGTAACAGTTGTTATTAATTTGTAAACCTAAGGCTGTAATAATTGTACTCTATAACCCCATAAGAAGAGTCCGCCCTTACAGCGGAAAATGCTCACCCTGATTATCATAGTGAGGGGGAGAAATGACTACTGTGTTAGAGATATCTCTACAATCAATTACAGTCTGGATGGATAATAAGATCACTCGTTTAACAAATAAATGACGTAACCAGCCTGACGGCTGAGTGGACACCACTCGTGATTCGTAGTCCTAAGGTTCCGGGTTCGATCCCCGGCAGAGGCAGAAACAAATGAGCAGAGTTTCTTTCACCCTGATGCCTCTATTCACCTAGCAGTAAATAGGTACCTGGGAGTTAGACAGCTGCTATGGGGCTTGCAGCGGCCCACAGGCCCACATATCCACCACAGCCCAGTTAGTCCGGCACTCCTTGGAGGAAACAATCTAGTTTCCTCCTGAAGATGTCCACGGTTGTTCCGACAATAAAAGTACTGTACAGTATTTCTTATGCTCGCTGGGAGGGTGTTGAACAACCACGGACCTTTGTTGTTTATACAGTGTTCTCTGATTGTGCCTATGGCACCTCTGCTCTTCATTGGTTCTATTCTGCATTTTCTTCCATATTGTTCACTCCAGTACATTGTTATTTTACTGTGTAGATTTGGTACTTGGCCCTCCAGTATTTTCCATGTGTATATTATTTGATATCTCTCTCGTCTTCTTTCTAGTGAGTACATTTGGAGGGCTTTGAGACGATCCCAATAATTTAGGTGCTTTATCATGTCTATAGGTACTGTATATGTTCACTGTATTCCCTCTATTTCAGCAGTCTCTCCTGCTCTGAAGGGAGAAGTGAGTACTGAGCAGTACTCAAGACGGGACAACACAAGTGACTTGAAGAGTACAACCATTGTGATGGGATCCCTGAATTTGAAAGTTCTCGTAATCCATCCGATCATGTTTCTGGCTGACGCAATATTTGCTTGGTTATGCTCCCTAAACGTTAGGTCGTCATACATCATTATTCCCAAATCCTTTACATGCTGTTTTCCCACTATGGGCACATTTGATTGTGTTTTGTACCCTGTATTACGTTTAAGGTCCTCATTTTTACCGTACCCGAGTACCTGGAATTTATCACTGTTAAACATCATGTTATTTTCTGTTGCCCAGTCGAAAACTTTATTAATGTCCGCTCTAAGTTTTTCAATGTCTTCCGCAGAGGTAATTTTCATGCTGATTTTTGTGTCATCTGCAAAGGATGATACAAAGCTGTGACTTGTAATTTTGTCTGTATCTGATATGAGAATAAGGAAAAGCAGCGGTGTAAGGACTGTACCCTGAGGTACAGAGCTTTTAACTGCGCTTGGACTCGATTTTATGATTGAATGTTACTCGTCGAGTCCTGTTTGACAGAAAACTGAGTATCCAGCGTTCTACTTTACCGGTTATTCCCATTGACCTCATTTTGTGTGTTACCACTCCATGGTCACATTTATCAAAAGCCTTTGCAAAGTCCGTGTATACCACATCAGCATTCTGTTTTTCTGATAATGCCTCGGTGTCTTTGTCGTAGTAATCAAGTAGCTGTGAGAGGCATGATCAGTACTTTGGAAGCGAGTGAAAATCAAAGAAGCAGTCCATGGTACACAGCGTGACTTTGCAATCGATGCACAAAGTACAGACAGATTTTCGCTTCCTGTTATTTTGTTCTGTGTGCTTGCAAATAACACACTCACGTACACCCTTGGCTTTAGTACCTGTAGGTGGTATGTAGCCAAGCTTGTGATGCATAAAGTAGTCTTGAAAAGATTATAGGAAAAGATCAATTTGTAAGGTAGTCTTGAAAAGATTGATTTATAAGGTAGGATTGAAAAGATTCAGGTATTCTGGAAGAGATTCAGCTATTCTTGAAAAAATTGCTTTTGTAAGGTAGGATTGATAAGATTCAGGTATGCTGGAATATTCAGCTATTATTGAAAAGATCACTTTGTAAGGTAGGATTGAAAAAAATCCAGGTTCTCTTGGAAAAACTTTTATTCTTTCTAAGAAAAGCTCAATGACAAAAGTCTGTCCTGGTATCACTCATATCTTCACCTGTATATGGAAAAGTGGGTGCAACACCAACATCAGAATCATCAAATTGAGATTTGTGTTACAAAATTATCACAGTACTCCCTCGCGAATTCACCTGCGCTCCTTGTATTGCCACCATTACCCCTGGCAATAAACACCACCATGGAAGCCGCTAACACACTGTTCATCTATACTACTTGTATCAGTCATCACTGAACCCAGAAAGCGGTTCATCTATAGTATCTATAAAAATTGGAGACTGACACGGGTGGGCACGGGTGGCGCTCAGCCACTACTGGATACGCTCGCTGTAGCATCCTCGTTGGTGCTGTATCACTTGTTTCGGACCCTTGAGTTAGGTCCTTATCGTGCCTAGCTTCATCAATATCAAGATCACTTATGTTCTTCAAACAATAAGGTCTGAATTTCACCGACAGAGAGCAATCTTTCAACACCACGTTCGACAGGCGCGGATTGGGAACCAGAGGCGCGTGCGTCATGCATGGTTGGTCACTCAGAACTGAGCCAGCCACCAGCCCTAGGGTATTCTGGGAATTTTTTTCAAGATGGCTGCCTCTCACTGGAGATCCTAGGAGTCCACTTCGTACCCAACCTACCGCTCGCGAGATTTGAATGATACGAAATCATGTTTTCTTGGCCTGCTCTTTTTCTGAAACGAGTTTTATTGGCAAGCGCAGTCCAGTGGTTAATCATATTTTGTATGGACCACTGAAAAACTTTATTAACATCAGATTGGAGGTTTATTGTGTCCTCTATATTGTCTACTTTTATAAAAATCCTAGTGTCATCTGCGAAGGATGATACAGTATGTACTACAGTTTGCATTCTTGTCATCTGATATTTGCATCGGATATGAGGATGAGAAAACATACCAGAGCAATCACAGTACCTTGGGAGACATTAATGAAGGTTAAGCCACACTTACCACATGCAACATATGAGAGTTTGTACAATGTCAGTCTACCACCTACGATTAATGGTGTGATTCCCCAACTCACTTGCAACAGCTGGCCTGGCTCATCCCACAGAGATATGTTGATACACCCACTACGGTCTGCCACTTTTACCGACCTCACTTCGTGGTTTTCCTTAGTCATATTTGGTCTACCTGTAGACATATCATACATACAGTAATTACAGTAATATCATATCATCCAAAAACTATCAGCTTTACTTGAGAAAAATTTCATTCTTCCTTTCAAGTTCTTATCAAAAAGTGATAAGCCAGTATGGCTATACAGTACCAGTATAGTACTATGCAAGTCACAGATGAATTAAAAGTTCCTAGATATCACTCTGAATCCCTATATGTACTTAAAGACAAGTTTATCTACACTTAAAGAGGCAGATTCACTGAGGATTTTATCAAGAGAAATTTGGTGTAAATAAACACTTGAGAAGTAAAGTTTGCAATAATCTGGAAAATCATAAATCAACTAGACATGTAACTGTAAGCAAAACAATGCAATTCAGACAATTTGAGACAGGCTATCATTCCAATAAGTATACACAAGTTAACCTTGTGTGGCAGCTACACAAGTGGACCTTGTGTGGCAGCTACACAAGTGGACCTTGTGTGGCAGCTACACAAGTGGACCTTGTGTGGCAGCTACACAAGTGGACCTTGTGTGGCAGCTACACAAGTGGACCTTGTGTGGCAGCTACACAAGTGGACCTTGTGTGGCAGCTACACAAGTGGACCTTGTGTGGCAGCTACACAAGTGGACCTTGTGTGGCAGCTACACAAGTGGACCTTGTGTGGCAGCTACACAAGTGGACCTTGTGTGGCAGCTACACAAGTGGACCCAGAACATTACTAATATCCTATGGCAGACAAATAAGGAAGCTCATGAATATTGATCATATTTGATGGCATGAAATATATTACAGTATTGGTAGTAGTCAGCCATCTGTCAGTTACAGTTAACATTATTATTTATAAATTAGTAATCCAAAATGGAATGGGATTATAGGAAATGGCATAGTTGAAATAGCTGCCTTAGCTACTGCATTCACTAAATCATTACAGGCAACACCAATATAATGCACTTTGTTCAGGACAAGAAGCCTGTACTAAATCTTACCAAGGTTCCAATAGGTCAACTACTGACCTTTCCCTGGATGCAACCCCACAACAGATGCCTAACTCTCAGGGTACCTACTTACTGCCAGGTGAAGAGAGGCATCACATGAAAGGAAACATACCCATCCATTTCTGTCCTGCCCTGAGTTCCAACCAGATATCCTCAATCATGAGGCAAGTATGAAGGACACCACTGGGCATCCAGGAAAGCTCTACTTTCTTATACCTGTTCAAGATATACCAGTATACAATGGAACTTTGGTTGACGATTGCCCTAGAAGACAAATTTTTTGGAACACGACGTCAAATTCATCACAAAATTTGGACTGGAAGACAACAGTTTACTTGGAACACGATGTCTGTTCGTACACATATGGGGTCGAACGAGAGCGTGGTGCTGGGGGCAAGGGGCAAGGCGCTCTCAGTTTGTTTACAAGTCTACTCCGACGACCGATCTTGAATTCTTTGTAAAGAATTTCACTGTTTTAAGCTTTTTGTTTTCTGAACAGTAAAGTTCTTATTATATATCACACCATGAGTCCCAGGATGGTGAGGGGACTGGATGGATGGATGGTGAGGGGACTGGATGGATGGATGGTGAGGGGACTGGATGGATGGATGGTGAGGTTGCTCCTCATGCCTCTCTGAGGGGGCCGGGTTCTGGCTCGTGGTCCTCAGTATCCCTAGAACTCCGTTCACACTGACTGATTCCAAAGCTTAATAATATATATATATCAGCCTGGATAGCTCCTTGGAGCTAAAGGGGTTCCCCCCAGAAACTATGTTTTATTGTCCAAAGAATATAATATTGTGCTCATGTTAGTGACATGAATGTATTTTTGTGTACTGATGTTCTGCACATTTTATTACAGAAATTTCTCAAATTACACTCTTATCTTGTGCATGGCCTGGGAAATATCCTCAGGAAAGTTTAACCATCAAAGCGCGTGAATTGTGATGTCATCGCATGGTTTCTTCTCTCCACCACAGCCAAAGCAAAGTACAGTATATCATTTTTAATATTCATGTAATCAGGGAACACATTTTAATAATATTACAAAAAAATAATTGTTCATATTTTTTCCTCTTGCACCAGCCATGTGTCATGTAAATCTTGTGCACCAGCTGGTTATGTAAATCTTGTGCACCAGCTGGTTATGTAAATCTTGTGCACCAGCTGGTTATGTAAATCTTGTGCACCAGCTGGTTATGTAAATCTTGCGCACCAGCTGGTTATGTAAATCTTGTGCACCAGCTGGTTATGTAAATCTTGCGCACCAGCTGGTTATGTAAATCTTGTGCACCAGCTGGTTATGTAAATCTTGTGCACCAGCTGGTTATGTAAATCTTGCGCACCAGCTGGTTATGTAAATCTTGTGCACCAGCTGGTTATGTAAATCTTGTGCATCAGCTAGTTACCTTACCTTGCGACGATTTCGGGGCTCAACATCCCCACGGCCCGGTCCTTGACCAGGTCTCCTTTATGGTTGTAACATGAATGTAGGGTGTATGGGTGTACAAGAATGTAACAACTCTTGTATATATCTCAAAAAAAAAAAATAAATAAATCTTGTGCACTAGCTGGTTATCATGTAAAATCTAGTGCACAGAGCAGAGGTTAAATATTGATCCTCACTGACATGACAGAATTTGTCAGCACCATAGGAAAGTCTAATGGTCAGATTTTAATTCTGTACACCAGGATCTTTTAATTAACTTACCAATTTCCAACACTATGAACACAAGCCTGAGGTTCTTCATTCCAGGCTTCAGCTCTCGTATTTGTGTGTATTGGATGTCCATGTTACTATAAAGAAGAGAAGGGGACATAGTAAAAACTATAAGCTAGGTGTTTAATAATATTAAGCACTGATTAATACTATTAATAATTTAACATTTATATATAATTAACATTTAACAATTGGAAATATTACAGTATATATAAATAACTAATACTGTACTACCATTACACCATACATATTTTAAATTTGAATCATCTATATAACCCTTTACACTTAAAATTAGTTTAGGCTAAAATAATTCTGAAGACCCACTTTATACTGAAGAGATTACTATTTTCTTCATTATCTATATGAATCCTATCACGCTTTGTTCCCTCAAGGAACTTTCCTACAGGAGTAGCCCACTAGGAAACCTTCCTCAGGTATTTCAGCTACAGTGGTACCTTCGTTTACAATCGTAATCCATTCCCAGAGACTCATCGTCAACCAAAACTAATTTTCCCATAAGAAATAATGTACAGTAAATTGAATTAATCCGTTCCACAACCCCCCAAAAAATAACTTTAAAATGCGTTTTATATTGAATAATACTCATTTTGTACTAGCTACAATACAGTATGTATATCTTACCTTGAATGAGGACTCTTGTTGGCATATGGAAGACAGTGAGGAGAAGGGAAGGAGAGATGTTAGTGTTTGGAAGGGGAGTCCCCTTCCATTATAACATCAGGCAGTGATGACTTTTCTGGGGTACTCTCTCTCCTAAGTTTTGTCTGCATACCACTAAGACCTGCTTGTGGCTCACTACTTTTTTTCTCACTAAAAACCTGTCAAGCAACACTTGTTTTTCCCTACGATGTAACCCTTGTCTGAAGTGAGACATCACATTGTCATTAAAAAGGTTAACACAACAGCCTTTTATAGCTTCATTTGGGTAAGCCTTTTCAACAAAAGTTTAGAATGAACTTTACCACTGACTTTCTTGGGACCCATGGCATGATATATAATAAGAACTTTTATGTTAATAAACAAAAAACCAATGTTGAATGTAATGAAATGCCATTTTCTGGGTGAGACCTAGAGGCTCCCCAGAGCTATACGGGGCTGATGTGCACATATTAGACCGTGGCAAGTCAATCAATGGAGTTCTAGGCCTACCGGAGACCAGAGCCAGAACCTGGCCCCCCTCAAAAAGAGAAGATTGCTCAACAAGAGCAATGGTCTAAAGACACTCCCGTGTAATTGGAAGCAGTCTTTGTCTGCCATCAACCAGGAAGGTAGGAATTCCAAAACAAACTACTGGTGGTCAAAAATTGCAAACCGAAAGCCGAAACTAGCAAGCACAACTCCCCAATCAAAAACAAGCAAACAAGCATGACGTCACTACAACCTCTGCGCATCCGTCTGTGCAACTCCCCTTTACCCGGTAGGGGGATGGGGGAAGTCCCTCTACCGGGTACGTTCTGGCAATATTTCTTATAGTCGCTGGGAGGACGTTGAAGAACCGCAGACCTCTGATGTTTATACAGTGTTCTCTGATTGTGCCTATGGCACCTCTGCTCTTCACTGATTCTATTCTGCATTTTCTTCCATATCGTTCACTCTAGTATGTTGTTATTTTACTGTGTAGATTTGGGACCTGGCCCTCCAGTATCTTCCATGTGTATATTATTTGGCATCTCTCTCGTCTCCTTTCAAGCGAGTACATTTGGAGAGCTTTGAGATGATCCCAATAATTTAGGTGCTTTATCGCATCTATGCGTGCAGTATATGTTCTCTGTATTCCCTCTATTTCAGCAATCTCTCCTGTTCTGAAGGAGGAAGTGAGTACTGAGCAGTACTCAAGACAGGACAACACAAGTGACTTAAAGAGTACAACCATTGTGATGGGATTCCTGGATTTGAAAGTTCTCATAATCAATCCTATCATTTTTCTGGCTCCCGCAATATTTGCTTGGTTATGCTCCATAAACGTTAGGTTGTCGGACATCATTATTCCCAAATCCTTTGCATGCTGTTTTCCTACTATGGGCAGATTCGATTGTGTTTTGTACCCTGTATTATGTTTTAGATCCTCATTTTTGCCGTACCTGAGTACCTGGAATTTATCACTGCTAAACAATGTTATTTTCTGCTGCCCAATAAAAAAATTTGTTGATATCGGCCTGTAGTTTTTCAATGTTTCCGCAGAAGTAATTTTCATGCTGATTTTTGTGTCATCTGCAAAGGATGACACGAGGCTGTAACTGGTATTTTTGTCTATATCTGATATGAGAATAAGGAAAAGCAGTGGTGCAAGGACTGTACAGTACCTAGAGGTACAGAGCTTTTAACTGTGCTTGGACTCGATTTTATTTGATTGACTGTTACTCTGTGTTCTGTTCGACAGGAAATTGAGTATCCAACGTCCTACTTTACCAGTTATTCCTATTGACCTCATTTTGTGTACTATCACTCCATGATCACATTTGTCGAATGCCTTTGCAACGTCTGTGTATACTACATCTGCATTTATCTTTTCTTCTAGAGCTTCTGTGATTTTGTCATAGTGGTTGAGCAATTGTGACAGACAGGATCTTCCCGCTCTAAATCCATGTTGTCCTGGGTTGTGTAGTTCATTATTTTCCATAAAACTAGAAATTTGATTCCTAATCACTCTTTCCAAAACTTTTATTATGTGTGATGTTAGTGCAACTGGTCTGTAATTTTTTGCCAAGGCTTTACTACCCCTCTTTGTGCAGCTGGTATCTCTCTCTGTATCCAGGCTCTTTCTCGATATTATGCTGAGCACTCGCGCTACTGGTACTTTACATTTCTTAATGAATACTGAATTCCAATAGTCCGGCCCAAGAGCTGAGTGCATGGGCATATTGTCAATTTCTCTTTCAAAGTCTTCCGAGTTTGTGTTAATATCCGTTATATTATTTGCAGCTCGAATGTCATTCATAAAGAAGCTGTCTGGATCATCAACTTTCATGTTTATTGGAGTGCTAAACATCACCTCATACTGGCTTCTTAGAATTTCACTAATTTCTTTGTTGTCCTCCGTGTACATACCTTCAGTTGTGATTAAAGGTCCAATACTGGTGGAGGTTTTTGATTTTGATTTTGCATATGTGAAAAATTATTTTGGATTTTTCTCTATCTCTTGTATAGCTTTCTGTTCCAGTTCTATTTTTCAGGCTTATATGATAGCTTCAATGTTTATTCTATTTCTTTGATCTCCCTGTTTAGGTTTATTTTCCTTTCTTGTGATAGTCGTGTCTGCCTAAGCATTTGTTATTTTTTTCCTTCTCCTGTACAGTCGTCTGTGTTCTCTTTCTGACCCGCCTCACAGGAACTTGCTTCAAGCAGACCTTGTATGCTTCAGCCGTCAGTTGAGCTATTCCCTGTGAGGGAGTTTTGTCGCTTAAGACCGTTTCCCATTGAATGTTTGCAAGGTCTACATTTATTTGTTCTCAGTCGATCCTCTTATTGTTGAAATTGAATTGGTTGAATACCCCTTCTCGCTTGTTGGGTCTCTTAGACCTACTACCGTTATTTATGCTAGTTCGCACTTCAATGAGCTTAATGTCTGAGTGTGTAGTATCTGAGATTGCAATGTCTCTGATTAGCTCATCATTGTTTGTGAATAACAAGTCTAGTGTGTTTTCATTCCTAGTGGGTTCTGTGATCTGTTGATTGAGCGAGAATTTGTCACAGAATCTCAAAAGTTCTCTGACCTGTAACTGGTTATTTCCCAGGTCGTTCCCTGCTATGATATTTGTGTTTGCCATTCTCCATCTTAGACTTTGTAAATTGAAATCTCCAAGGAAGATAATATCTGGGGCTGGGTTCGCTAGATTATCAAGGATGTTCTCTATTTTGTGAATCTACTCTGTGAATTCTTCCTCAACCGTTGTATCTGGCAGTTTACATATTAGAATAATAATTAGGTTTATTTTTTCTACCTTAATTCCAAGTACAGTACCTCTACCACCTCATTAGTTGAGTTTAGTAGCTCTGTGCATACCAGGTCCTCTTTAATATACAGATCTACTCCTCCATTTGACCTAGTTTCTCTATCACATCTATATAAATTATAATTTGTAATCCAGATTTCACTATCCATGTAATCTTTTGTATGGGTGTCCGTGAATGTCCCAAATATTGAGCTTGACTTTAATAGGAGGCCATTTATGAACTTAACTTTATTTCGTGATTTTGACTTTAGACCTTTTATGTTGGCAAATATGAATGATTGTCCATATTGTGTGTCACTTCCGGAAGGTTTTCATAGTTCTCCCTCCTCTCTACCCTGACCCAGGGTGTGCTGGTCTGGCAATGGTTTGTCCAGTTTTGGAAGTGGTATTGTGGAGTGTGGTAGTTTGTGTGTAGTTGGGGGGTGTAGTATGTGTGGGCTTGATGACGAATTGTAGTCCAGTCTTGGGCATTTCCCCCTCTTCATCCGTACTCCTGCAACGTTTCTGCCTGTCTGCTCCTCCCTCTGGTTCTGATTGCTTCTAAAAAATTTCCCGGGCAATTATACAGTATTGGACTTCCTCTATTAAATAGCGCTGTGTACCTCTCACATGGAAATCAGGGCAATGAAGATCATAGCATTTCCTCTCATTCACTGAGAGTTTGCATAGCTTAGGGTAGAATCATCTACAATCTGTTTCAAAACGATATCTGCCTTTCCCTAACATGTTTCGGCATGTCCGGGAATGCATGAATGTGCATTCCATGCCTCTGGTCCCATATCTGCACTGTCCTTTTGCATAATATCTGCAAATATTTTCATCTGTGGCTGTATTTTTATTGTTTGTACCCGTGCACAACTTGCTTACATCTGTGTTATTTGTTCCAACTTTCTCGTTTCCGCATTCTTTCTCGGTACAGTATTGCCCTTATCTTTCTCCTTGTTGCTTCCGTCTTTCTCATTTGTGTTCTCGTCCTTCTCATTGTTTCTCTCCTTACTCCTATTACCAGTTTGCTCGAAAGTATTGTCTTCATTTTCGTGTACCTCGACACAATGTCCTTCTACATTGCTAATGTGGCTCTCTAAACTCTCAGTTCCTGGGTTGTGTTCAGTGTTTGTTGCTGTCTTTGCATACTCTGCATATATTTATGGTAGTTTTTGAGTGAATTGTAGCCTATGTACTTCAGGAATGTCATTCATTAGTGTGGTGATGTTTTCCCACATCAGTCTATCATTGTGACAGATCCAGTAGTTATCTTGTCTGTTTGCATATTGTATAGGTAATCCTGTAAAACTCAGGTGAAATCTTATGTTACAAATGTTACATACAATCCCTACAACACTCTTCCGAAGTGGCTTAAAGCAGCCTCCACACGTCTCCATGTTGGGTTTGTGATGTAGAGATTGACTGTTCCCCTATTTGTGATGTATTGTCCATTTATCCCTTGTTGACTTTAGTAATTTTACTATTTATAATATTATATGAATATATTTATAATATTACTGTATATGTATGTATATATGATGTGTATACAGTATATTTATAATATTATATATGTTTATTTGTTCAACTTTATGTGGGGTACTTATCGCATGGTGGAGAAAATGGTCCCTTTGGGGGACCGTACAGTTGACGGTTGTCCCAGGTCGCGGGCTGGATGCCACCGGTTGCCAGTTCCTTGATTTTATAACACTTGAATTATTTGCCTGTATTATCCTAAGGATTTTCTGGTTACTTTCCGGCTTGCAATGGTATTCACTTACTCCATTACTAGTTCCTAAATCCACATTCCCATATTACAATATATATTGCCAGTATATTATCAATGAGGGAGTATATTATCACTAATTATATAATGTGTGTATATAGTGTAATAACACCACAAACAGTATTGTGGGAGGAGTAATGTTGACGAATTAGATGTTGAAGGAGTGAGGGAGGGCTGGCTGGGTGTGGCAGCTCACTCTTGTTTTTGGGGCTCACCATACCAACTTCGTGGTTCATTATGGTGAACACATATGTAGATAGGTATATACAAAGTGTGTATATAGTGTAATAACAGTAAAAACACTGATTGATCGTAGAATATAATATACATGTAACATATATGAGTCCCATAATTTTGAGCATAGCAATGTTCCAAACATTGAGCTATATAAACTCCACAAATTCCACACTTTTGAATAATATTACAGCATAAAACCAGAGAAGAAACAAATGAGAAACATCAAAATAATTGTGAAACATTACATTCGCAGCAACTGCTGCCGCACAGGGTGGTGGGGCCTAGTGACCTTGAGAACTCCATCGCTCAGCACCCATAATATGCTCAACAGCTCTATCGCTCAGAGCTCATAATATGCTCAACTTCCCAGCTCCATCGCTGTTAAAGTATGTCACATACAATATTTTCTTTTAGTTTCCCGTGATCAGAGACTGCATTTTAACAATATAAAAAGAGAAAATAATTTTTTGGAAAGAAATTATTTTAATGCAGAGCAGGTCAGTGGTTAATAGGGTATTAAAAGTATCAACACAAGACAGAAGATGAAACAATGGGTATGAATTGGATAAGTTTAGATTTAGGAAAGTAAGTAACTATCAAAAGAAAACACCAAACCGGGAACCAAATGTGGCTCCACCAAATGTGCGGAGTAATCAGAGGGCACTAAATATCACCAAGGATGCCAATACGAGAACAGAAACACAAAGCGATCGATATCAAAAGTATCCGATTCACCAAGAATTCTATCGAGAGACAATTGACCGTGAGGGACGGTCGGAAAGCAAGACACACGCTTGTCCTGGAAGTCAGGACATTCAACAAGAATGTGCACAACTGTAAGAGGAACAATGCAACTTGGACAATAAGGAGCAGGACGGTGCTCTATCAAGTGACCGTAAGTTAAACGTGTATGATCAATACATAACCTAGCCAGAGCCGTTTCCCAATGCCGGTTACAGTGGTAGGAGGAAGGCCCTCCTGGATACACGACTCTTTAAGAGTACGCAGTTTGTTACCAGTAACAGAAGACCAACAATCTTGCCAACGGGCAAGGATGGAGGAATGAATAACTGGATAAAAGTCGGAATAAGGAATACCTTCACGGGAGATGGGAAAAGTGCGGATAGCTTCCTTAGCAGCAGTATCCGCACGTCATTTAAAGAGACACCAACATGGCTGGGAACCCAGCAAAACTGTACTGACTTAAATTTACTGGAGATAAGAAACAGCCAATGTTGAATCTCGATGACCACCGGGTGGACCGGATTAAAGGACCCCAAAGCCATGAGGGCACTACAAGAGTCAACTACCACCACAAAGAGGGATTGACAACGAGAAAGCAGGAGACGAAGAGCATAGAGAATAGCATAAAATTCTACTGTGAAGATGCTAGCCTCCGGAGGAAGGCGACACACATAAGTGTGGTCAGGAAAAACAACAGAGTAGCCCACACTGTCAGCAGACTTAGACCCATCGGTGAAGATGGAAACGGAGTGGGAGTGTGAAGAAAAGTGCTCAAGGAAAAGGCATTTTAGAACTGAACGAGGGGGTAATAGCTTTAGTGATGCGGGTCAGTAAAGTACAAAATTTGGGAAGGGGGACCCTCCACGGGAACAAGGACGGAAAAATACGAGGAGAAACATTGGTAATACAAACCGAAAGAGAATCTTGTAAGTGAGACAAACGGACAGAAAGAGGATGGTGGTGAAGAGGAACAGTAACTACAGGTGGGGAAAAAGTCAAAGCATAACAGAGGCGAGAGTGAGGATGTTGTAAGGACTGTGCAAGATAGCGAAGACAGTAGCGATCACGGCGGTCCTGGAGAGATAGGAAGCCAGTGTCAGCGTACAAGCTGAGAGTAGGAGTTAAACAAAAGGCACCAGAGCCGAGGCGCAACCCAGTATGGTGCAAAGGATCAAGACTGCGAAAAATAGAAGGAGAAGCAGAAGAGTATGTAGAGCAACCATAATCGAGTTTAGACAGGACAAGAGAAGAGTGCAAATAGAGGTGTGTGCGCCTATCCGCTCCCCAAGAAGCATGGGACAAAACCTTAGAGCATTCAACTCGGAGGCAAGAGATATGGGGCGACCAAGACAAACAACTGTCAGAGATTAATTAGCCCTAAAGCTTCGCGGAATCTTTGTACACAAGGGGATGACCATAAAGTGACAAAGAAGGATGACATGCTTTCGAGTAAAAGTCATAACACAAGTCTTAGTTGCAAAGAACTTGAAGCCATGATTCGTGGCCCAAGATGACACGGCATCAATCGCAAGTTGAAGACGCTGTTGAAGGAGAGGCGAATCATCACCTCAACAGCAAAGGGTAAGATCGTCGACATAAAGAGCGGAGAAGATGCCAGAATGAAGAGAGGAAAGAAGACCATTGAGGGCAACCAGAAAAAGAGTAGTGCTCAGAACACTACCTTGATTTAGGAAAGGTGTGGGTAAATACTGGTTCAGTAACAGGGTTGTTGATTTCCGGAACCAATTACCGCCTAACATAATAGAAGGATCCCTTGATTGTTTCAAGCGTAGATTAGACATATATATGAATAAGATTGGATGGATATAAATAGGAGTTGTCTTGTATGGGCCAACAGGCCTTCTGCAGTTAACCAAACCACACACTAGAAAGTGAAGGGACGACGACGTTTCGGTCCGTCGTGACCATTCTCAAGTCGATTGTGACATTCTCAGAATCGACTTGAGAATGGTCCAGGATGGACCGAAACGTCGTCACCCCTTCACTTTCTAGTGTGTGGTTTGGTCAACACATTTCAGCCACGTTATTGTGACTCCTCGTCTGCTTCTGCAATTACCTTCATTTTTATGTTGTTATTATTTGCAATACAGTACAGTATTTGCATACCATTTCAAATATTTGAAATGTTCAAAATAATAATACTGTATACAACAAAAATACACCCACTAACAACTATCATTAATAACTTATTGAAACACTAATTTATTGTTAAAAATACACAATTAAGAAATAAGGAACCAATAACCAAATTGTATCCTATTTACTTATTGTTATTTGGTGTAGTGACTAGCACATTCGCTTCACAAGCAAGAGGTCCAAGGTTTGAATCCTGGGCAGGATGGAATGATTTGGGCGAAGTTCCTTCACTCCATTTTGCCCCTGTGCTCCCAGAAGAAACTGGGGACCTGGATGAAAATCGACTAGCAGATCGTGTTCTGGGGACAAAATGTTAGGGTTAGGCTTTAAAGTGAGCTGAGGTAGTGCACACCTCAAAGCCTGCAAGCCAATACAGGAACAAAAACTTCCACCGATAGCCTTGTACCATTTCAGCATAAAAAACTAAATTAGTCCGGTATTGAAAGTAATGAAATGCTGCTTTCTGGTGGGTCCCTCAGACTCACTGAACTAATCACTTGGTAGTCTCTAAACCTTTGATACCCACCAGGCTCTAATAAATCACGAGTGCCTACCTGAGACCAGAACCAAAATTTGGCTCCCTCAATAGAGACAAGGGGAATATAAGATCACTATATAACCAAGAGAAAAAATCACCAGAAAGGTAGAGCACACAAAACCAGCAACTCCTTAGGCAACATTTGGAACAATGGTCTAGATCCAACTGCTAGTTAACCCTTAAACTGCGCATGGTACATATATACGCCATGAGTAACATGTCCCATTGTGCGCATGGCGTATATATACGCCGTAGGGTGCCAGGCACGATTCAAATGGCACGCAGCTACACGGGGTTCACATTAGCTTCCTCAGGGCTCTTGTAAACAGACGCCATTTTTTTTAAATCGTGGGCAATATTCTCAGAGTGTGAGAGCCACAGTACTCTTGGAGCAACCAAGGCTGGCGCAACCAAGGCTGGCAACATGAGCGAACAGCATTGCTGTTCAGCTTGTGACCACAGCATCGCCGAAAAATGTCAAAATAAATTTATAACTGCTATTATTTAGCGATGACAATATTACAGATGACCCCTGACTGTGATAAGAATGACCAGGATTGTGATAATAGCAGGATTGTTGTAATAATTAGCGCTGTGGGAGGAGTGATGCTGAGGGACGGAGGGAGATTGCATCGTTTACTGCCTGTGTGGCCACCTGTTATTGTCTGCATTCACCATACCAGCTCAGTGGTTCTCTATGGTGAACACAAATGTAGATACTTGTATATAATGTGTGTATTAGTGTAATAACAGCAAAAGGATTATGTTGGGAGGAGCCATTTGGGTGACAGAGGTGACATCGTCTGCATGATTTGCCTGGCTGTGTAGAGGGTGGCCACTATGCTCTTTGGGCACTCTACAAGCTTAGGTGTAAAGTTACGGTGCATACAACATGTAGATACTTATATATAATATGTATATATAGTGTAATAACACTCCAAACAGTTTTGTTGGGGGAGAAATTTTAGTGCGTGTGAACTTGAATGAGTGCGGGAAGTAGCCGCCAGCTAACTGTGTGTAGCGACGTCTCTTAGTGCCTGAACTACAGTATATCAGCTTAGTTATACAGTTGTTGTGAACAAAACATATACTGTACATACTTATATATAATGTCTGTATATAGTGTAATAACACCACAAACGGTATTGTTGGGGGAGAAAGTTTAGTGCGTGTGACCTTGAATAAGTGAGGGAGCTGCCAGCTGTGTGTAGCGACGACTCTTAGTGCCTGAACTAACTACAGTATATCAGCTTAGTTGTACAGTTGTGGTGAACAAAACATGTAGATACTTATATATAACGTCTGTATATTGTGAATAAAATATAAAACAGGATGGTGGGAGGAGAAAGTGGGCGAGTGAGGCGTTGTTGAGGGAGTGGCAACGAGTGGCTGGCTGGTGTGTGGCGGTCACTCCTAGTTGCTTTTCGACTCTCAATACCAACTTAGTGGTGCGTTATGGTGAACAAAACATGCAGATACTTATATATAACCTGTGTATAGAGTGTAATAACAGTAAAACTATTTGTTTATTGTTTTATGAACATAATAATTGAATCATTAGTATGCACACCATACTTTTGAGTATAGCGATTATTCACCCATTTTATTATATAAATATATCACAATACACACTACTGAATAATATTACTGCAAAAAAATAAGACAAAATCAATCAGAAACATTGAAATAATTAAGTGATATCATCTTTGTGGCAACTCCCACCTGTCAGCGCGAGTGACGCTGACCGGCTCTGACGACTGCTCTGTCAACACCCAATTTTTGCCAGACTTCCTCGGTCTATTGCGCCCAAAATATGTCACCTATGATTTTTTGTATTTTTCCCGTGCTCAGGGAACACATATTAACATTTTTAGAAGACGAAAAAAAAATTTATAATTTTTTTTCTTGTGCACAGGGGTGTAAATCTCCTCAGGACCCCTTAGCAGCTTAAGGGTTAACAGCACCTCAGTTACCACCAAATGACAGCCCTGGTGACCCAGAGGACCTGGCCAGGCACCCATCATTTATGCATCATACAAGCAACAACCTCTGAACACCACAGGAAGGAGTTTTCTTTTTTGAAGAAGGGTAGGGCAGGAACAGATAGCCACCAAGAGACCCCATCATAAAGTAGCATTTCAATACATGTATTCAATACACCATATTCAATGGTGGATTTCTGGGAGGGGTCACCTCAGTGTCTCCTCGAGCTAACTCCCCACAGAGAACAAACAGAAGACATCCCTACCATGGAAGAAGCCATTAACCACACAGGGATCAGTGCCAAGTCAATCAGTCCAAGCATGTCTGGAGCTGCTTAGGGACATGTAATAGGTACTGAGCCCTAAGATCTAATTAGACTGCCAGAACCCATGAATTTGAATATACAAGCCCAGGACATTACAAAAGAAAGGAAGATTCTGCTACAAACTTGTAGACAGCATGGACTGGTGGATACACAGCAGGCTGATTAAACCAAACCCTGGAACAAGGAATCAGGGACATAGTATTAATAAATAAAGCATCCAACTATATGTGCCCCATGGGTGCCATTGCAAGTATGTACCATCATACTGACACCATCAAACAAGGAACATGATGAACCTCAGGACACCACAACCATGCCTCAAAGACAAAGGACCCCTTGGAAACCCAGTCTTATTCCTGACCAAAAAAGATGGTAATGGCTGCAGACACAGGAATAAAACACTGGGACCAATTAACAAAGCCCCTGCTTTCAGAGAAGAGCATGAAGGTCACCAACCAGACTACCAGAAGCAAAGGCCAACAAAAAGATCCCCCCCCCCCCTCAAAAAAAAAAAAAAGATGTCCTGGACCAAAGGGGAGGGGGACAACACTGAGATAACAGAAAGGAAAGAACCTGATCTTGAGGTTATCTTGAGATGATTTCGGGGTTTAGCGTCCCGGCGGCCTGGTCCTCGACAAAGCCTCCTTTTGTTACACATCCCCAGGAAGTAGCCCGTAACAGCTGTCTAACTCCCAGGTACCTATTTACTGCTAGGTAACAGGGGCATCAGGGTGAAAGAAACATTTTGCCCATTTGTCTCTGCCTTCACCGGGAATCGAACCCGGAACCTCAGGACTACGAATCCGAAGCGCTGTCCAACCAGCTGTCAGGCGCCCTGCTTCACTTAAAATGTTTTTAAATACCTTACCTTGAGGTTACCTTGAGGTGCTTCCGGGGCTTAGCATCCCCGCGGCCCGGTCATCAACCAGGCCTCCTGGTTGCTGGACTGATCAACCAGGCTGTTGGATGCGGCTGCTCGCAGCCTGACGAATGAGTCACAGCCTGGTTGATCAGGTATCCTTTGGAGGTGCTTATCCAGTTCTCTCTAACACTGTGAGGGGTCGGCCAGTTATGCCCCTTGTGTGTAGTGGAAGCGTGTTGAACAGTCTTGGGCCTCTGATGTTGATAGAGTTCTCTCTCAGAGTACCTGTTGCACCTCTGCTTTTCAACGGGGGTATTCTGCACATCCTGCCATGTCTTCTGGTCTCATGTGATGTTATTTCTGTGTGCAGGTTTGGGACCAGCCCCTCTTAATATTTTCCACGTGTAAATTATTATGTACCTCTCCCGCCTGCGCTCAAGGGAGTACAGTTTTAGGCTCTTTAGTCGGTCCCAGTTAAATTTTGAATCCACATCGAAATCCCTTATAATATTACCCATCGCTCTGTTCACGTCTTGCTCCAAGACCGGCCCACTGGTATAGGAGCGATTTACAATATTTGTCTAGTCTGCAATTGACACCAAGTACCCTGGACAACCATTTATTTCCAACTCCTTTTCTTTGAAGAATGCCACATTGGGATTCCTCCCTTGCTCCTAACTAATTTTATAGCTGTCTTAAACCTCTGTATCAGTGCCTCACTCCTAACTCGTCCTACATTTCCATCGGCACCGATACAAATACTGTAATGGGTTTGTTCCCATTTCCACCCATAATATCATTAATGTTGTTTACTATATTACCAATTTGTAAATTGGTGATATTTGTTTGCTCCCGAATAGCAAACCCTTAACCTGTTCCCCCATCTCTGGCACAAAAAACTATATCCAAATATCTCACCTGGGAATCTCCCACAACCAAAATTTGTTTAGCTACTTCCTTTACTGTATGAGCACCATGACGGACCTGCGCTCCCTTTGTTGCCCTGCCTTTCAAGTGAACTGCAGTCTCCCTACAGCACTTGTCTTCCAGCACGGAGAATGGGTTGGAAGTCTTTATGACATCTGTAGGCAGCTTTCTCAGAGTCTTCTTAAGACCCTTAATCTTTACAACATTCCAAGGCAAAGACTTTCAAATACTGCTCTTCTCCTGTGTTTCCTCTTGACGTCGTTTCAGCTGTTGTAGCGCCTCCTGCAGAGACTCCAACTCTGTCCTCAGTGCTCCACATAGCTAGCTTCCTCACAGCACCAATTCACTCACTAAACCTTCCATCATTAGTGTGAATGGATATAGAATGGTCTCTCATATCCTACAGAATGGATATAAATTAACTAGAATGCATCTAGCGTAGGATAAAGTTAATCCCCCAAATTAGAAACCTGTCATATGAAGAAAGATTGACAAAACTTAAATTATATTTTTAGAAAGGCAAAGAATTAGGGTGTTACATGATAGAGGTGTACAAGTGGATGAATGGATATAACAAAGGGGATATTAATAAGGTATTAAAAGTATCAACACAAGACAGAACACTAAACAATTGGCGTATATTG
Organism: Procambarus clarkii; assembly: GCF_040958095.1. Lineage (NCBI taxonomy): Eukaryota > Metazoa > Arthropoda > Malacostraca > Decapoda > Cambaridae > Procambarus > Procambarus clarkii. The sequence goes on from NC_091160.1 coordinate 32,386,886, forward strand.
GATAAGTTTAGATTTAGGAAAGACCTGGGTAAATATTGGTATGGTAACAGGGGTGTTGATTTATGGAACCAGTTACTGCATAACATGGTAGAAGTAGGATTCCTCAATTGTTTTAAGCGTAGGTTAGATATATATATATATTAATGAGATTGGGTAGATATAAATAGGAGCTGCCTCGTATGGGCCAATAAGCCTTCTGCAGTTACCTTGTTCTTATGTTCTTAAGGTGGCACATGCATCATATGTTGCAACCCTTGAATGGGGTTCTGCAAATGTGGTCCAACAACAATAGACACCACACCAGGGATGAGAACAGCCATTACTCCAGCAAGCAGAGTGGAAGAGAGAAAAAATGGTCATTAGTATGAACCAAGGATGAATAACACCTGGAGTAACCCCAAACAGCAGCAGCAGACTATGATGAGAGCTCTGTAACACCCCCTTAAAATAAGACCAGTGGTTGAACTACCAGTACCAACGTGGACACAGACCAGCAGAGGGGCAGGGCACTGGGGAACATACTGCAAAATTCACACCAACCCTTGACCTGAAAAAATGTGGCAAATGAAGATGTAAGCAGACACCAGAGCCAGGAACTGGAAATGTGTTTGCAGCATATCCCTGATAGGAAAACAAATTCCAGCCCACCACAGAAACTAGGCACTGCAAAGGAACCATAGCACATGCACTACTTAGGGTAGGCCCCTCAGGAGCCCAATGGAAAGGCTCCCAAATCCTCTTAGGGAAGAGAAATCTGACCAAATGAAGGAGCAATGAAAGTGGCAACCAGAAGACAATTCTAGCTATATGCATTTGAGGTGAATAAACAAGTTCAAGATGTGCCGGACCAACCGGGCTGTGGTGGATATGTGGACCGCTCCAAGCAACAGCCTGTTAGACTAAGCTTTCACAAGTTAAGCCTGGTCTCAGGCCAGGCTTGGGGAGTAGAACTACCAGAACCCCATCAAGCAGGTATTAAGGTATCAAGTGAATGCAAAAGAATGGCACAAACCATCTACATAAACCTGAAAAGAAAAACACAGTACAATGCAGCACGATACCCAAGGGCATCTGCACCAAGAATATGAATGATTGGAGTGGCTGCAATCTGATCTGTCCCAGTCTAAGTTAGACTTGGGAAACGAGTGTGTATAGGGTTCACATCAGTTACAAATGCAGTTCATGCAAGTGTTAAGTGTGCACTACCTTTCTGGTGGGGTTTCCTATGTTTCAGTGGTGATCTTGCATCCTGCAGACTCTCCTTGCTTTTAATGAGACCAAATGCATGTCCTAGTCTCCAGCAGGCATTTGTGATTCATCAGAGCCTGGTGGGGTACCCAAGGTTCAGGAAACTACCAAACAAGTAGCTTAGAAAACCATTAAGGGAAGCCCTCCCAGAAAAGTAACTAGCTTCAGGCCACATTGAGAGATGATTTATCAATTGGGCCTACAGTACTGTCAGAGTTAGGAAGGACCACAAAGAATGGAAATAATATTAAGCTCATATAAACAAAATATGCAATATTTTGCATATTACCTTACGCAGGTATCTGTTTGTTATATTCGTTACGTAAACATACACTTCACACCCTGCAGCTAACAAAGTGCCACATGGATTACCTAGACTTGATAATAATGTAGTACCAACCAACTAAAAGAAATCACCAAACATTCTCACATAAGTTCTCTTCAAATATTATAAACTTTAAATAAAAGTTTTCAAGAAAATGTATACTGTATCTGTAATTTTAATTGTAGATTTCTATCATCCTTAACTCAATATATCTATAATCCTTAACCCTTCCTTGAAAGAACGTACATTTATAGAGCATAGACCAAAATACTGTACCATACTCGGGTATGATTATGGTGAAACTGCAATGCTAGATTGCATTTAGATAAAGAAAACTATGTTAGATCTCTAGGGGGAAATGCCTGACCAATGGAATATAGCAACAAGCAACTTTCTTGCCTAGCAACACCTCTGTCCAATTAAACACATTAAAAAAAATTTAAATGACCTGTAGTATCCTCTCTTGAAATCGAGTTCATCAACTATTTTTAATGTCCCCATTCTCTTCTAGATTACTGTATATTGCAAAGCATAATTAATGTCTAACAGGACATGATCACTCTTTCCCAAGGGAGGAAGGTACTGGATGTCAAATATCTCCTCTTCTTTTCTGGTGAATATTAGATCCAGTACTGACGGAACATCCCCTCTCCTCATTCTTGTGGCCTGCCTGCCATGTTGATACATAAATGTCTCCAGAATGTCATTTACGATTATCAGTTTATCATCCCGATTCCAGACCTGCAATGCTATTACAGTATATCAACTTCTCGAGGGTTTTCATTATTAACTCTTACCTTCAGGTGTAGCGCTTGTGGCACTGAGCACATATTTCATCAAATCACTTCAACATGCTAGGAGGGCTGCATGAGCATCAAGTGTGTCAAGCTAACACACATTTTTGTATTATCTACATATATTATCATTAGCTTGACACACTTGATGTTTCAACATACAGTGGAACCTCAGTTGACAAATGCCCCTCTTTACGAATTTTTTGGTTTATGAGCTCCCTTTCTTCACAAAATTTGACTCAGTATATGAGCTTTGCCATGTTTGGCGAGTTTGATGATACATGTATGGGCCGACTGAGTGGGTGTCGAGCTTCAGTTTACCAGTGTCTCCCGCCTAGTGACGACCGCTCTTGAATTCTTTGTGATGAATTTCATTGCATACAAGGAGTCACAATAATGTGACTGAAATATGTTGACCAAACCACACACTAGAAAGTGAAGGGACGACGACATTTCGGTCCATCCTGGACCATTCTCAAGTCGATAACCGCGCCTTAAGAATGGTCCAGAATGGACCGAAACGTTGTCATCCCTTCACTTTCTAGTCTGTGGTTTGGTCAACATGAATTTCATTGATTTTGTATTTTTTGGTTTCTGAACATAAAAGTTCTTATTATATATCACGCCATGGGTCTCTGAAAGCATTTCAGAGGCCATCATTTGTGAAAAAGCAAGGATATTGCATGAAGATCTTATGAAGAAAACCCATGGAACAAGTGATGCAGATATGAATCACTTGATATAAATCAGGGGGATGGTTTGAGAAATTTGGAAAAAGAATCGATATTCATAGTATTGGGAAGTTCTTAGGTTCATAGCTTTGGCTGCTGTTTTGGGTAATGTCCTGGGCTGACATTCGGGCATGGGGCTTTTGGAGGTCCAACAGGGTCCTGGCCGCACGGTATCTCATTCATTTTCCTGGCCCTTCTCGGGCATGTGAAGTTTTGGGTCGCAGGGTTGCAGCCAGTTGTCTCGACTCTCTAAAAATCAGATATTATGTTCCCCACTCTGCTCTCCTCTCATTATACTAAGCACTAATCTATCCCTATCTTACATACAATATCTGTGAATGGGGTTCAACCATTGCAAATTACCTCATGCCCATCATCACTCGGCAAAAATCTGCTATCAGAACTATAACTGTCTTCAGACAACACACAGCCCCTCTGTTTAAGTCCCTTAACATGCTAAACACACACTCTCACTCCATACATTCTGATGTGCTATCAACATGTACAAAACCTAGTTCCTAAATGCTAATCTTGATCTGGAATGTTTCCTTGATAGGTGTAGCAGAACCCATGAGCACCGTGCCAGAAATAAATACATCATTGATATTCCCAGAGTCAGACTAAATCTGTACAAACACTCCGTACAAAAAAAAAAAAAAAAAAAAAAAAAAAAAAAAAAAAAAAAAAAAAAAAAAAAAAGAGGATCCAATCTTTGGAACTCACTCAGCTGATGAATTAAAAAATTGTCCAACCCATGCACTGTTCAAAGGTAAAACCAAAAAAAAAGTACTTAATTTCATCCTCATAGTTTTCTACCTTGTGCTTCAAACTCGCACTGTATCTTGTACTACCCACTTCCCCAATTTTATTAGTACTTAAGACACATATTCTTACCTGTGTAATCACCAACTTATATTGTAGTTATTTGTCGATATAAAACCTTGCTAAAATGTACCTTTTCATCTTACCTGATATATTAGATTAAGAACCCGCCCGAAACACTATATGTGTTAGTGGCTTTCCATGAATGTACAAATACCAGACTGCGCCCTGTGTGGTATTTCATTGACGAAACTTTGACTTGTATTTTTAATTTTTCTGTTACAGTTAATCTTAGTCTGAGACAGTGGTTACAGACAGTGGCAAATGAAATAGTGACACCTCGGCTTACAAATGCCCCTCTACAAATTTTTCAGGTTACAAGCCAAATTTCTTTGTAAAATTTGAATCGGTTTACAAGCTTTGCCTCGAGTTATGAGTTTGTTGATACACGTATGGGTCGACCGAGCGCGTGGTTCCTAGTGGCAGGGTCGCCCGCACTTCAGTTTACCAGTGACAATCTTAGTGACAATCGTGCTTGAATTCTTTGTAAAGAATTTCATTGTTTTTCTGCTTTTTTGGTTTCTGAACATAAAAATAATTATTATACAGTATATCATGCCATGGTTCCCAAGAAAGTCAGTGGTAAGGTTCAACCTAAGAAAACCCATGTGAGGATGATCATAAATCAAAAACAAGAGATCATTCGTAAACATGAAAATGGTACACGGGTTGTTGAACTAACTAGGCAGTACAACAAATCTTCAGGGGAGGAGGAGGAGGAAGTAGAAGATGTCCCTTCCTCATTAAGAAAATGTGTGCAGTATGGGAAGAACTGCAAAGTTTTACTGAAAAGACTCACCCAGATAAAGCTTTAGCAGGCTGTTGCATTGATCTTATTAATGACAATGTGATGGCTCACTACATACATGTGTTAAAATGTAGAGAAACACAAATGTCTTTAGACAGATTCTTAGTACAAGCAAGCAAGCAGCGACTCACAACCAGTTCCTAGTGCTATGCATGCAAAATGTAGGAGAGAGAGTACCCCAGAGAATTGTTGTTGTTTTAGATTCAGCTACTCAGAAAAAAAGAGTCTCAAGTAGCACGGGCTATGGCGAGCCCGTAAGTGGAGGCTCTTTGGAGCCATTGTATCAATAGCTGATACTGGAGATCTGGGGATGGATGGGGGTCTTCATGGTGGATTTCAGCCTCAGAGGGCTTGCTGTAACAGTTATGGAGCTGGTGGATGTGTGGTGACCTCCAGGTCTTCTGCTTTTTCTTTGGCTGAGATTTTGGCTGAGCCATGCTGTCATTTGGTGAGGTGGCCTCCATGAGGAAGTCTTATCGAGTACTAGTAGGTGTCGAATTTGTGCTGTGGCGGTGGAGCTTCTACTAAGATTTCCTCGTCTGAAGAGTCCGTAACAACTGTAGTTGGTGATTTTGACTTTCGTCTCGCAGCCTGAGGTAGGCTCAGGGGTCGTGGATTAGTAGTAGAAGCTATCTCAGGAGCATTGGTGGAGCTGTTAGTATTTGTAGAGAGCACGTCTGCTAGTGCATTGCTGAGATGGTGATGGTAGGGGTGTTGGGAGCTGGGGAGGGAAATTCCTCTTTGTTCCAGCTGGGGTGGTTCTGGAATCTATGTTTAGATCGACCTCGTGGTCATTCTGGTGGTATTCTCCAGAGTGGTAGTGGAGGCAGCGAGACTTGCGTCCGGGGCGACAATGGGGTCTAGGCCGTTGGCCAGGTACAGTGCGTTGAGTTCCTTGACGAATCGTTGATTTTCTGGTCCAGCAAACCTCTCCGCTAGTCGAATAAGACCAGGGATAATGCCTGCACGTGATGCAAGGGGCTGTCACTCCAGAGAAGTCATCACTGCCTGATGTAATAATGGAAGGGGACTCCCCTTCCAAACACTAACACCTCTCCTCCTCCCCACCATCTTCCATATACCAACAAGAGTCATCAATAAAGGTAAGCACTAACTTGTATATACAATAGTACTAAATATTTTGGTGAATTAGATATGAAATTTATTTTAAAGCGATTATTTTTGGGAGTATGGAACGGATTAATTCAATTTACATTATTTCTTATGGGTAAATTCGTTTTGGGTTGCGAATTTTCGGCTTACGAATCGTCTCTGGGAATGGATTAAATTCGTAAGCTGAGGTACCACTGTATAACACCATCAATGGTGTCCAAGAAATGTGTAAGTACAGTACTTCATTCATAATGATGTGCTGCTGGGAATCCTAGCCAAGTATCCCAAATTTACTTACTGTAGGTGCAGCCTACACATGACTGTAAAGCTGCCGCCCAGTTGGGTGGGTGTGCAGCACATGACTGTAAAGCTGCCGCCCAGTTGGGTGGGTGTGCAGCACATGACTGTAAAGCTGCCACCCAGTTGGGTGGGTGTGCAGCACATGACTGTAAAGCTGCCGCCCAGTTGGGTGGGTGTGGAGCACATGACTGTAAAGCTGCCGCCCAGTTGGGTGGGTGTGCAGCACATGACTGTAAAGCTGCCACCCAGTTGGGTGGGTGTGCAGCACATGACTGTAAAGCTGCCGCCCAGTTGGGTGGGTGTGGAGCACATGACTGTAAAGCTGCCGCCCAGTTGGGTGGGTGTGCAGCACATGACTGTAAAGCTGCCGCCCAGTTGGGTGGGTGTGGAGCACATGACTAGTAACTGTGTGACTCACCATAGATAAGTGCCTTGTATAGTGACTTGTGAGCCTCTTGTTGAATCACTTGATAAAAAAAGAGATTATTGATATGTATTTGTGTAAATAATTTATATATATATTTATATATATTATATTGTATATGTGTGTATATATATATATATATATGTTCATGTGTATGTAACATCAACAATTGTGTAACTAGCTTCATAAGCTTGTCACTTGCTGAGCTAACCGAGTCCTGGGGTTCAGTGCCTGAACCCATTATGTGCCTCTGTAACCCTTTCCGCCACCGCCAACGGGATAGGTATGGGGTGCATAATAAAGAATATGAATTATGTAATCTCACCAACCTATTGTACCTTCCTGCAAATATAAATTATTTTATTATTTTTAGACGCAAGAGGATATCCTAAGTAACAAGAAAGTTACGTGTTCATCTCAACAAAACTCTCTTTCCCAAGAACAATGTAGTGACTGTCACAAATTTGCCAGTCGCCGCCAAGTCCAAGCCCACTCACTCGATTGGTGATGAGTCGCTTGATGAGTTCATGATTATTGTGTTAATTTATAACCACAAGTAATGGAGAGTGTGGGAGGTGGAGGACCTGGAGCACGTGGCAACGCCGCACTAACCAAAACATCACACTTGGCACACCAGCCACAACCAACTATGCCAAACTTGGTGAATGTTCTCCACTTCCTTCACCCAACATCAGAAATCTCAGCATGACATCAATCCAGCAACAAATAAACATTTAGAGGAAATACTTTTACCCAAGTTTTCAGAACTAGGATGACAAACACACGTAAATAAGAAAGAGAGCTGAACTACCGAGCACCGTTGCTTTCTTTCCTATGGTTGGCCATCGTCGATGCTACCTCTGGACTGGACAGATTTTCTCCCCCTTTCTTTACGCTCCCCTCCGCTCTTACAAGCTCTGGTAAAGGGACAGATTAAAGAAGCCCCCAACCTTCCAAACGAGCTGTAATGGAGCCCTATTGGAAATATAGGTTAGCGTAATTTTAGGGAAGAAGACGAGAGTACACCTTGCCTCCCGTGAACATTAGATGCCGACGTCGGGCACCCATTGACGGCTGAATTCTTCCACCACCTCCCTTCCATCGAGGATCACTTTTGGAGCACCCGTTTACACCTAATATTTTTTGAACTCTCAACAATTATTAAACATTCTAGCATGTAAAATAAGAACTATTAATCCTGTTAGCCATACGGCTATGTACTTTATGTTTATCAGATTATAAAGGCAAAACATGTTTAAGATTTTCCACTATTTTTGATACTGCATTCGTAGCAGCAAGACCAGTCACGTGACCTGTTGGTATTTTGATTGGTTAAATATTATATCTCTGCTTATAATTTTCTCATTCTAAGATACGTACTCGAAAATATGATACTTTAGATCATGAAAAAACATACGGTGGTCCAATTATTTTACGTAGAATAATGTTATTTTATACAGTAAAATCAAACCTGTGAAATGTGCCGGAGTAAAATTAAGACGTCACCCGCCTTGTATATGCCATATAAAACACAAAATTTTATCTTCTCGGAACATAAGAATGAAGTTAACTGCAGAAGGGCTATTGGCCCATACGAGGTAGCTCCTATTTATATCCACCCAATCTCGGCACATTGCTGTCTATACCTAAGGATCAGAAACTCAATGATGATTATTTATGCTTTAATAATATAATCTGTACAAATCACAGCCGAGTCCAACAGCCTGATTGACTAGACCACTTACCGCATGAGAGCCCTGGTCAGAGACCGGCCCCTGGGGACGTACTAACAACTCATAACCAAATGGCTTTTTTCTCTTGTGATAAATATGTTGCAAGGCAACTATTTTCAATGTACTCTGATCCCTCCAATAAGCTATATTTCACATGTCTCAAACCAATCCTAAATGATTTTGAAAGGATGAATTTACTTTATCAAAAGATGAAGCAGATCAGTATAGCCTTCACACTGTCTTAGAAAACTTCACTCTTGGAATACTCAGAAGAATCTTTCGTCCTCATCATGCAAAGCTTCATGTTAATTTGGACTACAATTCTATGTATCTGCCCCTGGAGAAAGTGGACTTTGGTTACGAATTTTCAACACTTCTGGCCACTAACAGACAAAACAATTTTACAACCCAGGAAAAGTTTCAAAATGTTCAAGAAAGATGCGATAATTTTTTAATGAAAGCTTGCAAATAGCTTCTTTCTCGTATTCTAAGTAATGTTGAAACTATAAAAAAGGTGAAAAATCTGTTACCTATCATATGCCTTAGCTTACATGGCCACCATTTTCGGAACTTCCGTTAGTATTAGCTGACCAATCTAAGCTTAGTGAAATTGAAAGTCAGTGGCGCCTACTGTTAACCATTGACTAGTCCAACATTTGTAAGGGACAAATTCCGACATCTGAATCGTCATTTTAGACCAAGACAATAACTGTCAAGAACACTGCTGGCGATCCCATACTGATTGACCTCGCTGAGTTTGTGTTGAAAATATACAGCTTGCCAATCAGTAATGCCCTGGTTGAACGGATATTTTCGAGAGTAACGTCTGTGAAAACTAAACTGAGAAATCTTGAATGGGAATGGGACTTGAGCTTTTGACATCAGTCTTGAGAATCAAAACATATCTTGAAGAAAATGTAACTTGTTGCTCGTCATTTGAACCACTCATGTCAATGCTTAAATATGAGTCTACAATATACAAGAACGAGGTTGTGGATGCAGATCAAGATCTTGGTAATCTTCAACTGTAAAGACGTGGAAGGACTCCACACCCATTAAGCTTCATTCTATTCATTCTACTCATTATGCTCAATTAGTATTAAGCTTGTCATTTAAGTTTATCATGCCCGAAACGCTTTGCGTAATAGTGGCTTTAGGCATTGTATGTACTAGCTATACCTATAAGTTAAACAATCCTTGTAAATATTTATTGTATGTATGTACCTTACCTAAATAAAATTGTATTGTATTGTATTGTATTCAAACAGTAAATATTGGTAAGTTATCCTATTATCATATTGGTTAAATATATATATGCAGAGATAATGTTAATAAAACGATTAAAATTGTTTAATGTACTCTATATATCATAATAGATTACTTTGAAACCCGTATCAGTCACTAAACAAAAAATTGGGCTACTCTTATTACAAATTCGCTACTTTTAGAACGTCAGCTCGCTACTTTTAGCAATTTGAATCTGGCAACTCTGCCCCATCCCCAAGACATTCCAATCTATTTGACCCAAAAAATTTCTTAGGCTATTGAAATCAGCTTTTCGAAAATCAGGCACTTTAACAGAATTTTCTCCTACAGATCTATTCCATTCTATGCTAAATCTGATTTATTTATAATCACTGTTCCCTAGCTCACTCCCTATTTCCATATCCTTAATTTGTGTTTCCCTGTTAGTTAACACTAAATCTAAAATATTATTTCCCCGCGTTGGTTCCTTAATATGTTGCGTAAGAAAGCAATCGTCAATTAATTCTAGAAAGTCTTCTGCTTCATTATTCCCTGTTTTGTTCACCCAGTTTATTCCACTAACATTAAAGTCACCCATGACATAAATACTGTTAGATCTAGATGCTCTAGATATTTCATCCCGTAGATACTTTGCTTCCATTCTGTCTAAATTTGGTGGCCTATATATAACTCCTATTATAATAATATTTGCTTTTTCGTTTAATTCTATCCAAATAGTTTCTGTGTGTGGCTCAGTTTTGATTCCCTCTTTGAGACTACATTTCAAATTGTCCCTAACATATATGGCTACTCCCCCTCCTCGTCTAATATATCTATCTGTGTGAAATAGTTTAAATCCATTTATTTGATATTCAGCTAATAGTTCTCTATTTTCTACATTCATCCACGTTTCAGTAAGTGCAATAATATCAATTTCTTCTGTTCAGATAAGAGCATCTAACTCGTTTATTTTGTTTCTTAGACTTCTACTGTTAGTGAAATATACCATAAGTGAATTGTTATTTTGAGGCCCTTCTCTTTCCCTGATCATTTTGCCAATGTTGTTTCTCCAACAAACACATATTTTTATTACCTCCTTTCTCCCTATCAATTCCCATACCACTATCTACTAACAGTTTAAACCCAAACAAATGCCTCTAACCACTGGTTCCAACGAGTTCGCAACAACAACAACCCCAGCCCTCGATAGATGCACCCCATCACGAGCATACATTTCATTTCTTCAATAGAAGTGTTCCCAGTTGTCTATGAAAGTTATTGCATTTGATTTGCAATATCTTTCCAGCCGGCAATTGACACTAAGTGCCTTCGACAACCATTCATTCCCAACGCTCTTTCTTGGAAGAATGCCACATATGATCGGGATTCCTCCCTTGCTCCTAACTAATTCTATGACTTTGTTAAATTTCTTTATCAGTTCCTCACTCCTAACTCGTCTAACATCATTACCCCCTGCACTAATACAAATAATGGGTTTGTTCCCATTTCCCGTCATAATATCTTTCATGTTGTCAACAATATCTCCAATTCCAGCTCCCGGATAGCAGACCCTTAACCTGTTCCCCCTATCTCTAGCACAAAACGTCCTGTCTAAATACCTCACCTGGGAATCTCCCACAACCAAAATTCGCTTCGGTACCTCCTTAACTTTCTGAGCACCCTGAGGGGCCCGCGCTCCTCCGCTCCTCGCTGATTTCCGTTCCGAGTGAACTGCAAGCTCACCACAGCACTCGTCCTCCAACACGGCAAATGAATTTGCTGTCCTTAGGGCGTCTGTAGGCGGCCTTGTCAAGGTCTTCTTAAGACCCCTGTCCTTAACGACTTTCCACGACGAGGTCTTATTAATATTGGTCTCCTCCTTCGTTTCTTCCCGATGTTTCAGCTGTCGTACCTCCTCTCGTAGGGAATCCATCTCTGCTCTCAGAGTTCCAACTAGATTCATCAATTCCTCCACTAATCCTTCCATTATTGCTATAATAATGTTAATACAATCGGAGCTCCAGCTAACACAACCTCTCACTGTGACTGCGCCTGACTGACTGCTTGTTAATAACAAAAAAAAAATCCTATTTTTGGAATTTGCAAAGACAAATCCTAAAGTTTTTTTTCATTTATATCGAACAAAGGTTACAATTTTACAATTTCTTTCTTTATTATGCACCCCATACCCATCCCGTGGGCGTTTTTTTTCTACCACAGACGTGGCCACACATTTACAATGCTAACCAACATATATACATTTTCTTCTGTCCTCCATGGACAAGGTTAGAACATAAGAACATAAGAACAAAGGCAACTGCAGAAGGCCTATTGGTCCATACGAGGTAGCTCCTATTTATAACCACCCAATCCCACTCATATACATGTCCAACCCGCGCTTGAAACAATCGAGGGACCCCACCTCCACCACGTTACGCGGTAATTGGTTCCACAAATCAACAACCCTGTTACTGAACCAGTATTTACCCAAGTTTATTTATTTATTTATTTATTTGTATACAAGAAGGTACATTGGGTTTGTGAGAATACATTGAATAGTACAGTATTTACAATCTTGTAAAGCCACTAGTAAGTCTTTCCTAAATCTAAATTTATCCAATTTATACCCATTGTTTCGTGTTTTGTCTTGTGTAGACATGTAGACATTATAATACCCTATTAATATCCCCTTTGTTGTGTCCATTCATCCACTTGTAAACCTCTATCATATGTCACCCCTAACTATTCGCCTTTCCAGTGAATGCAATTTAAGCTTTGTTAATCTTTCTTCATATGAAAGATTTCTAATTTGGGGAATTAACTTACCTACGCTGGACACGTTCAAGTAAATTTATATCCATTCTATAGTACAGCGACCAAAACTGAACTGCATTATCTAAATGGGGCCTAACCAGAGCAAGATATAGCTGAAGAACCACACCAGGTGTCTTGTTACTAACGCTTCGATTAATAAATCCCAGTGTCCTATTTGCCTTATTACGAACATTCATGCATTGATCTATTTGTTTTAAATTCTTACTAATCATAACTCCCAGATCCCTTTCGCAATTCGACTTCGCAATCTCAACACCATCTAGCTCGTATCTTGTAACTCTATCATCATTACCCAGCCTCAGAACTTTATATTTATCTGCATTAAACTGCATCTGCTAATCTTTTGACCATTTCAAAACCCTATTTAGATCAATACAATACAATACAATACAATACAATTTTATTTAGGTAAGGTACATACATACAATAAATTTTTACAAGGATTGGTAGACTTATAGGTAGAGCTAGTACATACAATGCCTAAAGCCACTATTACGCAAAGCGTTTCGGGCATGATAAACTTAAATGACAAGTTTAATACTAATTGAACATAATGAGTAGAATGAAAACAAGAAATGAAAACATAGATGAAAAAGCAGCACAAATACAATTATGTCGACAAACAGCGCTCTTTAAAGAAAAAAACAGACATTGGTTGACAATAGAAGGGTAAGGTAGGTTACAGGGAATTTATTAGGTATAGCTTCGCTTTTAACTTAAACTGGTTGAGAGAGGTACAGTCTTTAGCATGGTTGGGAAGGTCATTCCACATTCTGGGCCCCTTGATTTGTAGAGCATTTCTAGTTTGATTAAGACGTACTCTAGGAATATCAAAACTGTATTTATTTCTGGTGTGATGCTCATGGGTTCTGTTACAACCTTCTATGACGCTTTTGAGATCAGGATTGGCATTATAGTTTAGCGTTTTATATATGTATACTACACATGAGAGAATGTGCAGTGACTTAATGTCTAACATATTCAAAGATTTGAGTAGGGGTACCGAGTGATGTCTGGGGCCAGAATTGGATATTGTCCTAATAGCAGCTTTGTGTTGAGTAATTAGAGGACGTAAGTGATTTTGGGTAGTAGAGCCCCAAGCACAAATACCATAGTTGAGATATGGATAGATAAGGGAGTAATAGAGAGTCACCAGGGCAGGGCGTGGTACATAATATCTGATCTTAGAAAGAATGCCCACAGTTTTTGAAACTTTTTTTGATATGTTTAGTATGTGTCCCTGGAAATTCAGCTTGTGGTCAATGAGAATGCCAAGGAATTTGCCATCTAATTTGTTACAAATTTGGGTATTGTTTATTTTGAGATTTATTTGATTAGAGGATTTATTGCCAAACAGAATATAGAAGGTTTTGTCAATGTTAAGGGTGAGTTTGTTGGCAGTTAGCCACAGATGGACTTTATTTAGCTCAGTATTTACTGTGGCATTTAGAGCAAGGGGATCAGGACTGGAGTAAATGAAGGTTGTGTCGTCAGCAAATAGAATTGGTTTGAGGTGTTGTGAGGCATTTGGAAGGTCATTAATGTAGATGAGAAAGAGGAGAGGGCCAAGTATGCTGCCCTGGGGAACACCAATGTTGATGGGTAGGGTGGGAGAAATTGTATTATTCACAGAAACATATTGGAGCCTGTCAGTAAGGTAGGATTTGAGGTATTGTAGGGAGTGTCCTCTGACTCCATAATGATGTAATTTAAGAAGAAGGTTTTGGTGGTTGACAGTATCAAAAGCTTTACGCAGGTCCACAAACAACCCAACAGGGAACTCATTTTTATCAAGAGCTGTATGAATCGAGTTAAGCATACTAATAAGTGCATCGTTAGTGCTTTTTTTGGGTCTGAAGCCATATTGGCAAGGGCTAAGTATATTGAGTTTGGCTAGATATGAGTAAAGCTGCTTATAGATTAGTTTTTCAAAATTTTTTGACAAGTTTGGCAGGATAGATATAGGTCTGTAGTTGTTAACATCTGTGAGATTACCACATTTGTGGACAGGCGTTACTCTCGCTTTTTTTTAGAATATCTGGGAAGGTTTGGAGTTCAAGTGACTTGTTGAAGAGCAAAGCAATAGCAGGGGCTAAAGATCTGGAGGCTTTTTTGTAAATTAAAGTTGGTATCTCCTCAAGGGCACCAGACTTGGTTTTAAGGGAAAGGATTATCTCATTGACGTCAGTGGAATTAATAGGCTTTAGGTACAGAGACTGTGGATAGTTACCTGAAAGATAGTCCTTAATGTCTGTACTGGAAGATGGAATATCAACTTAATTGAAGTGATAGTGAGTCTTCTTCCGTGTTAATTTCACTACCGATTTTTGTATCATTTGCAAATTTGCAGATGTTGCTACTCAAACCTGAATCTATATTCAATTTCAATGTACCTTCTTGTAAATAAATAAATAAATAAAGAGCCAAAGCGTAACCCCCCGCAAGCACAACTAGGTGAGTACCAAAGCTTGTTAATAAAAAAGTGTTGTTCCTTTAAGATTTAATAAAAGTAACTTACTTTTACTATTTGTTCTCGTATTTTCATTGTAATTTAAACTTAATTAATTGTCTATGATAAATATATCTAGATTTTATAAATTGACAATATTTATAATTTGTGGTGAATTAGTTACAGTTGATGTATAAGGTAAAGAGAGGTGTATTTACCATCAGTTGGGATCAATGCAATATGGCAGACGGCGGAGCCGACGGGTCGTCTCCAGAGTTACACTGATGCTGGCTCTCCCCTACTAGATAACCTTAATAATCCGAGTGATGCAAATATTCCACAGCCAATCATGGCAAGCCAATTTAGAAATGAGATCTTAAAAATATCTGTCGGGCAGATCTGTCAGACGATAGGTTTCCAGGGTGTATATTCCACGCCCCTAGATGTTGTGTGTGACCTTCTTCACCGCTACATGAGTGAGGTGTGTCGCCTCACTCACCGCTACACTGAGCACTGTGAGTATACCCTCTCTACCCCACCTCCTCTCTCCTCTCTCATATGGTCTACTAGAGTATATGAGATGTGTCCTGCCTCACTGGTGCATGATAGGCACTGTGGTTAGTCACGGCACAGCATGCTGCTAACTACCCTAGGCTGATGCCAGCCCTGGCCTGGTAAGGTGAGCTGTGGCCAGTTGATAACATGATAACTACCCACCTTACCACGATAAGCCTCTCTGCTCCAGTTACTGTCATTACCACCCGCCTCACCTGGAAAATCCTTTCCTCTAGTATCCTTACTGTTTCACAAGTTATTTGTTACTAGTTGACAATATATATAAAATATATATTGCTATTGTGTTTTAGTGCCCATCTGTTTCTCCAAAATAATGGACAGACTATATATAGTGTGTGTGTGTATATATTTATATATGTTTCTCTAAGGCTCTTTCTGTTGGCATTGGCCTCTGGAGGGGTCGGGGTTAGGCGCTTCATGCTCTTCTCCGGTGCACAGGTTTCTGCTCTTTTGGTCCTGGTGATAGGTTTGTTCAGTTGCAGCATCTCCTTTTCTGGTGAAGAATGAGACTGCTGCTTTCCAGAGGGGTCGTTGGGTTGTTGATGCTTGATTGGATAGGCTGGAGGTGCATGCATCTGTTGCGGCTCTTCTCCGTTCCTTGCGTGCCACGGCCTCAGTGGCCGGGGACGCGCTTTGGGTTGACCCGGTTTCCCTTTCTTCCCTGCTCCATGGTTCGGGTCTTCCAGGTCGTCTGCAGGATTATTCGGTCCAGCCCGCCTGTGGTCTATCCTCGTGCCCATGACATTCGTAAGTTTGCTGCGCTGGCTGCCATCTTTGGTTATTGGGCTGACATTGGGTTTGGTTGGGCTGACATTCGGGTACAGGGTTTTTGTAGGTCGAACAGTGTCTAGGCCGCTCGCTACCTAGTCATTGTTACTGGCCCTAATCGGGCATGTGTCGCATTGGGTCAACGGTTGCAGCCAGTTATCTCGACTTCGATTTGAGGATCGAGTAGGACCTCCTGGGTAAATCCATCTTGTTTTATCTTTGGTTACTCCAAAGCTCCAGGGAGCCAAAGGGGCTCCCCCAGAAAACCAGTGTTGAATGTAATGAAACTCCAATTTCAGGGTGAGACCTGGAGGCTCCCTGGCAACCCTCCCTCCCTTCCTCCGGTCTTTTCTTTTTCTTTTTTTATCCAGCCTCAACTGAAGGTGTGCATAGCTGGCACAGGGGTCTGGGGCTTCCCCTTTCCCGTCTCGGGGAGGGGGGAGCTGTGCAGACAGCGGCGGGGTGATGGCTGTGACATCATGCTCATTTGCTCGTTTTTCTTTGGGGAGGTTCTGTCCAACAGTTCGGCTTTCAGTAGCAATATTTTAACTAGATAGTTTGTTTTGGGGTGCCTACTTTTCTGGGTGCCTGACCCGGTTGATAGCAGACATGGAATGCTCCCAACCACATGGGGTTTCTATAGGCGGTTGCTCCTTGTGCCACTCTGAGGGGGCCAGATTCTGGCTCGTGGTCCCCGGTAGCCTGAGAACTCTATTCGCTTTGAATGATGCCAGGGTCTAATACATTCATATCACCTGGATATTTCTGGGGGAGCCTCCGAGTCTCGCCCAGTAAATGGCATTTCATTACGTTCAGTGCTGGTTTTTTATGCATTTTTAGCAGGTTAATAAGTTTGCAGATATAAAATTCAATATGCCAGTACTGTTATAAGGTTTTTCATTTGCAGTTGGTCGTACTGAACCCAACCTAGACGACCTGGGTCTGGCATTCCACGACATGGGGATATCTGTGCCGGAACTTGAAGAATACATCAACAACGTTGACTGCCCACCATTTCCCCACTCGCTGCCATCTCTACCTGTACCACGGACTTCCAACCTTAATTTCTTGAAGCCAGGCTCCCGGGAGATATTATCTCGGCCAATCCATATTCACGAGCACTTGCCACCCATGTATCCAGAGAAAGAGGGTGAGTATTTTTTACTTTAAATAATATAATAATTATTTTAAAGGTACTTAAAGATATGATATTAATTACATTGAGATGCACTTAAATGGAATGGTATTGATTACTTTTAGATGCACTTAATGTCATTCATTACTTTGAGATGCATTATAAAGTCCAAGGGACATATACATATATATACAGTAGTGCTGTTCTTGTACTTAACGTGTATACAGTACTAGGGAGGGCTGTCCAGTTTTCTGTGCGTGGGAGGGGTGTGGGTCGCATGCTCCTTGAATAAATTTCAATATATTTGCCCATATTAGAATTACAGTGATATAACACGGATCACAGTTATCACAAAGTGTAAAACCACGTTTAGGAAAGAACAAATACAGTGATGCCATTAGAACTTTGTGTTTAATAGAGAAAAACCACCTCTCACCTGCCCACGTGGGAACGAGTGCCCACACGAGGCTCTACACGAGGCCCAAGTCTACATATACTTACCTCGGTATACTTAGACAATAGTGAACAGTGATACGGTGAATAGTGAATGGTAACAAAACAGGCATAAAGGCTTGAAAGTGTAGGAAAATTGCCAAGTGGAAAATTTAGAACATATAATTCAGTGAATAGTGCGGCAACACACACACACCAGACTCTGTGTACAGGGGCCACGAGGTTTGTGTACACACTCGGTAGGCATTGAAGGGTCGGCTTCCCCCCCCCCCCTTCCTTTACCACTGGTCAGAAACCACCGGTCCACTGCCTTACCACCCCCACTGACCAGAAGCATTATGGTCAGAATGCCTTTAGTAAAGATGTGCACAGAATGCAACAAGGAAGCAGATTATCACCAGAGCTTCGAGTGCCAGCTATGTTCGGCAGCCATTCACAGTAAATGTGCCAACATGTCAAATAATGCCAGGAAAATTGGTCCCAGAAACCACTCGGTGTACTGGTTCTGTGAAAAGGATAATATTACTGTACTGAAAATGATCACAATATTTTATGAAACCCCAGCAGAGCACAGAGAATCACTTCTAACTGCCTGCACGGAAATCTCCAATGTTTTCAAACAAATTGTCAAGGACACCCAGGCAGAGCTAGAATTGGAGCTACATCTCAGCATGCCGGGATCCGGATTGGCGTCGGGGCCGGATGCGACGTTGGCGCCGGGGCCGGATGCGACGTTGGCGCCGGGGCCGGATGCGACGTTGGCGCCGGGGCCGGATGCGACGTTGGCGCCGGGGCCGGATGCGACGTTGGCGCCGGGGCCGGATGCGACGTTGGCGCCGGGGCCGGATGCGACGTTGGCGCCGGGGCCAGATGCGACGTGTTGTGTCATGGTGGTGCACATTGCAACCAGTGTCGTTTTAATAAGTATCATAAAATTTGAAACTCCTGCTTGGTAAATGGGGCACCCATTCGATACCTCAGGCCTCCTGTAAACTGCTGCCCGCAAAAAATTGCAGGCTCCTACATGTGAGCGGGTGGGCCTCAGTTTGGAGAGAGCAACTATGAGTGATGTATATAGCTCTGGCTCATGGTGGCTTCATGCTGCTCGCTTGACACTATATCACTCACAATGGAAGAAATGGACAAGAAACTTAAACTTATGGAATATGACATTGATGATCCTGTGACGGGTTGTGGTATCGCAGCTATACTGAACCAAGATGGTATGGTTCTCCCGCACATAATAAAACAAAAATGCTGCTATTGGCCCTGCAGTGTGTAAGTCGCAGGTGGAAACAAATAAAAATCATCAAATAAATAATTAAACAATTTACTGTAATCTTAATGAACATAAATGCCCCTGAAAATACTTGGCTCTCATGCAATGCAAAAGTGAACAAGTTAGTATGATCTTAAATGTAAAAATAAACTACAGTATAAGCAATGAAGAAAAGCATAAAGATATACTGGTGTACTGAAGACAGCTACCATACCACCATGGCATCAATCACATGAAGTTGGCTGAAGGCGGACGACGGGTGAGAGACACAAAGGTGATCCTAGAGCACTAAGAGAGAGACTGGCTCTCCAGGGAGGCAGCGCCCTTTATATAGTCCGGTGGTGATGACTCCTCCAGTGTCAACGCAAGGTCAACTAGCAAACTGGTCGTTGTGGCTGGCGGTGCCTTTGTGTTGAGCTGCACCACTGTCAGTTGAAGGCGGGTAACTGCTTGTTTGTGGGAACAAACTACTGGTTAGCAGAGGCACCCGGCTTGCCTCTGAGCCGGTCCAGGCCGTGCCAGGCCCTGGGGGGTATGGAGAGGTGGCAGGACTGATGACTCATCTGGGCTGGTGTAGATGTAGACTTCCAGTACAGAGGCATTGAAGGTGAAGGGAAAAGGCAGTTCCACTGCTATGCGGGGGATTCACGTGACAGCTCCTCCCCAAAGCCTTTTCCTAATGCCTGATATGTCGATGCTGGAAGGAGTGTGGAAGCAGAAGGTTCCACTTCATGAACACGTGATAGTGTGTCCGCAACTATGTTGTCTAATCCTTTGATGTAGAAGATCTGGACATTGTAGTTTTGTAGGTACAAGGCCCAACGAAGTAGACGCTGGTTGGAGAATTGTGCTTGCTGTAGAAAACGAAGAGGATTATGATCAGAATAGATGGTGATGGGTTGGTGTCCTTGAAGGTATGGTTCATATCGTTGCAAGCATAGGACGATGGCGAGTAGCTCCTTCTCTATAGTGCTGTAGTTTTGTTGGTGAGGTTTCAGCTTGTAGCTGTAGAAGCTGACTGGAAGGACTTTTCCCTCTCTTTGCTGCTTCAGGACACCTCCAATGCCGGTGCTGCTGGCATCAACATTAAGGATGAAGGGTTGGTTCGCATCTGGAGAGGCAAGAATAGGGTTAGTACACAGCAAAGTGCTGTGTGCTGTGAGCTCGTGCTGCGTGCGTCAGCTTTGGTGGCTCGCTCAATACTGAAGCTCTCGCACCCAAGAATGTTGGCCTGGATTTTTTTCTAGGTGGCATCTGGCAACTATCGGTCCTGGCGGCACTATAGCTGCCCCTATCCCAGGCGGGGCGTTTAAATTATAGCGCTAGACACAAAATCATATATATATGACATGCACGGTTTCGGTTTTGTCACTGAAATCATATATATATGATTTGCTCGGTTTAAGGGTTAACCACTGCACTGCGCAAAATGCCTTTAGGCGCTCTGAGAGTTGTGCTTTTTTTTTTTTTAATTAGGCTATATTTGGATTTGATGTCCAAAGGGTTTGGAATGGATGAGGGAGGTAGAGGGATGGGGAGGTGAAATTCTGGAAGATGATGTGGGTATGAAGAGAGAGGAGGTTTGAAAGTTTGGTGGAGGTTATATTTTAATGTTTTTTAATGTTTTCTTTACTCTGTGTTTTGAAATGGAAATAGTTAAGTTTGGCAACATTGACATTAACTTTACCTGAATATTTATAAAAACAACAAAAATGTCCTTGACAATTGCACTAAGAAGTTTTTGCCAAAACCAGGTGCGCAATGTAGCGGATAAAGAACACAATTACTGGAAACATTCAAAATATTCTAATAATACTTGATTCACTTGACCCAATACACTGATAGTTGCTAAAGATAATTATATTATTATTATATTGTATATGTTTGTATGCATATATACTGTACATTATTTCTTACATGGGTGCAGAAGAGGAACTGGATGTAAAAGTGAATTCTAACCTTGAAGAGGCAATGGGTGAGAGCTCCTCTCCTGCACATTCCCCTCAACCAGCTGTCAAGCGATCCTCGGATAGTGACACGTCTCCTGCTAAGAAGACTAAGTAAGTGCACTTACTGTATCACTAGGATTTGTAGATGTATTTATTTGTCTTCAAAAATACATACCTAGTCCTGCTGTACTTACCTAGTTGCACTCATCTAGTTGTGCTTTTGGGGGTTGAGCTTTGGCTCTTTGTACAGATTCCTGAGCCTACTGGGCTCTATCATATCTACATTTGAAACTGTGTATGGAGTACGCCTCCACCATTTCACTGCCTAATGAGGTAGGTAAAGTAGATAGCATTCCATGTTACCTACTCTGACACTGAAAAAGTTCTTTCTAGCATTTCTGTGGCTTATTTGGGTACTAAGTTTCCACAAGTGTCCCCTTGTTTGCATCCCACTTGTGCTAAACTGTTTATCTTTATCTACCCTATCAATTCCTCTGAGAATTGTAGTGATCATGTCTTCCCTAACTCTTCTGTCTTCCAGTGTCATGAGGTTTGGTTCCAACAGTTTTTCCTCATTGTTCATACCTCTCAGCACAGGGACTAGCCTGGTGGCATACTTCTGAACCTTTTTTAACTTCGTTTTTTGTTTGACTAGACGTGGACTCCAGGCTGGAGCCACATATTCCAGTATTGGTCTGACAAATGAGGCCTCCCATTTGGCCTCAGTCTGGCTCTGTGCATTTTCATGCACTTAGCTCCGATTGTGATTAGTCTTCGTCTCTTGGGTGTTCGGGTTCTGGCCTACCTCGTTGACTAGCTCGTGTGAGCTCCCAGCAGGTCAATGTGTCTGCTAGTCAGGAATCTGTTTTTTCCCAGCTGCCTGATTTGGGTTCCTGGTGGGTTGGCAGAAGTCCCAGTTTGTTCATGCCTAGGTTCGGACTTGGTTAGGTCTTGTTTGGGACACTCGGTTGGCATTGCTCTCCCTGCCTCCAGCGGCCTTGTCCTTCTTGCAGTGCTGCCTTTGTTGGTGTTGAGTTGGGCCAGGTGCCTTGGCAGTTGCTCGACGGCTATGTGGGAGCTTCAACTATGCCCTCTTTGGGTTTCACCTGTGCAGAGTTTGGCTTCAATGAATGAATGTACTGGTTCCTCCAAGGCACCTCCCTTTCACTACTGCAGCGACCTCAGGGTGCAGACTCTGTTGGCCCTTTGTTGGTTACTGCTTTGCCAGCTTTCTATTTAGGCTTTTCAGGGTTCGGTACCTTTCTCTGCACACATTAAATGTATTTACAGACGCCTCGGCTCTCAGCTGGGGCTTTGTCGCCAGCGATCATCAAGCTGGTCGGGAGCATTGGTCTGTACTCCTTTGTCTGGTGCACAGTACAGTGCAGAAGTTTGCGGCCGTGTGACAAGTACTGCAGAAGATTCGGATTCCTCCATGCTCCTTAGTCTGGCTCCATTTGGACTGTTCTCCTGTGGTTCATTGTCTCCACTGTGCTGGGGAGGGGGTTGCTGTAGTCCCTGCTTCTTTGGAGCTGGACATTCACTTTGGAGTCTCTGTGCCATTCATGTTCTGGGAGTGTCCAACGTTCTTTCCTGTCCCAGTTATGTCCCGTCTCCATGGAGTGGACTGTCAGTGACGCCTCCCTCCTCTGGCGCTGCGAGACATTCAGGCACCCAGGGGGCTGGAGGCTGAGCGGACAGCACGCTGGACGCATGATCCTGTGGTCCCGGGTTCGATCCCGGGTGCTGGCGAGAAACAATGGGCAGAGTTTCTTTCACCCTAATGCCTAGCAGTAAATAGGTATCTGGGAGTTAGTCAGCTGTCACGGGAGATATTTCCCCGGCTCCATTTGACAGTCTGTCTGGTGTGTCGTTTCACCTCTGGCCTGCTCATGCGCCGCTGGAGACTGCAGCGAGGTCTCTGGTCTTGGTGCTCCGTTTTTTTTCTTCAGCGAGGTTTACTTGTGTTCCCTTTGGTCCAGGATTGTTTTCTCAAGGCTCTTTTTCCTGGTCTCTCTCCTTCAGGTTGCCATGTTGGTGAGCTTCATATTCTATTTCAGCGCTGGGATTTTTATTCTTTCGGTTCGGTCTTCTACATCTGGGGGTCTATTTGTACGGTTCCAGCCGGTTCTTTCTCTTCTGGTGAAGGTTGAGTAGGTTGGTTTTAGAGGGGTCTGTTAGTGGTTGCTGCTTGATTGGTTTGGCTGAAGGTTCATCATGTTTTGTTCCTGGTAATGGCTCTGTGTCACTACCTTCTTGCCACTGCTTCTGTATTGGTTGGCGCCTTGTTGGTCGATGTTGTTCATTCTGCTCCAAGGCTCGTCTTTCTCAGGTTGTCTGCAGTGTCATTAAGGCTTGCCAACCTGTGCCTTTCCCTCATGCTTGTGACATCCAAAATTATGCCACTCTTTCAGCTGTTTTGCTAGTATTTCCTGGGTAGCTTATATTAGAGTGAGGTTTTTTTTGAAGACTAACCAAGATTCTGGCAGACTGGCTTTTGGTCACTGTTCCTGGACCTCAGAGTCCCTGCGTGTTCTTAGGGCAGTTTCCTAGGTTGACTGTGTCTTGTTAACCCTCCAATTGTCTGTAAGGCTTCACTTCCTGGATATTTTCCCAGTGTGTTGGGAATTATCACACTGTGCCTCTTGTGAGGGATGGTGGGGGGGGGGGGGGGCAAGTTTTGACTATGGTCCCCAGTAGGCCAGACAGAACTCTTGCATCTGATGTGACTTGGTGAAATAGCTTCAGGGTGCCACCAGGGCTCATCCAGAAAGAGCTGTTTCATTACATTGCTGGGTTTTTGGCACTGCACCTGCACTAACCTAAACTCTGACTACCATTGAGCAATAAAAGGTGCAAGAATAAAAAATAAACTGCGAACCATTGTGATATGCAGCAAATTACTTTACTTGACAGAATTTTTTTTATAGAATTCAAACTTTTTCTGATAAATTTGATATGGAGGGTAGACCCATTGCCCTATTGTTTAGAGGGATCCATTATATGGAACTCCAGATTTTGAAGCATGAATTGTATATACATTCTTAACAGTAAATATATGCATACTATTCATGATTTTCAATCCATTTCCAGGTTTTTCAAAAAGTTATACCATGTGCTAAATATTTAACCCTTTTGTTGCTAAGGGCTATTTGGCCATTGTCACCCACAGTCACATAACAAAAAAAAATTTTTTTTTTCTTCTAAACCTTTTAATTTGTGTTCCCTGATCACAGGAAAAATAATAAAAAAATCGTAAGTGGCATATTTTGCCCGCTAGGGGGAGGGGGGAGTCTAGCAAAAAAGATGAGCTGACTCGGCATGCATCAGGAGGTGATCTGCTCAGCCCCAGCTGTCAGGCAGGAGTGATCACAAAGAGATAATTACCTAATTATTTCAATGTGTCTGATTGATTTTTCTTCATTTTTTTGCTGTAATATTATTCAATAGTGTGTAGTGTGATATATTTATATAATAAAATGTGTGAATCATCGCTGTACTCAAAATTATGGTGTGCATATTATCGATTCAATTATTGTGTTCATAAAACAATAAACAAATACTTTGTCAGTTATTACACTATATACACAGGTTATATATAGGTATCTGCATATTTTGTTCACCGTAACAAACCACTAAGTTGATATTGCAAGTCAAAGAGCAGCGAGGAGTGACCACCACATCTGCAAGCCAGCCGCTCGCTGCCACTCCCTCCCTCAATGACTCCTCACTCGCCAACATCCTCCTCCCACCATGCTGTTTTTGCTTTTATTCACTATATACAGACGTTATATATAAGTATCTACATGTTCTGTTCACCATAACTGTTCAACTAAGCTGGTATAGTGCACAAAGAGCATAGTGGCCACCCCAACCCAGTATGACAAATCATGTAGATGTTGCCACCTCCCTCTCCAAAATGGCTTCTTCCCACACTCTTTGCTGTTATTACACTATATATGCAAGTTATATATAAGTATCTACATTTGTGTTCACCATAACGAACCACTAAGTTGGTATGCTGAGTGGCAGTGGCACCCAGTGGCAGCCTGCCATTGGCCGTTACTTCCTCCCTCCCTCCCCTCCCTCCCTCCCTCCCTCACCTCACCTGACTCACCACCATTCTCCTCCCACCATACTGTTTTTGCTTTTATTCACTATATACAGACGTTATATATAAGTATCTGCATGTTTCGTTCACCATAGCGAACAACTAAGCTGGTATAGTGAGTCCAGACAGTAAAAGGTGGTCACACAGAGTCCGCAGACAACGCTACTTCCCTCCCCACCAAGATTACTCCTCCCACTACAGCGCTAATTATCACAACAATCCTGCTATTATCAGAATCCTGGTCATTTTTATCACAGTCAGGGGTCTTCGGTAATACTATCATCGCTAAATAATAGCATGTACATATATATTATGGCATTTTTAGGCGATGCTGTGGTCACACACTGAACAGCAGTGCTGTGAGCTCATGCTGCATGCGTCAGCCTTGGTGGCTCACTCGGTACTGAGGCTCTCACACCCGGGAATGGACCCACGATTTGTTTTTAAAATGGTGTCTGCTTACAAGAGCCCTGGTGAAGGTGAGGTGAACCCTGTGTATCCGCGGGCCGTTTAAATCTTGCGTAGTACTCCAATACGTCACATGACGTGATGCGCAAGTTTGGGTAAGTTACTCAACACGTCATGTGACATGTTGTGCAGTTTAAGGGTTAAACTTATTTTATATTTTACTGTGTGTGAAAATATTTTTCTCACATGTTTGTTCTAATTATTTTAATTTTTTTTATGCCTTAAGGAAACAGATCAGTTTATAAAGTAATACAATATTGTACAGTACTAAAATTTTTAAATATTTCTTCTGTTCATATCTTATCTCCGAGAGACTTTGAACTTTAAAATATTTATATAATAAATTCTTTACAAGTGTAAACTGAATTCATTTTGTTTCAGGTTTTCTTTAGAAGATGAAGGCCAGCCAGTAAGAGAGATAGTGAGTGTGATGATGACCACTTCTGGTTTTATCTCCTCTGCTCGGGAAGGAAAGTTACCAGAGGCACGCTGCCCAAATATTCCCATGGCAATGCCCCGTAGCTCGTCTCCTTCTGTAGCTGGCGCAGCTGGGAAGAAAAAGCTGACAGTGGAGAAATTGATTAGGCAAAAAAATAACCAGGGAGGAACGGGACGACCAATGCCAAACAAGCCTCCACGGCCACTCAAGGTCAAAGTTAAAGACAAATCTAGCAGCAAAGGATTGAAGATACCAAAGGTGCCACTAGTCAGACCACCATCACACCCTCCAACAGGAAATCCTAGTACTCCAGGAGCACTGCCTGTCCCACCCAAGTTGAAAATGCCTACTCCCAAGCTTGCTGTTCCTAAGTTTCCTAGCCCAAAGCCACCTTCCACTCCTAAGATTCCTACATCCAAAACATCTACTCCCAAATTATCTCCTCCAAAGATTCCTACACCTAAGCTCCCAACCCCCAAGACGTCAACCCCCAAGACTTCAACCCCTAAGATTTCAACCCCCAAGACATCAACCCCCAAGACATCAACCCTCAAAACATCAACCCCCAAGACATCAACCCCTAAGACTTCAACCTCTAAGATTAAGGTTCCAAAACCACCTAAAACTCCAAAATCAGAAGCCAAGAAGTCCTCTAACCTAAAGGCCAAAGACCCAGGAAAGGATGGTGAATCAAAGAAGGTAAAGAAAGAGAAGGAACCAGGGAAAAAACCCAAGGAAAGTAAAAAAGAGAAAGATCCCACAAAGAAACCCAAGGAGCCCAAAAAGGACAAGGATGGCAAAAAAGAGAAAGAGTCTAAAAAAGACAAGGAAATTAAAAAGGAAAAAGAAAACAAAAAAGAGAGAGAGCGAGAACGAGAATTGATCTTGGCTTTGGCATCATCCTCGGCTGTCACAGTGACATCAATACCAGCGCCTACTAAAGCACAAGATATGTCAATGCAAGACAAGGCTGAAGGTAAATCAAAATTGAGTATTTTCAAGAAAATCAACAAACCTAAAGATACTAAAGACCAGGATCGGCCAGGGGAGCGTGATGCCCAGCAGTCTCGTGATAGTTCTCCAGATCTTATGATAGATGAAACTCCTACTAGATTAGTGCAGCGTCGACCCCCAGAGGAACTAACTGTAATGGACACCCCAGGTCATCGACTGGAGACATCAATGGATGATATGGTTAGATCACCTGCCGATTTCTCTTCATACCAGGATGACATGTCACCTCCCGGAACCCCTTCAACTCCTAGAACTCCTGAAATACCACATATTCCCATTCGTAAATCTTCAGAAAAGCGCAAGGGGAAAGAAAGGACAAAGGAAAAGAGACCAAAGAAGGACCGTTCAAAATCACCAAAATGTGGGTTCAGCCCTTCTCATCGAGAAGTTTGTGAATTTGATACTCCTGAGCGTCCAAAAACTCCAGAAGTTGGTTTGCCCATAGGGAATCTTGTAGGAGGTTCTACTATCCCCTTCTCACTTCCACCTTTCCCTTCTGCCCCAGGGTTTATTCCTCCATTTTCTAGGTTTCCCTTTATTCCACCATTTGGTGGTCCCCCACCTCGCCCAGGCTTGTCCCATCCACCCATGCCTGACCTTCGCTTACCCCCAAACCCTTTTCTTCCAAGACCCCCCATGAAACGTCAGCTGGATGATGACCATTTAATGTCCTTAGATGAAGCTGAAAATCTAGAAAGGCCTTTAACCCCAAGACATGCCCGTGACTCCAGCCCCCTTCCGGTGACCAGTCATCCATCCCCTTTGCGGTCACCATCTCCCACTCAACTGCCAGTAACTCCTCCTCGCCCTCGGACACCTGCTCATCACTCTCCTCCACCTATGCCTAAAATGAAAATGGAGAAATTAGAAAAAATTGACAAAGAAAAGGTAATAATTTTATATATATATATATATATATATATATATATATATATATATATATATATATATATATATATATATATATATATATATATATATATATATATATATATATTATATATATATATATATATATTATATATATATATTATATTATATATATATATATATATATATATATATATATATATATATATATATATATATATATATATATATATATATATATATATATATATATATATATATATATATATATATATATATATATATATATATATATATATATATATATATATATATATATATATATATATATATATATATATATATATATATATATATATATATATATATATATAATTATATATATTAGTATATTTTGGTAGCAGTCTTTCCTGTAGACATATATTATTAAATATGACCGAAAAAGTAAGATTAATAATTCTAACACGAATTTTCTCAATCTTTCGTACATTACGCTTCACTGTT
Organism: Procambarus clarkii; assembly: GCF_040958095.1. Taxonomy (NCBI): domain Eukaryota; kingdom Metazoa; phylum Arthropoda; class Malacostraca; order Decapoda; family Cambaridae; genus Procambarus; species Procambarus clarkii. Next base: position 32,415,339 of record NC_091160.1, read on the forward strand.
GGAGGTAAATCAAATATCAATTCTCCAAAATTCATTTTTATTTCTAGTCTGACGCGACACGGGCGCGTTTCGTAAAACTTATTACATTTTCAAAGACTTTTTAGTTCACAAATACACAACTGATTAGAACTTACGTATCTCCGATTTTATATCTACATTTGAGTGAGGTGGGAGGGGTGATATGGCATTAACACAAGACAGAACAAGAGGGGATATTAATAGGGTATTAAAAGTATCAACACAAGACAGAACACAAACAATGGGTATTGAATAGAAGTGTTTGTAGAAAGCCTATTGGTCCATATTTCTTGATGCTTCTATATTGGAGCGGAGTCTTGAGGTGGGTAGAATATAGTTGTGCAATAATTGGCTGTTGATTGCTGGTGTTGACTTCTTGATGTGTAGTGCCTCGCAAACGTCAAGCCGCCTGCTATCGCTGTATATATCGCTGTATCTATCGATGATAAACAACACAGAAATCATCGATAGATACAGCGATAGCAGGCGGCTTGACGTTTGCGAGGCACTACACATCAAGAAGTCAACACCAGCAATCAACAGCCAATTATTGCACAACTATATTCTACCCACCTCAAGACTCCGCTCCAATATAGAAGCATCAAGAAATATGGACCAATAGGCTTTCTACAAACACTTCTATTCAATACCCATTGTTTGTGTTCTGTCTTGTGTTGATACTTTTAATACCCTATTAATATCCCCTCTTGTTCTGTCTTGTGTTAATGCCATATCACCCCTCCCACCTCACTCAAATGTAGATATAAAATCGGAGATACGTAAGTTCTAATCAGTTGTGTATTTGTGAACTAAAAAGTCTTTGAAAATGTAATAAGTTTTATGAAACGCGCCCGTGTCGCGTCAGACTAGAAATAAAAATGAATTTTGGAGAATTGATATTTGATTTACCTCCAACAGTGAAGCGTAATGTACGAAAGATTGAGAAAATTCGTGTTAGAATTATTAATCTTACTTTTTCGGTCATATTTAATAATTATATATATATATATATATATGTCGTACCTAGTAGCCAGAACGCACTTCTCAGCCTACTATGCAAGGCCCGATTTGCCTAATAAGCCAAGTTTTCATGAATTAAAGTTTTTTTGACTACCTAACCTACCTAACCTACCTAACTTTTCTGCTACCTAACCTAACCTAACCTTTAAAGATTGGTTAGGTTAGGTTAGGTAGGGTTGGTTAGGTTCGGTCATATATCTTCGTTAATTTTAACTACAATAAAAAAAATGACCTCATACATAATGGAATAGGTAGCTTTATCATTTCATAAGAAAAAAATTAGATAAAATATTTTAATTCAGGAAAACTTGGCTTATTAGGCAAATCGGGCCTTGCATAGTAGGCAGAGAAGTGCGTTCTGGCTACTAGGTACGACATATATATATATATATATATATATTTGTTTTATTTACATATATACATATATAGTGTATTTGTTTTATTTAAAGTTTGTTACAAAAAAGGAGTTACACATATGGTAGAAAGACGAGTATCATAAGTTGTCGAGTTCCTCCAGCTCCTCAGATGGCGGGCAGGAACCCTGAATGCAGTGGGCATTTCCCCTCTGTATCGCCACGCTGAGGCACTGGAAAAGGAAGCTGGCAGCTCTAGGGGTCTCTAGTTGTTTCAATGAGCCTGGAACCCAGTTCCTTAAAACAACTGGTGTCACTCTTACCCCAGGTACTGAGTGTCTCAGAAAGTAATGGGGACAAAATTGTAGTGGTGATCAGTTCTCTGTACTTAAGGGATTTGGCTGATTCCCTGTGAGTGGCAGCGCCACCCGGTTGTGCAACACTGAAGTCAATGGAGGTGTTAGCCAGGGTTGAGAGGTTGAGAGGTTGAGAGGCATGTGTAGTCCCATACCAACTGCTTGCCATTCTTCCAGGGATGATGTCGTTAACTTCACTGTGCCTCGAGTGCCATCCTCCCTGTGCTTTGGCAGAGTAGGCCATGGTGCCCGTACCTGTTGGCCACCATCTCGCTGCAAATACACCTATATTTGGTGTGGATTGGGGTAGCAAGGCGAAGGGTCACAGAAATTCGGAGGGTGTTTGGTGTGAGTCGTGTGCCAGTTGCCGACATTGGGGTTGCTAACAGAAAATCCCCTGAATGTGGGGCTGCTACTGCTGTGAGGCGAGCAATGTCGTGTTGTGTTGTTGCAGCATCCAGGCACTCTGCAGCAAATTGGTTTACAATGGGGGCTATCCCAGCTGGATTGCTTGTGGGGTTTTGAGGGTGGTGGTTGAGGTGATGGGCTTGCACAAGAGGCCCATTCGGTGGCACGGCATATAAAATTGGGATCGTGTACACCTGCCAGCTGATGTAAGTAGGCAGGTAGAATTTCCTTCTCAAGATCATTGGATGCCGAGGAGGAGGACAGGAAGGCTCGCACAGCGATTTGTGTTCCTGTTCGAACTCTGAGGCCCCCCCCCCCAAGTCTTATGGGATGAGAGGCTTGTTTCCACTGTAGGTCATCAAGAGAGGTTTGAGGGCTTTTTCTCACATTGATTTCAGTAGCATGTCATACGCTCCAAGTTTTCGGCTACTGTAGGATAGTGAACACCTTGGAAAGTAGTTTAACCTGGGAAGGGACAGACATCTGGTGATGAGGTAAAGTGCATCATGGATATCAATATCCTCAATCTTTCCATCCATCCTCTTAAGGTCGGCGATTTTCTTATCAAGGACCTCAGCGATGGCTTTTAACCCCAGACGGGGGCTCCTAGGATTGTGCCGTCTTCAGGTTTAATTATATGGATATTTGGCAGAACATCCTCTATTCTCTCTATGATGCCCTGATTGGAACATATTATTTCACATTTAGAAGGGTTCAGGGTGAGGCCTAAAATTGCACCTTGCTCTTTGATTTTTCTGATGTCCTCCAGGAGGGAGTCTTGGAAACCAGCTAGGGTACCATCATCCAAGAACCAAATGTTAGGCTTGCTGGACAGGACTTCTGTGACTTGTTTGATGACTAAGTAGAAAAGGAGAGGAGCAAGGGGGTCATTCCCTTGAGTAGATGCAAGGGCGTCCACCCTGTTGGACGCCTTCTCGCGAGTCAATTTCATATTCACCAAAAAGTGACTTTAGATTCATACTGTAGCATGAGTGTACAAAAGGGTAGAGGGAAGGGAAATGACAATGAACCTCACGGAGTACAGCATCCCTCCACACCAAATTGAAGGCATTTTTTAAATCCAGCTTGATCAGGGCCTTTTCGTCTGTGATGTTAGCAACAAATGCTTTAGCTGCATGAGCTGCCGCCTCGCACCGTTGTGGAATGACGAACCCAAGCTGTTTTGGCTTTAACAAATTTGCTATTGCCTCGCTAACTGTTCTTGCAGCAGTCTTTGTGATGAGACGCCGGAGGGAATTCCCCACAGCTATTGGTCTGATCCCTCTATCCTTTTTCTTTAGAGCACAGAGAGATGCAAGAATTTCTCGATTAGTCAAATACCATTTCCATTGCATCAATTACTAAACAGGTAGGAAATCATTCATCGCATTTGATATTGCGGTGAATGAGATTCCTTTGGAGTGGATTCACAACACCATATTTGGACATAACATGGTTGATCAAGTACGTTGAAATAAAAAGCTAGGAGTGGCTATAAACCGTACCTTTGTAACCTTATAGAACTTCAATTGCAAAGAGTTATGTAATTCTTTATTAAAGTTACGTTGACATATCCATTGTATATAATTATATAAAGTGCAAACCATAGGATTAGCAATCTTCTTTGATAGTACTGTGCAGTGTTCAGTTAGGTGGTAGTGAGATGTCCAGATAGTTAGGTGGTACTGTGCAATGTTCACAGAGCTTGTCTATCATATACATTTAATTAATTTTGGCTTTTCAGAAGAAAGAACACAAAAAGGAGAAAAAAGAAAAGGAAAAGGAGAAGGAAAAGGAAAAAGTTAAGAAAAAGAAAGACAAGAAAGATAAAGAAAAGGAGAAATCTGATAAAAAGAAAGAGAAGGAGAAGACAAAGTTGGAGAAAAAGGAGAAGAAAGTAAAAAAGGAGAAGGATGAGGGTACCAGCGTTCCAAGAATCACAATGAAGATAGCATCAACTTCGGGAAGCTCTCCCCCGGGTCCTTCCACCCTCCGGCCACTGGACACTGCCCCCGCACCCAAACTGTGAGTGGTGTGTTAGTTCTCTTGTTGCATTATGCACTAGTCTTATGAATAAAAACCAACATGAATAAAAACCTAATTCTTGTCTTGGTTTTTAAACCTGAGAGATGCCTCCTTAAGATTAATATTATAAATTCAATGCGTTACTGTACCATACCACATTATTATTATTAGTGTTACTTTAATTGTTGTTGCAATTGTTATTATTGTTAGATTATATACTTTAGTGTTCAAGTTTTATTTTTACAACAATAGATTAAACAAGGATCATGTTAGCAGTATTATGGTAATAATAATAATAATAATAATAATAATAATGATTCCAATAATACAGTCTAATGGTCTTGGTTGGTAAAAAGATGTGGTTAGTATATAAGAGTTTTGCTTGAAGTTGTGTTATTTTTATCTTGTACATACATTAAGACAAAGTTCTAAGGATTCCTAAATCAAATACCGTAGAAATATATTAGTTTCATGTAATTTTAGAATTAATATAATATAAACAAATATTCAGATGTGAGAAGGCTAGTTGAAGTATGTATGTTTTGAAGAAAGTGTTGTACAATTGTGGGGCATGTTTAGAGCTGAAGCTGTAGATGAGCATTAGTTCTCCCCTACTCATATCTCTAGATAAAATTTGCTTGCTTTAATGTTTGTGAAAAACAAGCATGAAGGTCTATCACTCTTTGCCTTCAATAACTAGTAATATACATATTCAATAACCTTTCAACTTCTCAATCTAAGTAATTACATGAACACACACACCTTTGCTGGGGAGATATATAACCACCCACCCTATAAACATATGTGATTGGCAAACTACAACATTTACTTGGTGCTAAATTGGGTAGCACAGATATTGTTAGTTGCTGCAGGGGTTCAAGATTCATCTTGGCTATACAGTTATTCTAGGAAACTGTTTCAAGATTGGTTTGTGTATCGCTCTTCCGGGTGTTGATCGAGGGACAGTTGGGTGTTTTCTGATACAGCTGTATCGTTTGCCCTGCGATCATCTCATTACAGCGATGATCGTGTTGTTACTGCAATGTGTTCTGTTTTCAGTAAACCTTTGAATACATGGCATATCAATGATCTGAAACAGATTCTTTATGAATATGACACCACCAACTAGCAATATATCAGATGTTACCCTAACCCTGTGGGAAGGGGGGGTTGTCTTAACGGCTGAGTGGACATTGCTCGGAATTCGTAGTCCTGTGGTTTCGGGTTCGATCCCCGGCGGAGGCGGAGACAAATGGGTAGAGTTTCTATCATCCTGATGCCCCTGTTCACCTAGCAGTAAATAGGTACCTGGGAGTTAGACAGCTGCTACAGGCTGCTTCCTAGGCCTAGAGATGTGTAACACAAAGGAGGCCTGGCCGAGGACCGGGCTGCGGGGACGCTAAGCCCCAAAATCATCTCAAGATAACCTAACCCCACTGGACTTTGAAGTAGCCATAGACAGCATCCCATATACTCTGCACCAGGCTCGGACTGTATTCATTGTTCATTCTTTGTTCATCAGGAATTGCAAAAAATTACTATCGGTTCCCCTGTTTAGAGGATACTTTCACAGGTCCTAAACATCCTTTGGGGATGAAGTGTAGATACTGGTGTTATCCCTGACATTCTTAAAGAGAGAGATTGCACCACTTCACAAAGGAGGTAGTAAAGGTGATGTAAAAAAATTATAGACCAATAGCTCTAATGTTGCATTATTGGCATTATTGTTTTGAGTTTGCAATACTTTGCAATTGTTACATATCGTTTTGCCATCATAAATGTGTTGAACGAAGGTACATGCTGTAATTTAGCTGTTTGCCAGTACATAGACATGTTTGGCATCTTCTCAATGCCCATCAGTATTGTCGGTCCCAAATATCTGGCAAGCTCCTTTACACTCACTTTATCCCACTCATTGTTTGTGCTGTTAGAAGTTTTGGAAATGCTTTGTGATACAGACAAGTTGGTTTCATATACCATATCTTTCAGCCAGTCTCTCGTAATAAATAACTGTAAAAATCCCAGAAGGGTGCTTGGCACTGGCACAGTCATGCCTGGTGTTCCAGTAAAACTCTACAAAATGTGCAGTGTTGTCAGTAGACCAGGCCTCACCAGAACTGGTGCATGGGGTACGTGCGGTATGAGTTCTAATAGCAGGGCCTGCACGGGTGGCGGTATCAACATCATCATCATCCTCACCTGCCGTTTCAGTTTCATTCACCTCACTATCTACATCACTGTCACTTTCAGCACTTTCAAGATCATGATCAGAAAATTTTTCAACTAAAGCTTGTAATTTTGTTGGTGTGAGTTTCACTTTTCTCTACTTTTGGCAAACACTACTTAGCTTTTCCCTCACAAGACTTGTTTATTTCCTCTGCTTTCATCATGTACTGGCTCTGTTCTTGATCACTGTCCATCTTGGAGTAAATGTAGTGTGTTTATAAAGGCACTAACAAATAAAGCTGTGTAAAAATATCCAGAACGGGCACATGTTTTTGCACGAGGGGAGGCCGCAGCGGTCAGGAACATGAACACGCAACAATAGGCCTACCGTGTGGGTGCCATGATGCCACATGGGCCATCACAGAAAATGGGAAGACGTTGGTGAACTTATTAAAACAAGTCCCATAATCAGCAAAAAAATGGATTTTTAACAAATATTTTAATTTGGGATGCAGTGTGTGTCCTCCCCAGACTGAGTAAGTATACAGTGGAACCTCGGTTGACAACTGCCCTAGAAGACATTTTTTGGAACACAACGTCAATTTCGTTGTAAAATTTGAATTGGTACACGACGGTTTACTTGGAAGACGATGTCTGTTCATATGCATATGGGTGGAATTGAGCGCGTGGTGCTGGGGGCGCGGAGCAAGGTGTTATCAGTTTGTTTACCTTGAATTCTTCGTTAAGAATTTCATTGTTTTTCTGCTTTTTGTTTTCTGAACAGTAAAGTTCTTATTATATATCACACCATGAGTCCCAGGATGGTGAGGGGGACTGGATGGATGGATGGTGGGGGAACTGGATCAATATATGGAGGGGTGAACTGTATGGATGGATGTGGGGTGGAGGGGGACTGGATGGATGGATGTTGGAGGGGGACTGAATGGATAGGAAGGGGGGACTGGATGGATGGAGAAACTGGATGGATGGGAAGGGGGACTGGATGGATGGATGGTGGATGGGGACTGGATGGATGGATGGATGGTGGATGGGGACTGGATGGATGGATGGTGGGAGGGACCACTCACACCATCCCCCACACCACCCACACCATCCCCCCCCCCCCCCCTCACCCCTCACCATTGACACCAGGTGCTCATTCAACATGCCCGACAAAAAAAAAACCTAACCCCCCTAATACATCCCCCTTACCACTGACACACACCCATTTATTATGTATTCTTCATTTTGAATAAGGAATATGATAGAGCGATGTGTTACAAGCCACTGAAATGGTAAAATTTTGTCTCTTAATTCTGTGAAAAACCTGGAAGCAGCTATGTGGCGTGAGAGTGAGCGGTCGCCATAATAGATGGGTTGACAGGTCTCGGCTCACACCATCCAGGAACCCCCCACCCCCACCCACCTCCCAGCGACACCCTGGTACCCCAGCCACACAATGCCTCCCTCGGCTGTTGTTTTTACACCCCAATTGTTTTAAAAATTCTATGAAAAGGAAATGTGTTCCAACTGTTTAAAATACTGTATATATCACAATTTTCACCATTATTATTGCTTCAATATGACGTTTTTCTAATAAAAAGATTATTTTCAGTGTAGATAATGCAATAATTATCATTAAATTAGTTAGAGACCAGGTCAGGTGGAGAAGTGAGGGTGGGGGGGGGGCTGGAGATGAGCATGCCACGCTAGCCACGTGTTGCCTCTACAGCCTCTACTAACACCACTATTACTTCAGCTTATCTTGACAACTTCTACCACTGACAACTTACCTCTTATGAGAATACATAACTTACACCACTTGCCCCCAAAAATAAACCCTAACTACTGACACCGCTTGTCCCTTGACAACAACTCTCTCACCAATGCCCCCCTCACCATTTCAGCTCATTGTCAGCTGTGTGGCTGACAACCTGCCTCCCATGAGAATACGTAACTTACACCACTTGCCCCCCAAAATAAACCCTAACTTCTGACACCACTTGTCCCTTGACAACAACTCTCTCACCAATGCCCCTGACACCATTTTATCAGCATTTTTATCGCCATTTCTCCCTAGAAACAATGGGTAAGGATAATAAAACACTGTATAACAGTTTACACTTTAGCAAATCATAGTCGATGACAGCCAGCTCCAACGCTCGGCTTCGGTGACCGCTTGGACGAACATTCCTCGCTTAATCGAACATTTGTATGTTCCAGTAAACATTTGGTACCGAATTCAATTTGTTCTGCTCTTCCGGGAATTCGATAGAGCGGGGTTTGTTAGACTGAGGAAGCACTGAATTGTAGTACAGATTGATGATAGTGAGTGGTGTCCCAAGGAACGTAAAAGTGTAGTGCTTTGGAAAAATAGGCGAGATAATACGAATGTACAAAGTGTAGTGAAAAATTGGATGAGAAAAAGTGACCCTGGTATTTACAGTGCAGACAAAAACATTCAAGATGGCCACCAGCAAGAAAACACCCAAAACAGAGCTAGATTTTGGAGGTTTTAATGAAGAAAACATTGATATAAGCAGTCTACACAACAAACTGGCAAAATTAGATATTATAGAGAACTATCATGTAGAAATAATCAGTAAATTGAAAGAAAGTAATGAGCACTTGAGTGGCAAGGTTTTAGGTCTTGAGGGGTCAGTGAAAGACTTTATGCAAGGACAAGAATCAACTGGAAACAAATTGCAAAGCCATGGAAGAGGAAAATAAATTATTTAAAATAGCTTTGGAAGAAGTTAAAGCAAATTTAAACTTAATGACTACGATAAGTTAGGTAAGGAAATTCAACAGGAAAAACAACTTTTGTCAGTACAGATGGAGGAAGTTACACAGGGAATAGAACAGTGGAAGAAAGATATGCAACTCACCTATGCACCAGTTGCCAAGGAGGAAAAAATTGAAGAAGCAGTAAAGGAAGCCAAACACTGCAGCAACAAGGATAAAGCAAACATTAGGCTGGAAGTCAGAAAAGAACTGGCATTAAATCCTAAATTGGTGCAAAACACAGTTGATCGAAGTCTCTGATAATTTTTGGTTGCAAAGAAAAGGAGACAACATCTAGGTCAGAAAGAGCTGTAGAAGAAGAGGAAGTAGAAGATAAAATTGTTGGCCTCGTGGAAGGTCTTGTTACCATCGAGAATGTCTGCGACTACAGGAGGATTGGAAAAGTACATAAAAGGGAAAGATCGACCTCTGAGGATCACCCTGAACGGTGCCAAACAGATGGAAGAAGTACTAAGGAATGCTAGAAAATTACAAAGTGATGAGGTAGGAAATGTATGGTCATTAAGACGAGATCTTTCAATAAGACAGAGAGAAGCTGAAACTGAACCTCGCCGAGGCAAAAACGTTTAAATGAGAGCAGGAATGAAGAATAAATTCTTTTTTCTACAAAGTGATAGGGGTACCAGTAAAGTGGCAAACCAGTAAAGTGGTACATAAAGGCAAACCAACAAAAGCATTAGAGTGGGAGTGAAGAATAAGGAGAGACAGAACAAGTTCCACAGAAAACCAGCATTGAATGTAATAAAACACCATTTTCTGGATGAGCCCCTGAGGCTCCCTGGCACCCTCCTTCCCTCCCTCCTTCCCTCCCTCCGGTCGGCAGTTTTTGCGTTGTTTTGACGCCTAGCCTTTGTACTGGGATTGCTGAGTAGCCGACGCAGATGGTCCAGGGTCCCCCCCCCCCCTCCTTGAAGGGGGAGAGGGGAGTCCCGGACGAGCATTTGCTTATTTTATTGCTTACTTGGGAATTGGAGGAGTTCTGCCTCTGTTCATTTTCTGTTGTAATTTTCTTACCAAGTGGGGTCTGTTTTGTTATGTCTACCTATCTGGGTGCCTAACCCTGGTCGATGGCAGATTAGGAAAGCCGCCAACCACAGCGGTTTTTCCAGAGGGTCATTCCTCCCAGTGCCTCTCTGAGGGGGCAAGGTTCTGGCTCGTGGTCCCTGATAGCCTGAACTCCATTAACTTATTGCCCTGGTCTAATATATCACATATTCGCCTGATAGCTCCAGGGAGCCTCCTGGGCTCAGCCAAATAATGGCATTTCAATGCTGGTTTTTTATTAATTTAAAAATACTCTGTACAAAAAAAAGCATCTTATATGCTGGCAGATATGGTATATATTTTCCATTGATGATAAATTTGATTAGTTGAAATTTTAGTTACCTTGTCATATATTTTAGTGCACAAAAATCTTCATTATTTTTGTATGCACTTTGTTAAATGCAGCTCATAAATTATTATTATTATTATTATTATTATTATTATTATTATTATTATTATTATAATTTATTTTGGTATCACATAAGTAGAAATGTTTCATAAAAAACTTTCATAGTAAATACACATCTCTCCTTCCATATGTTGCTATTTTTCTCATCAGTATTTGTTTAAGGTTACTGCAACAAATTTCCTGTGATGGATACCATTCACCTGGGCTGTAGGAGACTCAAACCACGGACCCCCACGTGTGTGAGGCAGAAGCTCTATCCACTCAGTTATGAGCAGTCTTAAGGAAAGATTTCAAAAGCAACATCCTGATGCCAAACTGGGATTTTCGACTTTTCCCGAATACTACTGAAGCTCGGAGGAATTAGTGATCCACGCTCACTGTCATATAAATTGAGGGCGTGGCTCACTAATTCCTCTGAGCTTCAGTAGTAGTCACTTATTAAGACTACTCATAGCCAAGTGGATAGAGCTTCTGCCTCACATGAGTGGGGTCCGTGGGTCAAGTCTCCTAGAACCTAATGTGAATGAAATGTTTATTTTCACAGAAGTGTGGATGACAATTTATTTTCCCTGTGATACATAGTTTTATATAAATACTGTAGTATAGTAATGCATAGGTGTGTATAAATTCATAAACGGTTCTCATGTTGCAGCATCCAATACGTGGACTTGTGCTGTAATGATGTCATTGTCACTTGCACTAGAAATTGTGACAGAATTATTTATTAGTCCTATCCCAAATTACTTTTTGTTTTATGTTGAAGCATATGTTTTCTCTTGATGACTTTAGCAGGTTACTGTATAATGATTAAATTTAGGCTGGTGCCAGGGGTAGTGACTGACTTACAATAAATGGCACCAATGTGTTCTGTTTGTTCTGTTGACCACATCACCTTCTCACCTCCTTCACATCGTCTTGTTCCAGTGTCTTGGCACGTAAGAACAGAAAAAAACATTCGGCTGTCAAGTAGTGAAGCAGGGGAAAAGTGGAGAATGTGTCTCTGGACAAGAAATATCCCATATGTAAAAGTGAAAATATGGTGCTGAAAATGTGTGAAGTAAATGTTATATTAGTTATGTGTACCTGATCTCATTTAACTTGGGACTTCTGTGCATTTACATGGAAAAGCATTTTTAAATTTTATACACAAATTTTGTTTTTAAATAAAAAATCTGAAGAGCACTGAGAGAGAGGACTTATTGTCAAAGGAGGAGCAAGTGTTCGTCAGAGTAGAGTGAAAGGGAGTGAGAGTGAGAGAGAAGCTGCTGTAGTTTGCAGTAAAGAGGTAGCAGGAGAGGCATCAGAAAAAACTTCAGGATAATACCCAGGCAGAGTAAACCCTACAGGACCTGGAATTGCCACACTAGACACCTCGGTAACACCACCAGTTTGTTTTGCACTTCATTTGTAAATTAGTAGTTAAATATGCCTCACGCTCCAGGGGTTTGGCCTCGGGTTTCATCAACTTTTGTAACTGTTTTGGGGGTTTCTCTTTGTTTTGTTTTTTTCTGTTGAAGATTTACATACGCATCATATATCATGGGGTCTGAGTAGGACTCTTCGTGATAATGGAAGTGAAAATAACTGGAGGTTAGTGATAAAGTGTGGCCAGTAAAATAGGGCATCTTAAGTTAGAATGAGGACAGACGAATTTGTACTCGCAGTACCATCTTTTGAGTCAGATCGCTCTTAAATTTATCATAGTTTAACATTTTTTTTTTTTTTTTTTTTATAAAGTTGGCCTATGGCAGGCCAGGAAACATTTCCTTCTTATTAACTTTTGCCTAACAAGCCTCAATGAAAGTCTCAACACCATAACATAACTCTGGACATGATTTGTCATCTTCATCCTGTTTCTTACAACTGTGTTGACATTATGAAATTCTTCTTAATTTGTTTCTCATTCTTTGTCTAAACTCAATTATTCATCCATCTTCCCACTAACTTTCAAAACTCCCATCATCTCCCGTACTGTTCTGATATCCAGTATTTCCTGTTACCTTTCCACTTTAAATGTCCCTGTTGCCATTGAAGAATAACAATCAGCTGCTGTTGAATTTTAAACTGGTGTATAATTGTAATTATTTTTCCTATTTGTGTGAAATTGTTAAGCATATCATTTTACCAGAGCCAGTGGTATCTAGCCAAGGCATTTTGACAACCTTGCCATAAAAATAAGAAGATCCAGAACAAGCAAGTTCATAGCTTTAAATAATCTGATACTGTGTGCTTGCTATGCTTAGGGATATCTTTATTTATTGAGCATCTTTTTTTGTCTGGCTTTTTATTAAATACTGTATACTTATAAATAATTTTCTTGCTTTGTATTACAAGTCACACAACAGCTGGTATTGGAATATTACCAGTAGTTGGAGCTTCTCATTTTTTAAATGTCAAGTATGTATAAATCTTTGTTGTGGGAGCTTTCTACTATTATAGCTTCTTGTGAGGCATCCCCTGGACGTGCAAGTGTTCTCTGTAGTGTAGTGGCTGGCATCAGGCATAAAGTTGGCTGGTTCCTCTTGTAGTGTTGGTGAGAGGCTTCTACAGTAGTAGTTGCAGGTTTTGACATTAATTTTTGTTTTATATAGAATTTAGAAAGTTGGTTTTCATCTTCTTGAAACCTACAGTTAATTCTCTTCTTGGCCTTGTCATGTTTTCATTTTTATACACTATATTCTGTATACTGAATCTACTTTATATATATATATATATATATATATATATATATATATATATATATATATATATATATATATATATATATATAATATATATATATATATATATATATATATATATATATATTATATATATATATATATATATATATATATATATATATACCTAATAGCCAGAATGCACTTCTCAGCCTACTATGCAAGGCCCAATTTGCCTAATAAGCCAAGTTTTCCTGAATTAATATATTTTCTATAATTTTTTTCTTATGAAATGATAAAGCTACCCATTTCATTATGTATGAGGTCAATTTTTTTTAATTGCAGTTAAAATTAATGTAGATATATGACCGAACCTAACCAACCCTACCTAACCTAACCTAACCTATCTTTATAGGTTAGGTTAGGTTAGGTAGCCGAAAAAGTTAGGTTAGGTTAGGTTAGGTAGGTTAGGTAGTCGAAAAATGATTAGTTCATGAAAACTTGGCTTATTAGGCAAATTGGGCCTTGCATAGTAGGCTGAGAAGTGCGTTCTGGCTACTAGGTACGACATATATATATATATATATATATATATATATATATATATATATATATATATATATTTATATTTATTTATTTTATAAATTTCTTAGAAATAGCATGATCCTCTTAATGAATTTTTCAAATTTGTTTATTAGTAATATAAGCTCCAGCAAGATTCTTCGCAAATTCAACCTTATAAGTATTTTATTTTTGTTTAAACTGTGAATACAGTATATTACTTCCAAATACTGTAAAGTTGTTGTATCTTATACATAATGTTTTTAATGAATTCTGCAGTATAATAGAATATGGTTTGCATAAAGCTTATTGACTTATTTTATGTAATAAATAATTACAGTATAGTTATTGGTCTTGGATTTTTCTATGGTAAATAAAATACAGTTCATAAAAGTAAAACAGTAGCATGTATAAAGAACATTTGAGACGGAGAAATACAATATACAGTACTGTGTTATTTGCATTGAACTACAGTATCATAATTAGAAACGTACTGCAGATTTAACATACTGATTATAATATTGCTCTAAATTAATGCATTATTTATTTATAAAAGTGATTAACTTGTATGGAGATGCATTGACAGACAATTGTTAACATGCCTATGAATAGTTAAAAAAAATAATCTTGATTTATTTTTCTTCCTGCAGAGTAATCAAGCCTGTGGTGAAACAAGAAGAAGAAATACCAGTAACCAAGCCCACATCTGTCCCATCAACCACTCACGAGGACCAACCAGGTTCTCCCGAGATTGCCAAATTCTCGGCACTAATAACGAGACCTCCACGAAGCCAACAGAAAAAGGGAGAATCCCCACCTGTTGTTCCTGTTTTGAAAATCAAGGACGTCCAAAATACAACTATCAAGCAAAAAGAGGGCAAGGAACCCAGTCACTCGCCGATCAAAACCAAGGACACTAAGGAGGTGCCTCCGCTCAAAATAAAGACAGCTTCAGCAACTCCATCTAAACCACCACCCACACCAAAACCTGTGACAAAACCTCCAAGTATACCAAAGCAGTCACCCACACCTAAGCTGCCCACTACACCGAAGCCACTTAGCATGCCAAAGCCTTCCTCCATGCCTAAACCTCCTGAGGAAAAAAAGTCTCCAGGTATTACTTGTTTTATATCATACATTGTTGTACAGTACTAACACCAGTAGTTTTTATCCTGTTTTTTACATCAACATTCCTTCTGCCTTCCTTAGGCTCTGTGACCAATACTGTCTATGTATAAAGGTACAATGTCTAACATTGAATATACAGGTGTAAATGAGTGTGTGTGTATGTGTAATTACCTAAGTGTAATTACCTAAGTGTAGTTACAGGATGAGAGCTATGCTCGTGGTGTCCCGTCTTAAATAAATTGGATTTTTCAGGAAGCAAAAAGGTACGTGAAAAGAAAGAAAAAAAAGAGAAAAAGCCAAAAGAGCAGATGCAGCCCACTCCCATGTCTGTTCCTGCATCACCAAGTCTCAGCAGCCCAGCACCAGGCACTGGGGGAGTGAGTAGTACTGATCTATCCTTCCCACCTCAAGTGGTGCCTACACCTGTGCCTGTAGTGTCCCCTCCCCTAGACACACCCAAGTCCAGCAAAAAGCAAGAACAGAAGAGCACAGGGCTTCTCACGGAGACAGTTGGTCCTATTGGTCACTTTGTGGTAAGTACGCAGCTAAGTTTTATTTACAAAGCCAATCAGTAGGTTTGAATTTTTTGGTACTTGTTTATTTTGCAGTGCCAAAGGCTAAAAATTTCCTTAGGTTTAGGGCCCACAAATGCACAGTTCTCAGAAAGTAAAGAACGGTTCATTTGACTGTAGAATGCACAAAGAGGATGCATGTTCGAATCTTCCCCATGGCTCCTATTGATTTTCCATGTTGAATATGAGAGGAGTAAGCCTAAATGGTCCCCAGGACTATATGCAACTGAAAACTAGTCCTGGGGACCATTCAGGCTTGTTCGAATTTGTGTTCCCTCACGTGTGCCCCAACTAAATGAGGTGATTTGATAAAATACCATGCCCAAGATTACCAACCGAGTGCCGGCGGGGGGATGGAAATAGCCTCGGCTACCATCCTCTTTTGTCCGGTCGTGTTGGTCGAGCGGTTAAGGGATCCTGTACGCCAGCAGAGTGCTCCTGGCAGTATGGGTTTGAGTCACTTCTGGGTTGTGAGTTTTCAGTTGCATATAGTCCTGGGGACCATTCAGGCTTGTTCGCATATATATATATAATATAAATAAATATAAATAAATAATATCTACACACAGGATGACCAGGGTAATGAAGTGTGGATCTGCCCCACGTGTGGTAAGCAAGATGATGGTTCTCCCATGATCGGCTGCGATACATGTGATGATTGGTACCACTGGTTAGTAAACCGTAATTTATTTTTATTAACCTATATATATATTTATAATTTCTTATAAATAAAAAATATTTAATTTTCTTATTTTCCTTATATTGTAAGAATAAATATGAAGACTCAAAGATATAATGATTAAAATATAATGCATATTAGTAATGGTTATTGATAATGATTACAGGTAATGAAACTGGTATTATCTAAATTCTAAGTATAATTAGATAGGGAGCCAGATGTGGTGGTGACTCTTAAGGTGTTTATAGGTCTGAGAAGCCTGCTGCACTTTTCAAGGCTTGCCTTCACACTGCAACCTACCTAGGGGTAGTTTTTTTATTCTGATAAACTAACAGGTATATAATAACAAAATCTATGTGCTATGTTCTAGGTTTTGTAACAAATACATATGTTAGTCCTGTCCCGTGTCACAAACTCAAGGTACCTATGTGCTGGCATTCAGAGTCATTATATCCGCTATATGTTAATTCAGGAAGTCTGCATTGTCATCACAAATAATTAAAATAATTAAGAAATAACTAATAACATTAATTAGTCTGTGGGGAAGCAGCAAAGCAGGTGAAATGGTCATGCCACACAGCTTCTGTATGCACATATGGCTGAAATATTTTTTTTTGTAACATGGCTAATCTGTCCCAAAGGACATCTTACAGTCCAAGACACAACCTAACATCTGTTAAATTGCTTTCAAGTTTCCGCACATGTTAAACATCCAGGAGTGTCATCTGAACACAGTTTGGGGTTGTAAAATACAACCAGAAATTGGAATCAAAGCAAAAGGGTTAAGATCTTTAACATAATACTATACAGGTCAGTTTGATGTAAAGTTTCAAGGGCTGAAACAGAGTATAAAATATTTTAGCTATAAATATTTTAAGATACTTTAGCTAAAGAATTGCCAGGTACCATGGTGTTAAAATGCCTAAAATGCCCAAAACATTGACTGTATTAGTGGCTTTAGGTTTAATATATACTTGCTGTACCTAGATATCCAACATTCTTCTTGTATCCCATTTTGTATGACAATATGTACTTTCCTAAAGTGGATAGAGCTTCGGCCTCACACGCGTGGGGTCCGCGGTTTGAGTCTCCTAGAGTCCAGGTGAACGAAATGTTTTATATCCATGGAAGTGTGGATGACAATTTATTACAGTATTAATATTGAAATAATGTAGTATATTGACTTAGGCACATGTATACCAAATTTGAGGTAATTACATTACGGTATACTGTACTGTGATTGAGATAGTCATACTGTATTATTTGCAAAATAAAACACCAACAGCCAACATGAGGGTTGCACTGCCTATTTTAATCCGTATAGACAGTGGTTATTGTCAGTTGTTGATTCACAAGGTAATGTGGTTATCATCACATGAAGATTTTAAACATTTTTGTCTGGGAAGTACATGTATGATGCAAATATGGATATTATAGGTCTATGTGGATGTAATGGAGTTTACCTTGACCCATGAAAAAAATTCTGCTACCATTTCATGGTACAGATGCATTTATCGTCATGAATGTTACTAAGGGAATGCGGTCATCATCATATGATGATTTAAACAATTATTGTCTAGGTTTAACATGTTTGATGCAAATATGAATATAAAAGTTCTCTGTGGATGTAAATAAAGAAAAAAAGTGTTAAAACAATCAGTGAAACATTGGAAGATAAAACAGGAAGTCTGTATAGTCGAGCACTAGACGTTGACAAGTGCCAGACCCAGACTTAGAGTGCCTCCAACCAGTGAAACAATAAATAATCACTTATTTTCATGTTTTTCTTACATTCTGCAATTCTTACAGAGGGGTCTGACAGTTGAGTGGGCAGCACTTCGGATTTGTAGTCCTGAGGTTCTGGGTTCGATTCCCGGTGGGGGCGGAAACAAATGGGCAGAGTTTCTTTCACCTTGATGCCCCTGTTCACCAAGCAGTAAATAGATACTGTACCTGGGAGTTAGACAGCTGCTATAGGCTGCTTCCTGGGGGTGTGTAACAAAAAGAAGGCCTGGTAGAGAACCGGGCCGTGGGGACGCTGAGCCCCGAAATCATCTCAAGATAACCTCTGCATACAAATTAATAATTCTATAATGAAAAATTATTTGTTGGAATTTTTTTATTTTTGTGCATAGGCAGGTATGACCATTCCTCCATAGCTGTTGTCTAAGGGTTAAATAAGAAGCCTTAATAAATTATAATGTATTTTAAGTTTCAAAGCTATAATTCTAAGTGACACTCCTAGGTTAAGGTAAATAAAAAAAAATGGAGATGAGAATCATAGATTCTCCATACTATACAGTGGAACCTCGAGTGACGAGCAGCCCAATTTATGAGCATTTTGAGTAACGAGTTTGCCGAACGCCAAACGAGCACTCGTTTGAATAACGAGAAAACCACATGGTGTGTTCCCACTGCTTCTCGCAAATTCTCGGACGCCTCCGACGATGCAAATACATTTTTTTTGTTTAAAGATGCTAATGATGCTGGGATGTAAAGGGGTGACTGCTGTGATGTTGCAAAGCATTCCTATTTTTTTTTGTGGAATAAAAAAAAAAATTAAAAAAAAAATTTGAAAAGAACAAATGTCAAAAAGGTTCGTTCAGTGTTTGTCAGGTTAGGCTGCTCTATGTTTCTTAAAAAAAAAATAATTTGAAAAAAAAAGAACAAATGTCATAAAGGTTTGTTCAGTGTGTGTGTGCAGATAGGCTGCTCCATTATTAATTAGCAAATAAAACATACAAAACAAATTGAACACATTTGAAACAAAGAAAGATTGTCATAATGGAGCATCCTACCTGACAAACACTGAACGAACCTTTATGACGTTTATCTGTTTTTCAAATTTGTTTAATTTTTTTTGTCTTTTTTATTTGGAGCAGTCTACCTGACGAACAACGAATGAACCTTTTGCTATAAAAAATGAAAAAAAAATTGAACAAATTTGAAAAAAGGACAAATGTCATAAAGGTTCGTTCATTGTATGTCAGGTAGGCTGCTCCATTATTTAAAAAATTGAATATCATATTGATGTTTTTCGGTGGTGGAACAGATTATTTTAATTCCAATATTTTAAATGAGGAAATTCGTTTTGAAAGATGAACATTTCACCTGACGAGCTCAGTGCCAGAATGGATTAAATTCGTAATCGAGGTTCCACTGTACTTAATAGGATAAAAACCCTCACTTATGTATTTGTAAAATTTATGTAAAGATTTACATAAGTCATTTACACTCTCCTGAGTGCTTTGTCAAGGTCTGAGTGTGTGGTTAGGATGAGACTTGCATCTCAACGTATAATGGCGTTAGTCATTGAGATGTAGGTCTCATCCTAACCACACACTCAAACCTTGACAAAGCACTCAGGAGAGTACAAACGACTTGTGTAAATCTTTACATAAATTTTACAAATACATAAGTGTGGGTTTTTATCCTATGTTAATATATCTGTGAGAAGACATTACATTACCATTAGTACTTACTATACTTGATGATTAAATAAGACTAAGAGGTTCAGGTTTATGTAGAAATAATATTAATTTCTTAACTGTATATTAATAAAAATTAAGTTTATTCTTTCAGGGTTTGTGTAGGTATTCAAGTCCCACCTAATGATGATGTGAATTGGTACTGTCCACGTTGCTTATCACAACACAAACAGCGTGGTGCTCCTCCAGAAAAGAAGAAGCGGGGTCGTAAAAAGAAATGAGAGTAACATTTTCTTAAATAATTGAGTAAATTTGTTGGACTTCATAGTTATCTGTGTAGCATTAGCATTATTCAGAGTCTACCTAACTAATGCAAAAAGTCAGCAGTAGAACTTAATAAGATATTGTTATCATAAAAAGATCTGTGCTGTATTATTGCCTTTTCATGTTGTAAATGGTTTTACATAATGTGCATCTTTTCCATGCTGCCACTGTACAAGTTTCAAAATTAGCAGCAAAGTGCTTTTAACTGTATTTCAGTGTGCTGTATGCTCTCTTCTTATGGCCTGAAAGTATTGTTTTTAATTGACATGGTTATATTATTCAAATATATTTGATATTCTTGTTACTTGGGATTCATTCAGGATTGTCCTATACCAATTCCTGTAATTATTTTTATCCATTTCTCCTGCTTTTAATTACATGGACTAATTTCTCATTTACTTCAGTGTATTAGTTTTGTTTACTAGTGCGGTTTATGGATATAAATCTAAAAAATATTTTAGATGCTCAAGTACAAAAAACAATTATATTTTTAGTTTGATTCATTCTCTTGACTACTTGTATATTATTAACTATTTTTGACACAATAGCTGACCTTTTTCCAAATTGGCTTCTCTGTTTAATGTTATAAAAATCAAAACAATACAATAATTGCAGAGTTGTAAACTATGATAGCATACATTTGTAACTAAAGAATCATTAAAGCAGATCTTAATCGTTAATGTTCTGCAAGGCACTAATTAAACACACATTCTAATACCACACCAAAAGAAATTTGGAAGTAGATTGAATTCAACCCACATCTTGTTTGATCTATAATGTTCAAACTGATTAAAGTCTTTCAATTGGAAGGCATCAGAGGTCAAGCTCACAATTAAAAAGAAATAGCTTAACTGATTCTTATTGTTCACTTCGTTAATTAAAAGTAACTTAATTAGACCAATTACATAGACCATAATTAGACCATATGGTATTATCATTAGATTTGCTTTAAGGACAGGAATCGTGTCCATATATCAAAAGTCTTGAAGGTTAAAAGGAACTTAAGGTCTACAGTAATCTGGAATTTTGAGGTTGACCTGTAATATATTCAACCTGCCCTCTTGAGCATTCAGTGTAACTAAACTGATGTACTAAATTGCTATGATTTTTAGTTCATACATTTTTGGCCTTAGGTGATTTATACATCAAAATGCAATGTACTCTTCAAGAGGATGGGTTGTGCCATCAACCAGGGAAGGCACCCAGAAAGGTAAGTGAAACGAAACAGACCACAGTCTGGTTGAAAATTGCGACCTACGTTCGTCAAAAGTGCAAAAGAACTCCCTCAGAAAGAAAACAAATGAGCAATACTTTGTCCAACTAGCTCCCCCCCCCCCTCTTCCCCTCCTGCTGGTTAGTACTGCCACTCCTCTACGGGGGAAGGGGGGAGCCGGGCTACCCACCCTCCAGTTCTTGACTGATGTGATTGGCAGTCAAATGTCACCTCTAGCTACAATTTCCTGTTCTGGATTTTTACCTTGTGAGCTGTTCCTGCACGTGTGTTGTGCATTAGCCAGGTGTTTTAGTGTACAGGAGCTGCACATGCCTAGCACCCATCTTCCCTGGGTGCTCCGTAAGTACTGCCCTTGCATTTTTGGGATTTCTTCCCTGGGGGTGTTAGGATTCACTCCCTTTTTGAGGACTAACTTGCTTATGGTTATCTTCGCCCTTGGGGTGCATTGGGGGTCTTGTGGGCTTTCCAACTTGACCGTGGTAGGGGTGTGATTTTCGGCTGATGAGGTTCACAGTGGCTGATGCAGCTTGGTATACGCTATCATTAGGCGAACTGACGTTTCTCTCTCTGATTGCCTTTTT
Source organism: Procambarus clarkii (assembly GCF_040958095.1). NCBI lineage: Eukaryota > Metazoa > Arthropoda > Malacostraca > Decapoda > Cambaridae > Procambarus > Procambarus clarkii. The sequence continues at coordinate 32,437,110 of NC_091160.1, forward strand.
TTCCTGTTCCTAGCATTTTTGCCTTGTTTTGCAGAGGAGGGCTGCTTAGCTCCTCATTAGGCTTGGCCTAGGATGTGGTGGTGGTGGTGGTGGTCCTCTCTTACCTACCGAGGTTTCTCGGCTGCTACTTGCAGTCAGTTTACCTGCATTGACAGAGATTACCAGTTAGCTGGCCCAGTGCCTGGGCTTCCTGTAGGGCTCATTCACCCTGCAGGCCCTGGAAAACCCTGGTGGATTCAGTCACACTATGGACACTACTTCCGAGTCCACTGTCGCTTTGTGCAAATACGAGGGTTGCTCGTCTCCACTATACTGTCTGTTGGGTCGGCGACATCTACGACCCAGAGTCTTGTGAGACTTGTTCCTGCTCGTGCTGCAATTCACTCATCTTCCTACTACTGCTACTATGAGGGATCAGGCAGCAGCTGCATTGCATGGGTGTTTTTCTGTGATGCAGTGGCCAGAGTGAAAACTACAATAGCCAGGTTTGTTGCTCGTTTGAAGCTGTCCTGCTTGGGCTTTAGGGGCTTTTGTCGCTTTGGCCTTGGTTCAGTTCGCCCCCCCATATTCCTTATCATGTGGGCTTGGTTCGCTCTTCTCCTCCCCTCCTGCTGCCGCCTCCCAAACATCGGAGGGTTTTGGAGTCTGGGCGAAGTTTAGCTCGGAACGAGGGTCGGGTGGCATTGGGAACTGCCCCTTCCGATGCGGAGGTGGTTGAGCCTATTCTTCCTGCCGAGAATTCTGAGTCTATCCAGCCTGGGGCCTAACAGCTAAGGGGCCTGACAGCTGAGTGGACAGCTCTTCAGATTCGTAGTCCTGAGGTTCCGGGTTCGATCCCCGGTGAAGGCAGAAACAAACGGGCAGTTTCTTTCACCCTGATGCCCTGCTTACCTAGCAGTAAATAGGTACAGTACCTGGGAGTTAGACAGCTGCTACAGTCTGCTTCCTGGGGGTGTGTAACAAAAATGGGGCCTGGTCGAGGACCGGGTTGCAAGGACGCTAAGCCCCGAAATCATCTCAAGATAACCTCAAGAAGCCGTTGCCTTTCTTTGAAGCTTTTCCCCCTGGATTCCGCCTTTCCTTCTGGGGTGGTGGGCATGGATGAGAGCTTTGCCCTAGGGACTTTGCCAATGGTTTCTGCGGCTCTGGGGGAGTCCGAGAGGTCTTGGGTTCCATTTGACCCCACTTGGGCCCTTGCGCCCTCTTTGCAGGGGCTTCTTCTGCCAGGTAGGGGGTTCTTTTAACACTCCTTCTCTTTATGAGTTTGAGTTGGGGGAGGGCTTCTTCACCCCTAGGTGCCGTTCCGGGTGTCTTTGGGTTCCTCGGATTCATCTTTCTAGAGGTTTTCTTCCTGGCGGATTTGCCATGGAGGTTCGGGAGGCTCTCAGTGCCTACCTCATGCAGGACTGGTTTATGCCTCGGTGATTGATCTGGCTTCGTTTGAGTTTGATTCTAATTCCTCTTTTTGAATTCCCCTTTGCGTTACGATGTTCTGAAGTCTTCCTGGTTGACAAACTGTCTTTTCTTTTCCCTGGGGGCTTGGTGCAGCTTTTGTCATACCCGCACGCTTGAGTGGCAGGAGGTTACCACTGTGTTGCAGGTGTTCTTGGGAAGTTCTCTCGAGTTTCTCGATGAGTGCCTCTTCGCTCCTGCGCTTCCTCATGATGTTGGTCTGGTGCAGCTTCATGCTCAGGTAACCACTCTTTCAGCTGATTTGGTGGCCATTGACTTTAGATCTCATAATCATTTGGTTTCTGTCTTGCGATTCTTTGGCCTTCTGGAGCTGTCTTCAGATTGACTATCAGAAGATGCGGGGTCGCTGGGTGGTAGCCCTTGGCTGGGGGTCTTTGTCTCTGCTGCCTTTGCGGTACCTGCCTTACTAAAGCTGTTTTCACCGATCTTCCAGGAGGCAGTTTCCATGTTTTTCACCTCTGTCTCCTGTCGGCAGTATGTGCTGGCTCTCTCGTTGGATTCAGCTTAGGCCCTGGCTCTCTAGTCGGTTTTGTCCTCTTTTTGTTTCCTGAGGACAGTGTCTCAGTTTTTGCCAGTGGCTTCAGCTAGTTGCCGGCCCTCACATTTGTTGGTTCTCCAGGGAAGTGGGGAGGAAGGGGTTGTTCTCAGCCCTCCCAGGAGGGTCGGGTTAGGACTCAGGCTTGCTTGGGTTGGAGTAGGCCTGTGGTGCCAGTTTGAGTCAGTGGTGACCCCAGTGCCTACCTTGCTCTAATCTGCGCAGTGTTCACTCTGTACGGAAGTTAGCTCTTGGGGTTTGCCAGAGAGCCTTTCTCTCGGCTCTTGGCCCTTGGCCCTTTCATGGGTCGCCTCGTTGACGGGGCAATGAGGAGGAGGCTGGATCTTTTTGCCCATGCCTGGTCCCATGATTTGTGGGATTTTCAAGTTATTTCTTGCGACCTTCAGTGACAATAAGCAGACCTTCCTCCCTATGAAGGGTCGGGTTTGGGGGTGGGGGCCTCTTCCCTATTTATCTCTCGGGTCATCTCGGAGTGGGTTCGCTTGGGCGTGGTGTAAGGCCACAAGACTTGTAAGCCGTACCCTAGAGTACGAACTCACGAAACCCGTCCTTACTTTCTTATTCACAGTATAGGTACATTGCTTTAAAAGCAGGGTTTGTAGAACCCATGTGCATTTATAAACAATTCAAAACTCAAGAATGACCATGTGGGACCCGGTACCATATTTTTGCATTGGTGGGACTCAAGAAACAACCAAAGTGCGTGCATTACATTTATTTAAACACAGGAAAAGGGATAATACACTAACAAAGAGTAAACTCTCACTCACCCGATTTATGATTACAGTTCCCATCACTTGGATATAAATGGAGGTCAATAACCTCACACAGTGAGGCGAGTACCTAACAAGCACACACCACACAACCTGTGTGTGAGAGTCTCGGCCATCTCCCTCTCGTGGAGTGCAGGAATGCTCCTCTCACGGAAACGTGTGGGAAAACTTTACACAGAAACAAAAATTAACACAAATAAAACAAACTGGTATTTTAGCTAACAGAAACATTACATTAAGAACCACTAAAGCTAAACTTTATATACCAGTCATTACAGCGGTTGAAACGACCTCTTCTCTCAAGTGGGTTCCCTGCTTGTTTCCAGTCCCGAAACAAGACTGTGCTTCTCTGGTACATTCTGGACTTGCCTTACCTGAACCAGTTGATTCCTTGCCCCTCCTTTTGGATGACTATGTTGTGCCAGGTCTAGCTCCTCCTTGAGCTGGGCGTGTGGATGATCTTACTGAACCTCAGGGACGCGTATTGGCACATTCCTATCCATCTGGGGTTCAGGGATTGGTTAGGTTTCGTGGTGGTGGGGGGGAGATGTATACAGCTTTCATTGTTTTCCCTTTGGGCTGAATCTGGCACCTCACATGTTTAACATGAGTCGTGGTGGTCCGTCTTCATCTGCTACATCTTCGGGTCTTGGCCTATCTCGACAACTGGTTGGTGTGGGCTCCCAGCCAGTTTGCTTGTCTAATAGCCAGGGTTCTTTCCCAGTTCTTCGGGTTCCTGGTGAACTGGAGGAAGTCCCAGTTGGCTCTGTCCCAGGTTTGAACTTGGCTGGGCCTTGTGTGGGATTCTTGGACTGCATCCCTTTTTCTTCCTCCCGTGGCATTGCTCCAGCTGCAGTTTCGCCATCAGTTGTTAAGGGGGGACCCTAGGTTATATAGTGGTTGCTCGAACAGCTGTGCAGAAGCCTGAACTTTGCCTTGTTAGTTTACCCGCTGGGCAGGGTTTGGCTTCAGAGGCTGCCCCTTTCACCGCTCTTGTGATCGCTGGGTTCAGCCACTGGTGTCCTTGCTCCTGTTACTGCATCACCGACTTTCTCTTTGTCTTTTTTGGGGTTCGGTGCCATGGCGCCTTCCTCTTCCCTCGCTCAATGTTTACACAGGAACCTCATCTGTCAATTGGGGCTTTGTGACCAGCGGACTGCGCTCACCAGTCCAGCCAAGGGCATTGGCGGCTGTCCACCTATCGGGCTCACTACACGGTGCGGGAGTTTGCAGTGGTGTGACTGGCACTGCAGAGGATTCAGATGCCTCAGGGCTTGGTGATCTGGTTCCATTTGGACAGCTCCCCAGTGGTTCATTGTCTCAACCCTGGGGAGTATGGGGGGTATCTCTCTGGTCTGTGACTCTTTGGGGCTGGTCACTTCGGGTAGCTCTTCTGCTGGGATCTTTGTGTTTAGCTCTGTGCCATTCACATTCAGTGTGTGTCCAACATCTTGGCACATGGTTTGTATTGCTTTGTTCCCCTTTCCACGGAGTGAATGGTTAACGGCGGCGATTCCTTTGGTTTTGCTGGAGGTGGACCATTTCATGTCGGCGTGGTCTTGGTGTCTCCTTGCTTACGTGGTGCTGTTTCCCATCTGCGAGGCTCTTGTAGTAGATGCCTTTCAGCAGGACTAGTCGCGGTGGGGGTTCCTCTGCTGGAATCCTTCCGAGGGAGGGTGATTCTCCTGGCTCCATGATGGCTGACTCAGACTTGGTTTCAGGCACTGCTTGCTCAGCAGTTCAAACACAGGCATTTTTCCTGCAGCTCTGCCTCTTTTAGCAGGTCGGGTGGGTGTGGTACCTCACTGGTTCAACTTTCTCCTCCACTCTTCGCATCCGTTTTTTCTGACACTTGTGTATTGGCATTTAAATGGTGATCAGGTGGCTTCTTTGATGATGTCTCGCCTGCGGTCTTCTCGGTGGCAGTACTAGGGTTTGCCATTTTCTTTATCTTCGTCATGTTTCGTCGGTGTCGGACAAGGTTGTTTTGTCCTTTCTTGGCTTTTGCTGGATCGGCATCTCACGCCAAATACTGTCGCTCCTTTGCTAGAGCCGCTGCAGCTTGAGTTTGGGGTGGATGTCACTTCTGCAAGCTTTTTTGTGCATTTTTTTGCCTCCAGCCTGCTCATGCACCACCTGAGCCTTCTAGGTCTTTGGACCGGATTCTTTCCTTTATGTCTTCATCTTGGTTCGTGATTGTTTTTGGAAGGTGTTGTTTTTGTTGACCTTGGCCTCTGGGGGGTCGGGTGGGGGAGCTTCATGCTCTTCTCCATCGCCAGGGGGTTTGGTTCATTTGATCCTGGTTGTCGTTTTGTTAGTTTGCAGCCTTCTCCCTTTCTGTCAAAGAAAGATGGCGAGCCTCCGGAGGGGACTGTTGGTTGTGGATGATTGGTTGGTTTGGCTTGGGGTGCATCACGTGTTGTATCTGGTGGCTGCTTTGTGCCACTAACTGTGAGCCACCGGTTCTGTGTCGGTAGACGTGCTGTGGGCTGATCTGGTTTCCCCGGTTCCCTATTCCAGGGCTCGTGTTTCAGGTCATCTGCAGTGTCATTAAGTCTAGCTAGCCTGTGGTCTACCATCGTGATCATGATGTTAGGAAGTTTGCCGCTCTCTCGGCTATGTATGGTAATACTGATGAAGCTCGATTATCAGGACTTTATGGGAAGGACCCCTATCTGGGTAGTCCGGTCATCTGGATTAGCAAATTTTTTACCATGGAAGTACAAAAGTTAACATTTACAATCATTTTGTACCACAATTAACGTAATTGAATTTCCGCACGCACTATAATTAGTACTTACCTAGTTGTGCTTGCGGGGGTTGAACTCTGGCTCTTTGGTCCCACCTCTCGACTGTCAATCAACTAATGTACAGGTTCCTGAGCCTACTGGGCTCTATCATATCTACACTTAAAGCTGTATATGGAGTCAGCCTCCACCACATCACTTCCTAATGCATTCCATTTGTCTACTGCCCAGACACTGAAAAAATTCTTTCTAACACGTCTATGGCTCATTTGGGCACTCAGTTTCCACCTGCGCCCCCTAGTGCTGTGCCCTTTGTATTAAATAGTCTATCTTTATCTACCCTATCAATTCCTCTGAGAATCTTGTAGATGGTGATCATGTCCCCTCTAACTCTTCTGTCTCCCAGTGACGTGAGGTTTAATTCCCGTAGTCTCTCCTTGAAGCTCATACCCCTCAGTTCGGGTAATAGTCTGGTGGCAAACCTTTTAACCTTTTCGAGTTTAGCCTTATGTTTGACTAGATATGGACTCCATGCTGGAGCCGCATACTCCTGGATTGGTGTGACATATGTGGTATACAAGTTCAGAAAGATTCCTTACACAATCTGTGTGGGGCTGGGTGGGTGATCAACTGGTTGGCTAGCTGCCTGGCTGGTAGATGGGCAGGGCAAGTGGGTGGGCGGGCAGGCAGGTGACACACTCCCTACCCATACCTCTATACACCCACACCCTACCTTTGTCCTCCTTCCACTCATCACCCTTCCAACCCTTGCCATCATCCAATCCTCTTCATGCCATGCTTCCCCTCCCTCCAAACACCACCCTCTCAACCTTCGCTGTCACTCGAGTCTTCCTCCTCTCTCCCCCATGCCATACCTCATCCTTTCCCTCCCAGCTCTTTCGGGAAGACAGGCTCTCAGGATACACAAAATCTGTGCCACAGACTGCCAGACAAGACAATGTTGGACAGACAGATGATCACATGTCTCCTTCCAGTTCAACCCACGCCCTCCCTCACCCTCACCCTATGCTTTCCCAATTCGCCCCACGAGTGTTAACACTTGCTGTACGATGACATAACATAATATGCATCCTAAGTTGTGTTAAACCCATTTTATTTTGCTGTAAATATTTAAATTAATAAATAGCCAACCAAATACTGTTCAAATATTATGTTGTTTTACAGTGGAACCTTCATTTCCGAATTTAATCCGTTCCCAGAGACGGTTCGAATACCAAAACAAATTTTCCCATAAGAAGTAATGTAAATTGAATTAATCTGTTCCACACCCCCAAAAATATTACCTTAAAAATACAGTTTATATACACTAATATTTTGTACTACAGTATGTACAAGTGTATCTTACATTTGAGGACTCTTGTTGGCGTATGGAAGACGGTGAGGAGTGAGAGGGGGGGGGGGCAGGAGAGGTGTTAGTGTTTGGAAGGGAAGTCCCCTTCATTATAACATCCGGCAGTGATGACTTTTCTGGGCTGCTCTCTCTCTCCTACGTTTTGCAGGCATACCACTAGGACCTGATTGTTCACTGCTTGTTTGTCTCACTAAGAACCTTTCCATAGAGACTTGTTTTTCCCTACATTTTAACATTTGTGTGTTGTTAGACATCACATTCTCATTAAAAAGGTCAATGCAACAACCTGCTACAGCTTTATCTGGGTATGTCTTTTTAGCAAAACTTTGTAGTTCTTCCCATACTTCACACATTTTCTTAATGAGGAAGGGACATCCTCTACTGCCTCTACTTACAACTATTTTCTTAGATTGAATCTTACCATCGGCTTTCTTGGGACCCATGGCATGGTATATAATACTTTTATGTTTAGAAACCAAAAAAGCTGAAAACAATGAAATTCTTTACAAAGAATTCAAGTACGATCATCACTAGGCGGGAGGCACTGGTAAACTGAAGCGCGGTCGACTCACATGTGTATCAACAAACTCACAAACCAATTCAAAATTTAACGATGAAATTGGTCATAAACCGATTCAAATTTAACAAAGAAATTGAGCTCTTAACCCAAAAATTTTGCAAAGAAGGATGTTCGGCAACTGAGGTTCCACTGTAATTTTATGTTCAGAAAACAAAAAAGAACAAAAACAATTAAATTCTTCACAACGAATTCAAGCGTGGTCGTCACTAGGCGGGACACATCGGTAGACTGAGGCACGCTTCACCCTCGCCACCAGAACCATGCGCTCATTCAACCATACGTGTATCAACAAACCTTGAATACCGAGTTGAATTTTACAAAGAAATTGAGCTCGAAAACCAAAACATTAAAGAAAAAAAAGAAAGAGGGGCATTAGAAAACCGAAGTACCTGTGTACAATGGTACCTTCGTTTACAAATTTAAAGCATTCCCAGAGACGGTTCGTAAAATGAAAGTTCATAAACCGAAACGGTTTACCGAAATTCTTATGTGAATTTTCCCATAAGAAATAATGTAAATTTAATTAATCTGTTCCACACTCCAAAAATATTAACATAAAAAATACATTTTATACAGAATACTATTCATATTTTTCATACACAAAACAGTCAGGTATAAATATAAACCATAAATAAAATAAGTGAACATTTAACTGCACTTTACCTTTACTGAGGACTATTGTTGGCATATGGGAGACAGTGAGGAGGGAGGGAGGGAGGAGTGGTGTTGGTGTATGAGGAGGCGAGACTATCCTCTGTGCACCTTAAACCTTTTCATATCTTCATCACTGGTTCCAGATTTAGATTTTCCTTTCACACATTTCACTGCCTCTGGTTCTGACTGGGTGCTGCATAACAGTCAGTCACATGTCAATCAAGCGTTCACAATCGTGGTAGCAACTGAGCCAGGTAATATAAACAATGAGAGCAACAGTGGGAAAGAGTCCATAAACAAAGGAATTATGACAAAAATTGGAGATGGCTCCAATAAAGAGGTGGCCAAGAGAAGCACAGGTATAGATATCCTGAAAAATAAAAAACTGAGAATATTTGCAAATTTTATACACAAGGAATATGCAAATATGGGAAATTAGACGCAAAATGCATTTTTATGCATCCACGAAAATTTAGGAACATGTTGGCGAGGGGTAAATTTTTCAATGGATGTGAGAGGTACACGGCATTAAATGGGAAGATCAATATGATATTTCTGGAAATTTTTTAGAGACAGGCGGAAATAGAGTAGAACATATAAGAGAGAGGTACAGGCAGATAGAACCACTGCAGGATTACACAGGGGAAGGGAGATAGCCACAAGACTGGAATACAAGTCATCATCAAGCACACAGGTACTTCACCACACAACACCCGCACTACTACCAAAACTGGACGAACCACTACGAAGACAGCACACCCTGGATCAGGGTGGAGAGAGGGGGGAGGGGGAACTACCAAGGTCCACCAGAGGTGACATGCAATAAGGGAAATCATTCATATTTGCAAACATACAAGGACTAAGATCAAAATCAAGAAATAAAGTTAATAAATGACCTTCTAACAGAATCGAACTCTATATTTGGTGCAGTTACAGAAACCCACACGAAAGACTACATTGGTAATTAAATCTGGATCCCAAATTATAATCTATATGGATGTGACAGTAATTAGGTCAAGTGGAGGAGTAGGTCTGTATATTAAAGAGGAACTGGCATGCACAGAGCTCCTGAACTCGACCTGTGAGGTGGTAGAGGTACTTTGAATCAAGGTAGAAAATATCAATCTAATTATTATTCTAATATACAAACCACCAGATGCAACAGTTGAGAAACTCAAAGAGTAGATACATAAAATACAGAATATCCTTGAGAACCTAGCAAACCCAGTACCAGATATTATCTTCCTTGGAGACTTCAAATGGAGAATAATAAACAATAACATTATAGCAGCAAATCAACCTAGAAATAACCAACCACTGGTCAGACAACTACTGAGATTATGTAACAGCAGACAATCAGCAGATTACAGAACCAACTAGGAACAAATACACACTGGACCTGATATTCATGAACAATGATGAGGTAATCAGAGACATTATTGTCTCAGACACTACATACTCAGACCACAAGCTCACTGAAGTGCAAACTAACATTAATAATGGTAGTAGGCCCAAGAAAAACAACAAGCGAGAAGGGTTATTCAATAAATTAAATTTTAATAATAAAAGGATAGACTGGGAGAAAATAAACAGGGAACTTACAAACATTTGATGGGAAAATGTTCTAAGTAATAAAAATCCTACACAAGGAATAGAAAAACTGACTTCTGAAGCATATGAAGTCTGTCTGAAACATGTTCCTTTGAGGAAAGTCAGAAAGAGGTCCAACGTAGAAAGAGAACGCAGACGACACTACAAAAGAAGGAAAAAAATAACAGAAATGCTTAAGCAGACAACTTTCCATTTAAAGACGGAATAATTTAAGCCGAGAGATTGAAGAAATCAAAGAGAGACTGAAGCATTCATATCAGATTGAAGAAAGGCAACAAGAACAGAAAGCAATTCAAGAAATGCAGAAAAACCCAAAATATTTCTTCACATATGCAAAATCAAAAGCAAAAACCACTGCCAGTATTGGACCTATTCGTACTAGTGAAGGTTCATGCACTGAGAATGACAAAGAAATTAGTGAAATCCTAAAAAAATCAGCATGAGGACATGTTCAGCACTCCGATAAACAACATGAAAGTGGAAGATCTGGACAACTTCTTTATGCATGATATCCAAATTCCTGTAAATGTAACTGATATAAACACGAATGTGACAGATTTTGAAAGAGAAATTGATAACATGCCCATGTACTCAGCCCACGGGTCCAGACTCATGGAATTCAATATTTATAAAGAAATACAAAATGCCAGTAGCAAAGACACTCAATATAGTGTGGAGGGGGAGATACCAGATGCACTTAAAACAGCAGACATAGCTCCTCTACACAAGGGAGGGAGCAAAGCATTGGCAAAGAATTATAGACCAACATGGATTGTTGATCACTAAAGAAATTGTTCACAACTATTGCTAGGCCAAAGCTAGAATATGCAGCAGTTGTGTGGTGCCCATATCTTAAGAGGCACATCAACAAACTGCAAAAGGTGCAAAGACATGCTACTAAGTGGCTCCCAGAACTGAAGGGCAAGAGCTACGAGGAGAGGTTAGAGGCATTAAATATGCAAAATCTAGAAGACAGAAGAAAAAGAGGTGATATGATCACTACATACAAAATAGTAACAGGAATTGATAAAATCGATAGGGAAGAATTCCTGAGACCCGGAACTTCAAGAACAAGAAGTCATAGATTTAAACTAACTAAACAGAGATGCCTAAGAAATATAAGAAAATTCACTTTCGCAAACAGAGTGGTAGACGGTTGGCACAAGTTAAGTGAGAAGGTAGTGGAAGCCAAGACCGTCAGTAGTTTCAAAGCGTTATATGACAAAGAGTGCTGCAAAGACGGGACACCACAAGCATAGCTCTCATTCTGTAACTACACTTAGGTAATTACTACGACAAAATCACTGAGGCCTTAGAAGAAAAGCAGAATGCAGATGTGGTATACACGGATTTCGCAAAGGCATTCAATAAATGCGACCATGGAGTGATAGCACACAAAATGAGGTCAATGGGAATACAGGTAACTGGTAAAGTAGGATGCTGGATACTCAGTTTTCTGTCGAACAGAACACAAAGAGTAACAGTCAACCATATAAAATTGAGTCCAAGCACAGTTAAAAGTGCTTCACTCTGTACCTCAGGGTACAATCCTTGCACCACTGCTTTTCCTTATTCTCAATTCAGATATAGACACAAATACAAGGCATAGCTTCGTATCATCCTTTGCAGATGACAAAAATCAGCATGAAAATTACCTCTGCTGAAGACATTGAGAAACTACAAGCAGATATTAATAAGGTTTTCAACTGGGTAGCAGAAAATAACATGATGTTTAACAGTGATAAATTACAGGTACTCAAGTATGGTAAAAATGAGAACCTTAAACATAATACAGGGTACAATCAAATCTGCCCATAGTAGGAAAACAACATGTAAAGGATTTGGGAATAATGTCTGATGACCTAACGTTTAGGGAGCATAGCCAAGCAAATATTGCTTCAACCAGAAAAATAAGAACATAAAAATAAAGGTAACTGCAGAAGGCCTATTGGGCCATACGAGAGAGCTCCTATTTATAACCACCCAATCCCACTTATATACATGTCCAACTCATGTTTTACCCTTAAACTGCGCATGGCGTATATAGTCGCCATGAGTAACATGTCCCACAATACGCATGGCGTACATATACGCCATAGGGTGCCAGGCACAATTAAAATGTCCCGCGCCTACACAGGGTTTACATCAGCTTTCTCAGGGCTCTTGTAAACAGCCGTACAGATGGCCTTATGGGAGACAGCACTCGCCTTCTGAAACAAAATAAAAGAATCGGCCGTTTGTCGGCGACGGTGTTTCTTCCAGGCTGCTTGCTGGTTTAAAGCAAATCTGTCACACATCTGCAAGAGGTCATTTGTGTGTGACTGTTCATTCAAACTATTTCCTGGTATTTTCTTTACTATAGTGGCATTTGGCACATTTTCCCATTTTAGATGCCTAAAGTTAAAATTGCCAAGGAAGATAATGCTTAGGGCAGGATTTCAGAGGTTTTCTAAGCAGTATTCTATTTTTATTAGTTGGTCTTTAAACTGTTGATGCTGGGTTCCCAGCCATATTGGTGTTTTGTTAAATGAGTGTGCGGACACTGCAAATAAGGAGACTATCCACACTTGTCCTATTTTCCACAAAGGCGTTCCTTATTCCGACTTCTACCCAGTCATTTATTCTTCAATCCATGCCTGTTGGCAGCGTTGTTGAGCTTCTGTTACTGGTAACTAACTGCATGCTCTTAAGGGTAGCCTGTCCCCTTGGCCTTCCTCCTAGCACCATAACCAACAGTGGGAAACGGCCCCATCCCTCAACCTTCCCCATCCTTTCCAAACCCTTTGGACATCAAAGCTCAAAAGCTCTGGCGAGGTTACATATTGGCCATACACGTTTAACTCACAGAGACTTAATGGAGCACCACCCTGCTCCTTATTGTCCAAACTGCCTTGGGCCCTCTTACGGTTGTGCATATTCTTGTTGAATGTCCTGACTTCCAGAATGTGCATGTGTCTTGCTTCTCGACTGTCCTTCGATAGAATCCTTGGTGAATCCGATACATTTGATATTGCTCTCCTTATGTGCATTTGCTCTTGTATTGGCATCCTTAGTTACATTTAGTGCCTTTGAATATCCCGCAACTTTCACGGTGCTACATAGTCTTCCCGGCTTGGTGCCTTCTTTTTTTATAATTACTTTAAACTGCTGAGGATTTGCATTCGGTGAGTTATATGCAAGGACAATCATCACATTTAGAATTTTTATTTTGGTTATCAGCACTTCCACTATATTGCTTGCGGTGTGTAGCAGTCGAGTACAGACGAGTGTGCCTTTGATGTACAGGCTGACCCCACCCTGTAGCCTGTTTCCTGTCACATGTGAAAAGATTGTATTCCAATATCTATATCTCATCATAATCCTTAGTGAGAATTTTGGTTAAAGCTGTATACATTTAATTTCCCTCATTTAAGATGCTAGTTATTAAGTGGATTTTATTTGTATTGTGTGTTTTCATACCTTATATTTTGGCAAATAGAAAACATGTTTTTGTATTTGTGGAAGTGCAGGGTATTTTGCATTTTATTATCTAACGCCTCCTGTTCCCCTTCATATTCCTTTCTATCTTGCCTTTTTATTTTGCCTTACTTTCAAACTGCAAGAACTTTTTAAAAATATCTCCAGTTTCTTTTATTTAAATCATTTGCATAGTGGTTAATCAGTTTTACCATATTGTAAAATGTCACTATGTGTATTGCATTCAAGCTTGTGCAGCTCTACTGTTTGCTGCAGCTGCACATCCACATGCCTTCATCTACTGTGTTCCCTGAACTAGTGGAAGTCTTCGGCGTTACTGTAATTGTAAAATATAATGTGCAAAGTTTGCATCTTGGACAATGCTAAATGTAATTTTATTATGCATCAACACTTGGTTACTATGCACATTATGTAGGTCCTTCTAAAGTTACCTCAAAGCTCAAGGCAGAATATTTTTATGGTATATTTCAAGTTTATAATTTTGTCACTTTGAAAGCAGTGATGTTGATTGCAGTTTCTTCAGAGTTTCACTTTTGCCTTTAGTAACAGTTACAGCATGGGTGGATCAAAATAAATGCTCTTGTTTGGTTCAAAAACCCACAAGTTTATATCTTGAGCAGCAATATAAGATTGTGGATAGCCGATAGTGTCATGCCACATGGAGGGGTGAAGCCACTGGTTGGACTAGCCTGCCTACACTAGCTCAGCTGCACCTTTTGACAAGGGCTTATTTTATAAAGTACCTGTGTTGCATTTGTGCGCTTTAATGAAGTTTATTGTTGCCTTTTCTGGAATTTGTTTACTATAATGACTTTATCGATATTTGTAATTAAAGTATAAATACAGTACATGTAATGAATAGAAAATTCTTATGTATCAACTACAATAAATGTGAAAAAAATTTCCTTTGTCTCCATTTCGTACAACTGGTATTTTCCTTAAATAACAAATCCTACAGTGGTCGAGTGACATGCTGGTGCTTCTTTACATTAGCGGTGATGCCATGTAGGGATATCTTTAACCTCTGTGATGTGCCGCATTTATTGTGACATTCTCCTTGTGCACTGAAAATAAAGTGTTCGCAATTTTTTTTTTTTTTTTTTTTTGTAAAATGATAAATTCCCTTTCCTGAACATTTACAAAAAATATATAAAATTCCACTTACTTTGGCTGTGGGGACATCGACAAAGTAGTGCGTAACGTCATCACGGGCTGGTCGCTCATACATGAAGCTCCCAGGCGAGGGCCATTCAAGCCTTGTGAGTTGCCACAAATATATTTACAAGTAATATTTCTATATATTTTCAATACTTTATAATGATTTTTTTGTATCGTATCTGATGCATATATGTGTCCTTTACAATATTTATATAGTAGAATGTTCATAATGTTCCAATGAACTGTGATACATGTGTCAGTAATGTGTCCACAATAAATGTTTATTGTCGCAATATTACTTGTTCAAAATTCACTAATATTACATTATGTAGAGTTTCACACACTATTTACACAGTAGCACACTGTATTACACACTCGTACTTCATAAGTTAGTGATAATCAAAGAAACAGTCCATGGTAGACTGTGACTTCATTCTCGATGCACCAGGTACAGATCGATTTTTGCTTCCTGTTTCTTTGTTCTTTGCGCTTGCAAATAACACCCTAGGCCAATTCTATAAATTCATAAACAAAAAATTGCAGGTAAAGGATAATATTCAGAGGTTGAAAATGGGAAACAGATTCACAGAAAATGAAATGGAAATGTGTGAAACATTGTCAAGTTACCATGTCATGATACAGTTGACTAAGGCGCATCTGGGAAAATCCCGTGCGTAGGTTCGAACCCTTATGGATGTGTTCAACTGAAAGATAAAATTCCTTGAGACGTGTTGCAGCCAATTTAATACTGATTAAATAAAACCTCTATTTTATTGATATAATATAATATTTATTTCTGGATGGTTCAGGTATCATATGTGCAAAAAATTGTGTGAACACTTATGATATAAACATGACAACTCATGAGCAATGGAGGCCACCCACACCTGTTCAATACATGATGAATCGCTGCTTACATTCTTGGATTAGTGGATTAGATCTCTCAATTATTAGTATTTGATGGGCAAGTATTTCTCAGTATGCACTAGGTGGTATATCAGTCACATATATTCTTTTAGTGAAGTTGAGTTTTGGGAGCAAGAACTCTCTTGTGATAGTATCAATTTCTGCTATAGCAAGTTGTGCGTGTAGCCTCACCACGTCGTCTGGATCTGTGACGTGGATGAGCCGGAGGGTTCTGTACAAGTCTCGTATCACCACCTGCAATACCTAGGCATAGGAAAACAAAATGTTGATATAACAGACATAATAATCTACAGCATAGTCCAACCCTAATTATTGGGACCAATTGGTACCTCTTGTTATCTGGAAAACTGAAGAAGATTGTGTAATGTCATTTGGGCTAACTAAGTAATCATCAAAAGAAGGCACCAAGCTGGGAAGACTATGTAGCACCATCAAAGTTGCAGGATAATCAAAAGGCACTAAATATCACTTAGAAGCCAACATGAGAACAAAAGTGCACAAGGTGGGCAATATCAAAGGTATCGGATTCACTAAGGATTCCATCAAGGGACAAGTGACCACGAGAGACAGGCGGGGAAGCAAGACACATGCACATCCTATAAGTCAGGACATTCAACCTGGAAATGCACAACTGTAAGAGGGACAATACAGTTTGGACATAGGGAGCCTTTGCTCCCAAAAGGAGCAAAGGCTCAGGTAAAGTCCAACATGTGTTTAAGATCTGGAAGAGAAAACAGAGCACTTGGGGGGAAGATAAATGGAACAGACTGTGTACCATTTATTCACAAAGATATGGACAGCAGAAGAATGAATGCACAACTGAAAAAGTAGGGGGAAGGGGTAAAGGGAATATCATTACTGATTAAGAGAGCAGAAAAGTTAAGCCCCCAGCAAAAGCTGGAGGGGAAGAGAGAAAGGAATAACCACTAAAGCAACCAGGATAGGTGCCAAGCATCAGCTTCTGGAGACAAACACAGCAGCAAAAATTGAGAGATTAGAAGTTGGAGTTCATGGAAGTAGGCTTAAAAGCCATGAATATTCCATTGAAGAATAGACATACTCAAAAACAGACATAATACAAAAAACCCAGCGTTGAATGTAATGAAATGCCTTTTTTCTGGGCAAGCCCTGGGGGCTTCCTGGAGCCATCGGGTTAATGTGTGATATATTAGACCGGGGCATTAGCTATAGAGTTCGACCTACTAGGGACCACGAGCCAGAACCTGGCCCCTTCAGAAAGGTTGCATTGAGTAATGGCCCCTGAAAAAAAAATACATGTAGTTGGGGTTTTTCCTTATCTCCCATCGACCGGGGTTAGGCACACAGAAAGGTAAGCGTAACAAAACAAACCCCATGAACAAATCCACAAGGGCCGTGATGAGGATTCGAACCGACGTCCGAGAGCATCCCAGACGCTGCCTGAATCGACTCTAACGCCCTGGAGGTCCAGGGATACCACCCAGGCACCTGGCTCCCTTAGAAGCTGGACCTGAGACAGAGTGGTTATTTGAAAAGAGGGGCAAGGAATCCAGGGATCAGACGGGACAAGTTCAGAATGAACCTCAGACCCGCACAGTCCCGTGTTGGCATTGGAAAAAAAAAAAACAGATGAAAAAACTCAGTTCTATAACTGAACAGCGGGGCTGTCCAATTTCAGGGAACTGAACATGTACACAGTCCAACCTAACACCAACACTAGTATAGCTAATAAGCACATACTAAGATGCACAACATACACGGAACCGACGGACTCGAAATGACACGAAACCGAACCCGGGAAGGGGACGATGCCCAAACTAACTCGTACACAGAGGAGGAAAAAGGAAATCCCCACTCCTTGTAACCGAAAGCCCTGCTCAGAGGGTTGGGAAAACCCAGGCGGGGGCCAACGGGGCCCAAAGCCCCCAAGTCAGCCCCTCCCCAACCTTGGCAACCCGTTCTCGCAAATTTAATAAGTCAATATTGACTTATTAAATATGTGCATAGGTGACATACTTAACATAATAGATACCCTTAAAAAGATTCATAGAAAACACCGACCTTACCTAACCTTGTTAGTATCTTAAGATAAGCATCTTATTGCATCGTAATTACAATTATTACCTAACCTATAATAGGTATAGGTTAAGTAATAATTGTAATTACGAAGCAATAAGATGCTTATCTTAAGATACTAACAAGGTTAGGTAAGGTCGGTGTTTTCTATGAATCTTTTTAGGGGTATCTATTATGTTTAGTATATCACCTATGCACGTAGTTAATAAGTCAATATTGACTTTACGAATTTGCGAGAACGGGTTGACCCTGGGAACCTCCACATCAGATCCTGGGGGCGAGTCAGCCTCCAAAGCCCCAGCCTCACAAGAAAAAGCCAGAGCAGCTGGAAAAGCAGGAAGGGAAAGGGCCCACTGGTCAGACCCCGATGCTACAGCTGGAGGAACCGACTTGAATGCCTCCGTCGCCACCCCGGAAGGGGCAACCCCCCAAGCCTTCAGACGCTTAGGAGCCAGAAGCAGGGGAGGGGGGAGGGGGAATGAAACACAGCAGGGGAAGAACGAGGGGTGCGGACTGAACCAAGGCCGACATGACCAACACCCTCAATTACGGGTCACTATAAGCAAAGTAAGGCAGCGTCGGGGCAGCCTCAGGGCATCCAGGGAAGCAACCAACCTAGCATGTTGCAGCAACCTAACCTAGCC
Source organism: Procambarus clarkii (assembly GCF_040958095.1). Classification (NCBI taxonomy): domain Eukaryota; kingdom Metazoa; phylum Arthropoda; class Malacostraca; order Decapoda; family Cambaridae; genus Procambarus; species Procambarus clarkii. The sequence goes on from NC_091160.1 coordinate 32,455,137, forward strand.
TGCAACGCGTGAGCTGCCTGCACTCGAATAACGTCATCAGTAGAATGGGTGAATTGAGTCACAAACAAGCAACAATGCTCACAGGACTCGGGGTCGAAGGTGTCATCGACCCAACAGGCAGCGTGATGGGGGCAAAAACTGAGCATTCCCCTGAGACAAGGGGACAGAGCAACCCTCAAACTCGCACAAGGTGAGAGGGGACCCAGGGGTTGCATCCAACAGACTCCAAGTGCCGAGTTCGGTGCTGTCCACGCCCAAGTGCTGAGTTTGGATGCTCAGCTCAGCTCAGTGTGTGTGTGTGTGTGTGTGTGTGTGTGTGTGTGTGTGTGTGTGTGTGTGTGTGTGTGTGTGTGTGTGTGTGTGTGTGTGTGTGTGTACTGTAATTAACACCATATTTACATCTTTTTTATATCATTTAATCCATTTGTATACTCAATTATGTAACCCCTTACTCATCTTTCTCTACATGTACAAATTATTTTTATATCCATTCTATAGTAAGGAGCCTCAAACTGAACTCTAAAATCAAAATAAAGCATAACAAGCTGAAGTATAACATTGGATGTTATTTTGTTATTGTTTCTAGATATGAATACCAGTACAGTATCTTATTCTAGTCCTGGCTTTTGGTAGGCAAGGGGTTGGTCTCCGAAGCCTATTACGATTAGCCAAGGTTTGGTATTACCCTAAATGCCACGCTAAAGGAATAGCTCCTTAAGCCTTAGCTTGGGGAGTTTACTACTAATACTGATACATCGGAACATCTCTATTATGAAGTACATGTGGATGGAGATATTAAATGACAAACATACTGTAAAGGCATCATGTCCCAAGCCCTGAAGAAGGAGCGTCACAACCAATACTGCTGCACGCCGGACCTCGACAGAAGTATCGTTCTTGACAATATTATACAATAATCCAAAAATCTGAAAATAAAATATATATAAATAGTTATACTACATATTTCTTGACTAATTCTGGCATAGCATATGTAGATCAAATCCATGCTAACTACTGCAGTAGTAGTATAATTTGAAGTTCACATTTAATAATGTAGCAATCAATTATTCTTTCCAAGTTCAAGAAATACTATGAAATATTTGGCTTACGCTTGTGCTGTGTTTAAATGCGAGTGGCAATTTGAAAATTAAACCCTTGCTAGTGTATCATTTTGAAAATCCAAGGGTTTTCAGAATGATACCAGTAACAGCCATGAAACCTCGGGGCAACAGAGGACCACCAGCACAACCTAGGCTTGCCTAAAAAGCAGCTAGGCCGACCACCTCCATTAACAAAATAAAAAACGATAGAAAAGAAAATAAAAACCCCAAAGGCACACAACAAATAAACTGGCAGCCAGAGAGATTAGTCAACAGGTGCGCATGTAAGCTGCGCCGGTCGCAGTGCACCCCACCCAGCCAATAACACTTCCCACTCAGGGCAAGATGGAAAGCCCAAGACCCCCTGATGTACCCCAAGGGCAGAGACAATGCCAAGTGACAAAGTCCTCAAACGGGAGTGATTCCCGAATGCCCCAGGGAAGATAACCCTGAAACACAAGGGTAGAAATTACAGAGCACCTGGAGAAGATAACCCTAGGCATATGCTGCTCCAGTACACTAAGACACCTGGCCACCAGACCACACACACAGATGGTACAGCCACACAGGGCAAAATTCTAAGGACTCCTGTGACTGATGACTACAAACTAATATAGCACACATCAGTTCGGATAGCTTCAAGGAGCTGACGGGGAGCTCCCCCCACTGAAAACCACCATTGAATGCAACTAAACGCCATTTTCTGGGCGAGCCCCGGAGGCTCCCTGAAGCTATCTTGCTGATCAGTGCCTTCTACTTGAGTGGCATCAATTGCAGAGTTCTTTGTAAGCCTACTGGGGACCATGGTCCAGAACCTGGCCCCCCTCAGAAGATGAAGAGAGCAATGGCCATGAACACTTTACAATTAAAGTAGGTCATCTTGCCATCGACCGGAGAAGGACCCAGAAACATAGGTGAAGCAAAACAGACCACTGTCTGGTTAAAAATTGCAAGCTATTTCCTCACAAGTGCAAAAGAACTCTGCCAAGAAGCAAACAAACCAGCAAAACATTGTCCAACTAACCCAGCTTGTTAACTCCAGGGAAGGAGCCGGACTGTGTAGGTCTGGCCGCCAACCTCCAGTTCTTTGAATAAAAACTGCATACTGGAGGAAGGGCGGGTGTTAGGGAGACTCTAGGGTTCATGCAGAAACTGGAGTTTCATTACATTCAATGCTGGTTTACTGGGGAACAGCCCCATTGGCTCCCTGAAGCTATCTACCCACAGAGAAAGAAAACAGGGAAGAACCCTTGCGGAAACCTTGCAGTGCTTCCGGGGCTTAGCGTCCCGGAAGCACGGGGCTTAGCGTCCCACGGAAGCAACCAGGAGGCCCGGTCGTCGACCAGGCCTCCTGGTTGCCGGACTGATCAACCAGGCTGTTGGACGCGGCTGCTCGCAGCCTGACGTATGAGTCACAGCCTGGTTGATCAGGTATCCTTTGGAGGTGCTTATCCAGTTCTCTCTTGAACACTGTGAGAGGTCAGCCAGTTATGCCCCTTATGTGTAGTGGAAGCGTGTTGAACAGTCTCGGACCTCTGATGTTGATAGAGTTCTCTCTCAGAGTACCAGTTGCACCCTGGAGGCAGCAGCCCCGCAGAACGCAGCCCAACAAACACAGCCAGTCGCTATATAAACAACACAAAAGCAACACAAAGCAGCACAGGGCTTGGGACGGTCACGAGAGACCCGGAAGCCAAGAGCGTGACCGACCCTCAAAACCCACGAGCCCGAAACCGTCTAAAGATAACTGAAAGAGCGGCACACTTTCGAATAACATGGACAAGAGGGTAGACCGCAGGATGGTTAGACTTAAAGACACTACTGTACTTACAACCTGAGACACAAGAGCCCTGGAACTGAAAACCAAGGAAGCCTGAGGAATCCAGAGCGTGGCTACTGACACAGAACCGGTGATCCACCAGAAGCGCCATATATCCACCACAGGACACAACACGTGATACTCCCTCGGCCTAACCAACCAAGCATCCCCAACCAACGCATCTCCCCAGAAGCTCGCCACCACATTCTTTGCTGAAAAAGAAGGAGAAGGTAGCAAATGAACAAAATGACCCACCAAAAACAAGCACAAATGATGGACCACCACAAACCAAGGTGAAGAAGAAAGGAAAGATTACGGTCCAAAAACCAAGAAGGCTCAGGCAGCACAAGAGCAAACCGTAGGTGAAAATGCCTGCGAAAGCTAGCTGAACAGAACGGAAGGGACATCCACCCCCCAAACGCAAACCGCAGCGGCTCCACCAACACCACACAACACGAAGCGACAGTATTCGACAGGAGATGCAAACCCAGGAAAAGCCAAGAAAGTAAAGACAAAACAACATGGTTCTACTCCGACAAAGAAAAAGGCAGAGAGACCACCAAGAGGGAGCCAGGTTCTGGCTTATGGTCCCTGGTAGGCTTACAAAGAACTCTGCGACTGATGCCACTCAGGTAGAAGGCACTTGATCAGTGAGATAGCTTCAGGTAGCTGAAGGGGCTCCCCCAGATACTACTATTGTCACGTGAATTCCCCGCATAGCAGTAGAACTGCCTTTTCCCTTTACCTTCAATGCCTCTGCACTGGAAGTATACATCTACACCAGCCCAGATGAGTCATCAGTCCTGCCACCTCTCCATACCCCCCAGGGCCTGGCACGGCCTGGCACGTCTCAGAGGCAAGCTGGGTGCCTCTGCTAACCGGTAGTTTGCCCCCACAAACAAGCAGTTAGCTGCCTTCAACTGACAGTGGTGCAGCTCAACACAAAGGCACCGCCAGCCACAACGAGCAGTTTGCTAGTTGACCAGATGTCCACCTCGCGTTGACACCGGATAAGTCATCACCACCGGACTATATAAAGGACCGCTGCCTCCCTGGAGAGCCAGTCTCTCTCTTAGTGCTCTAGGATCACCTTCGTGTCTCTCACCCGTCGTCCACCTTCAGCCAACGTCGTGTGACTGATGCCATGGTGGTATGGTAGCTGTCTTCAGTACACCAGTATATCTTTATGCTTTGTATTAGTTAAACTTTCATTTACTTATTTGATTTGCTATATAATAATAGCCAAGTATTGTCATGTGCCATTTTTGTTCATTAATATTTCAGTAAATTGGTTTAATTATTTATTTGATGATTTTCATTTGTTTCCACCTGCGACTTAAACACTGTAAGGCCAATAGTAGCATATTTTTTATTTCTGTGAGGGAGAGCCAGACCACCTTGGTTCTGTATAGCTGCGATACCACAACCCGTCACATTATCTAAACAGTCAACAAGAGACACAAGTTAGGTAAGTCTAGAGAGAAAAAAAACAGTCTTAGGTAAGCCTAGCGAGAGAGACAAGTCCTAGGTAAGCATAGGCAAGACTAGGGTTCTGACTCAGGAAGCCTCAAGGAACTTTGCCTTATAAAATTATCTAACCTCATGGACAACAGGTCCTAGACTAAAATGTAGTAACTTGCAGACATCACCCAGTCCTGAAAGACTTGCAGCTCGCACAATGCCTTCTTCATCTCTAATGCCTGAAAATAAAGACAAATAATATCAAGTAAAAGTTTGTAAAATTATTAATTTTACTGAGGAAATAATCTAAGGAATCAACATATCAATTAAACCAATTTACATTTTCATCACCTCTAAATTCCTTAGGTAAATTCCTGTGAACATAGGAATTTACAAATACTCTATTATATTAAAGTTCATTATATCAAATTAGAAATGTTCTCAATAAAAACAATGAAGGCTAAGAGGGATTATGTGTAAGAAAGTGGGTAGTAACTGTGAAGCACACATGGAATACAGCAAGGGACTAGGCTAGGTGGAAGCAGCTTGTAAGGAGTGCGTGTAATTGTTTGTACTGTACACTGTATAACAATTCACAAAGACCTTTACACCTGTCATATGAAGTGATGGATGCTGCTGTGAATGACTACTAGTGATGGATGTTTATCCACGATTCTATAAACTGCAAATATCTTATGGAACAAGGTCTCGATATAACCAAGGATGCCTTAGTTTACTGGACTGAATTGATGTAGTCACTCTAGAACTCTGTACACATGACTGATGCCAAAGTCTAACATTAGCATATCAGCCTGGTAAGCTCCGGGAAGCCGTAGGGGCTCCCCCCAGAAAAACTGAGAAATGGCAATGGGATGATAAAAACTCCCGAAGGAGGCAAAAAAAATTTCCCAAAAAGCAAGCGCACACTCCCAGGCACATGTAAACTATAAAGAACTATAAAAAAACTCACCATTAAGGAGGGAATTAATAAAAAAGTCTTTGTAGTGTGGAAGCAATGTTCCCAGGCGTCTTGTAGCTCTAGTCAGCACTTCTGCTAACTTTGCGCGGTCTTCCACACAACGATTACCAAGGCTGAATTCTTGCGTGAGCATTTTTACTACCTGCAATAAGTAAATAATTATAAAAAAAAGAAGTCCCCAAGCCAGAATGACTATGTAGCACTATCTGCAATAGATAGTTGATATATCAATTACCTTATTTGAGTAATGAAATACCTGCTTGATACTTGCTTGATGGGGGTTCTTGGAATTCTTCTACTCCCCAAGCCCAGCCCGGGGCCAGGCTAGACTTGTGAGAGCTTGGTCTACCAGGCTGTTGCTTGGAGTGGCCCGCAGGCCCACATATCCACTAGAGCCTGGTTGGTCCAGCACTTCGCGGAAGAAAACTATCCAGTTTTCTCTTGAAGATGTCAACGGTTGTTCCGGCAATATTTCCTTATACGTACTGTACTTGCTGGATATTGAACAACCGTGGACCTCTGATGTTTATACAGTGTTTTGGTATTTGGCCTATGGTACCCATACTCTTCACTGGTTCTATTCTGCATTTTCTTCAATATCGTTCACTCCAGTATGTTGTTATTTTACTGTGTAGATTTGGGACCTGGCCCTCCAGTATTTACCATGTGTATATTATTTTGTATCTCTCTTGTCTCATTTCTAATGAGTACATTTGGAGAGCTTTGAGACGATGCCAATAATTTGAGACGATGCCAAAATGCCACCAAGGAACTCCCACAGAAACTAACACTGAAAGTAATGAAATGTCTCTTCTTGAAGAGCCCCGATGGCTCCCCGACTCTCCCTCCACATCAGTTATGTCAGTTCATAGTGTATCGGCTCTGGACTGACCTGGGGCCAGGAGGGTGGTAGCCACTTGCATTGAAGGGTTTGAGCTAGTTTGAATATTTTGCAGTCATTTTGCTGTTTCAATACTGCATTTTCTATGAACCTTGCAGTTTGCCTGTATTGCTGCACTAACTTACTGGATGCTTTCCAGGTGTGGATAAGCCAAACACGACTCCTGCAACTGATGTGACCCATTAGTGGGATGCCATCCCAACAAGATGGCTCCAGGGAGCCCACTAAGGCTGTACTAGAAAGTCATTTCATTACTTTCAAGGATGATTTTTACACTCAAAACAAATGGTGTATTCTTTGTTACAACCTGTAAAATTATCTTCTCTATAAATGCTAAATTGATATGCAGCAATGTATATATCCAACATATATCCAATGATTATGTAGAGTTACAGTAATAGAATGTATAAAAGAAGTGTTGCATACAGTTTTCATGAAATTCTATAATTACCCCACAATAAACAATACAATAAGTAGTTAAATATAAAAATTAATCATGATAAAAAAGTTTAATAGCCTTACCTTATCTGGGAAAGCATCACACATCACTGCTAAGCCCTCAATAGCCATCAAATACAAATAAGAGTCTTCTTCTTTCAAGTTATGTTGGAATATTAAGAGGAGTTGGTCTTTGTGAGACAATGTTTCCTCATCTCGCTTCTCAACCAGCTTGGCCAGAGCCAACAGAGCATGTCCACGTACTGGAAGCAATGGGCTGAACAAGTCATTCATAGTCTCTTTATATGAGCTCTCTTTCCCAGCACAGTTCATATTTATTTCTTGATCAATTTCATTGCCATAATTAACTTGTAAATTTAAAAAAGTATCTGCATTATTTGCCTTTGAATCAGTATTAATACCAGAGTCTTTATTTATTTTCATATTCTGGCTATTTACTACTGTGTTGTGTGATGCAGAGCTATCAAAATGCTTCTTAACATTGTCACTTGATACATTTCTGGAATTCTTAGCACTTCCTATATTTCCAGGATAACTGTTAACAGCCCCATGAGTTAAAACAAGACTTCTCAATTGTTCAACAAACATAAGAACAGTTTCAGTTCTTCTATTTTGCTCTATTTTTTCTAAGGATGGTAAGATAGATTTTAAACCTCTCCAGTCTTCACTTGTCATTTTCTTTCTTAATGTACGATCACTCACATAGCATGAAACTAACATCAAAACATTAATAATAAGTGAAATTTGTATGTCTTGCAAGTGCTCCTCCTCACACTTCTGGCAGCCTACATTAATAAGCATGTCAATAACTGGCACAGCAGCAGACAAGTTCATGAAGAGATCACTTGTCAACTGTTCATTCTCAGACAAATGTGTTAAAAGATTACAACATATAACAATGTGTTTCACTGTTTTTATCTGACTTGCTTTTACATCTTCATTTGTGATGAGAGTTCTATATGGTGTTTCATCATTTTTATTTAGTGTAGTAAAATCTATACACGATGCCAACTTTTCATAAAACAACAACACGATTTCAGAATGTTTTAGCGACGCCAAAATAGAAATAAGGCAAGTGCATATATTTTCATCTTCCAAATTATTGTTATGGAGAGATTCTACAAGAACATTGATTTTAACACCACCATCATCATCGACAGAAAATTTTATGGCTGGGTTTACAGGTGGAGACTCGGCACAAATTTTCAGACCGGAGAGTACAAGAAGACCCTCGACAACATTCTCCTTTGGCAGTGATGAGAAATACCTGAAACATTTGACAAATACTGTATAAACAATATTCTGTAATTGATACACAGTAGTTAAAACAAATATACTTAATTAAACCTATTTATCTATTCAAATCACCAACACAGTCTTAATTTTGCTTATCCAACTCCTGATTCAGATATATGGTGCAAAGCCTCTTTTAAAGGCTTTGCACCGCACTACTAGGGCTACTGCACTAACCCTCTTTTCCCAAGGAGGGGAAGGTAGCACATTCTAGCATGCACTAGTTTTACTAATTTATTGTGGTTTATATTGTTGGGGAAGTTCTTTGGGCAGTTTTGATGATGCGGTCTCGTTTGTAACCATGCAGTGGTCTGTTTTGTTTTGCTGACTTTCTAGGTGCTTCCCTGGTGGTTGTAGATATGAAAAACTTTAAATGTAAGATTTTCATAAAGTCACCGCTCCCTGCGCCTCTCTGAGGGGACCACATTCTGGCTCATGGTCCCCCAGTAGGCCAATAACAACTCTGCAACTGATGGCACCTAGTAGTATGGCACTGTATCAGTGTAACAGCTTCAGAGAGCCTCAAGGGGCTCTCCTCAGAAAATCATATTGAGTAAATAACAAAACACGGGTGAATTTATGTCACTAGTAAAATGGGGCCTCGTAGCCTGGTGGATAGCGCGCAGGACTCGTAATTCTGTGGCGCGGGTTCGATTCCCGCACGAGGCAGAAACAAATGGGCAAAGTTTCTTTCACCCTGAATGCCCCTGTTACCTAGCAGTAAATAGGTACCTGGGAGTTAGTCAGCTGTCACAGGCTGCTTCCTGGGGGTGGAGGCCTGGTCGAGGACCGGGCCGCGGGGACACTAAAGCCCCGAAATCATCTCAAGATAACCTCAAGATAACCTAGTGTTCTGTGTACACCAGTCACCAATGTATATTAATTAATACACTAGTGAATTTATGTACTGTATTAGACTAGCATGAGTAAGAGGTATCTAGAATCTAAAGATATTAAATTTTGTAATGGTCATGGCCTCAGCCACTTTGAATTTGAATTCTCGACTGTACTAGCCACGAACCACGTATACGAATCACTCACCGAAGGATAATCTGTCGTGCCAGTGTACGAAGGTAAGTGGTGGCCAATGCAGCAATCATTACCAATGGGTTAAGGACAGGACGAAGAAGATTAGTGAAAACTGTGCTTGAAGAAGGGATCTCCACAAATATCTTGTAAATTCTACTGACACCAGCTGTGAGGTTTGAGTTTTTACACAAACTGTAAAGAAATAAAACTCATTTTAAGTTCTAGGCTCTATATTAGTATTTATCACTAAATAAATTTTCATTGCATCCAATCAAAAGTGGTCTTACCAGGTCATCACATCTCAAGATAAGGAAAATGTGTTGACTACAAAGTGTGGAATGATAATAGGGGTACTGCAATACATGGCATGGAGTTGGTAGAGGTGGCAGTAATGGTGGTTGTGGTGGTAGTTGTGACAGTATTGGTGGTGGTGGTGGTGGTAGTTGTGACAGTATTGGTGGTGGTGGTGGTAGTTGTGACAGTAATGGTGGTGGCATCAACCATTGGCATCAACTGATGCCAAAGTTAGGGATATCCTTATCAGCCTGAATAGCTCTGGGGACATTCAATCAAGGTTCCACAGTACTATTTTTATTATTCTAATGTAACAAATTTTGTTATAAAATTTATAATTTACCATGGTGCATCTGGAAGAGTGGTGTTTAATAGTGGCTGCAGCAATGGGTTGATGATATGGATGGCTGTCAGTGTCGCAGATCTCTCAGCTAGTTTTGCCACAATTAGTACCACTACACGAAATATATCTGGCTGAACACTGTCCTGCTCAATCAATTCCAACAACTGAAAATAACTGTTAAGATTAAAGCACCAACAAACAAGATAAACATTATTTTTTCTTAAACAAAAGCTGTCTCATTATAAAACTGTAAAAGTAATCTACACTAATAATGAATATATTGTTAATATGACATGCTTATAAAGGAAAAACATTTGTTCTGAGGGGCAAATTAACACACACCTGAGGCCCCAATGTAGTAAAAAAGAGATCTACATCCCTAATTTTACACTGGGCAATGAGAACAGCAATTGCGTCGTGGAGCTGCCAATCCTGCTTGTCACTGATAGCAAGACCAGCACTCACCACTGCACCAACACCCCCTGGCTTCATCAAGAACCTGCGTAATAAAAGCGATCTGCATACCTTCCCTAGCCACATGTCACCCTGAAAAAGTTATTAATTAGGATTTATACGAAATTTGTGATTATAATTATACATTTATTATACTCCACCCAGTACTTATTTCTCTCTTTACTTCAGCTTTTCTATATAATCAACTTTTTGTTTATATGAAACATCTTTTTCTTAACCCTTGGGCAGTGCCCCTGTTTAAACAAGACAGAGCAGAGGAAAATACCCAGCATTGAATGTAATGAAACGCCATTTTCTGGGTGAGCCCCGGAGGCTTCCATGGAGCTATCAGGCTAATATGTGAATCATTAGACCAAGGCATTATTCTATGGAGTTCTGCCTACCGGGGACCACTAGCCAGAACATGGCCCCCTCTGAGAGGCGCAGGGAGCAATGGCCCTTCCTTCTTCCTTGGCTCCCTGTTCCAAGGGTCATGTTTCTCAGGTCATCCGCAGTGTTATTAAGTCCAGCCACCCTCGAGTCTACCCTCGTGTGCATGATGTTCATAAGAATGCTATCGTTGCAGTCTTTTCTAAGAATGTCCTGGGGTGATATTAGGTGCTGGGGTTGTGGTAGTCAAACATGGTTTTGGCAGCCCAGTTAATGTCCCCAGGGCTCATTATGCCTGGATTGCCTTGGGTAATCTCTCTCGTCCAATTGTCTATTCTAAGTCTTGAATATCTGCCATTTCCCCTCCTCTCTGGTAAGTCCCTTGTTTTTCTCCAGAAAACCAGCATAGGATGTAATGAAATGTCTCTCCCTGGATGAGCCCCAGTCACTCCCTGATTCCCTCCCTCCTTTCCTTGCCGGAGGGAGGAAACCTTGCTTGCTTGATACCTTGTTGCTTTGAGTGTCCTGCAGGCCCACATACCCACACAGCCCGGCTGGTCCGGCACTTCTTTTAGAAAACCAACTAGTTTTCTCTTGAAGATGTCCACAGTTGTTCCCACAATATTTCCTATACTCGCTATGAGGATATTGAACAACCGTGGACCTCTGATGTTTACAGAGTGTTTTCTGATTGTGCCTATGGCACCCCTGCTGTTCACTGGTTCTATTCTGCATTTTCTTCCATATTGTTCACTCCAGTATGTTGTTATTTTACTGTGTAGATTTGGTACCTGTCCCTCCAGTATTTTCCATGTGTATATTATTTGATATCTCTCTCGTTTCCTTTCTAGTGAGTACATTTGGAGAGCTTTGAGACGATCCCAATAATTTAGGTGCTTTATCGCGTCTATGTGTGCCGAATATGTTCTCTGTATTCCCTCTATTTCAGCAATCTCTCCTGCTCTGAAGGGGTAAGTGAGTACCAAGCAGTCCTGAAGACAGGACAGCACAAGTGATTTAAATAGTACAACCATTGTGATGGGATCCCTGGATTTGAAAGTTCTCGGGCTGCGTAATCCATCCGATCATTTTCTGGCTGACGCAATATTTGCTTGGTTATGCTACCTAAACTTTAGGTCGTCTGACATCATTATTCCCAAATGCTTTACATGCTATTTTCCTACTATGGCAGATTTTATTGTGTTTTGTACCCTGTATCATGTTTAAAATACTGTACTCAATTTTACCATACCCGAGTACAGTACTGTACAGTACTTGGAATTTAACACTGTTAAACATTATGTTATTTTCTGCTGCCCAGTCAAAAACTTTATTAATATCTGCTTGTAATTTTTCAATGTCTTCAGCAGAGGTAATTTTCATGCTGATTTTCGTGTCATCTGCAAAGGATAACACGAAGCTGTGACTTGTATTTTTGTCTATATCTGATATGAGAATAAGGAAAAGCAGTGGTGCAGGGACTGTACCCTGAGGTATAGAGCTTTTTACTGCACTTGGACTTGATTTTAATTAATTGACTGTTACTCTCTGTATTCAATTCAACTGGAAATTAAGTATCCACCATCCTACTTTACCAGTTATTCCCACTGACCTCATTTTGTGTGCTATCACTCCATGGTCACATTTGTCGAATGCTTTTGCAAAGTCTGTGTATACAACATCTGCATTTTGCTTTTCTTCTAAAGCTTCTGTGATTTTGTCATAGTGGTTGAGTAACTGTGACAGACAGGATCTTCCCGCTCTAAATCCATGCTGTAGCTCATTATTTTCCATAAAACTAGAAAGCTGATTCTTAATCACTCTTTCAAAAACATTTATTATGTGTGATGTTAGTGCAACTGGTCTATAATTTTTTGCCAAAGCTTTACTAACCCCATTGTGCATAGGAGCTATATCAGCAGATTTAAGGGCTGCTGGTATCTCCCCTGTATCCAAGCTCTTTCTCTATATTACACTGAGTGCTCGCGCTACTGGTACTTTACATTTCTTTATGAATATTGAATTCCATGAGTCAGGCCCAGGGGCTGACTTCATGGGCATGTTGTCAATTTTTCTTTCAAAGTCTTCTGAGTTTGTGTTAATATCTGTTATATTATCTGCAGCGTGGATGTCATTCATAAAGAAGTTATCTGGATCTTCAACTTTCATGTTGTTTATTGGGGTGCTAAATATAGCCTCATACTGGCTTCTTAGAATTTCATTAATTTCTTTGTTGTCCTCTGTGTACGTACCTTCAGTTGTAAGTAATATAATCGGATTGTAGGTTGGTGTTCATAATCTTTACATCTACCCCAGAACACACTTCCAAGGCTTGGGAAGACCTGAAGCCCTGGCCACTAGTTTGGAGACATTCAGCCATTTGTTTACATTGTTTGGGGAGTTCGTTTGGCAGTCTGGATTCTTCAGTTTCTTAAACCCAGTAATGGTCTGTATTGTTTCACTGACTTTCTGGATACTTTCTCAGTAAGTTAGTGGAGTGTCCCCCACTATCTGTGCCTCTATAAAGGGGTCAGGTTCTGGCTCATGGTCCCCAGTAGGGCAAACAGAATGCCATCGATGATGTGACCTAGTACTGTAGTTGGGAGCCATCTCAGTGAGATACCTTCAGGTACCCACTAGTGGCTCATCTAGTAAGAGGTGTTTCATTACATCAACACTGTTTTGTGCACCTCTGATGCAAATAAAAAACAAATCATTTTTTTGGCAAAAATAAATCATTAAATCATTGGCATGTGGCCAATGGTTAATTAAAAATATGCATATTCATAAGAATTCAAGAAATTCCATAACAGCATGCAATTTTTGTCTCATTTCCGTCTTCTCAGGACCCCAAAATTTCCTACTCAACAGTATCGAGACATGGCTTGGACAAGTTACCTTGACTATACCCAACAATAAAAGCAGATGTTGCAGAATTAGGCTAGTGTTCATAGTGGTCATGAGAGTTTCAAGTTGCTCCCTGAAGAAAGCAGTATCATCTGGAAAGCTCTTAACTTCTGCAGGACAAAAACAAAGCTCCAGTACAGCACTCAAAATCTCGGGGAAGAGAGATCGCCTGAGGCCAACTCCCAGTGACTCGTGCTGATGAAGGAAAGATGCATAAACTTAGTTAACATTTACATAATATTAAATTTTGTTCCAATATAAAAACAGGAAGCATAACTAAGACCAGAAATCTCAGTACATGTTTATCTACCCTTATTTTATATCATACTGTATTAGTCCAGGTTGAAAAGAATAGAAGCCACCATAAGGGCCCTCTCATCATTTTTTCCAAAATGCCCTTGACTTTTATTAACTTTACTATTTAAACTATAAATACATGTTATACTTTAAGATCCAATTTAAAAAACCAGCATTGAATGTAATGAAACAGTCATTTTCTGGGTGAGTCCTCGAGGCTCCCCGGAGCTTACTAGGCTGATATGCTAATGTCAGACTTTGGCATCAGTCATGTATATGGAGTTCTTATGGGCCTACAGGGGACCACGAGGCAGAACCTGGCCCCCTCTAGAGAGAGGCAAGGGGAGCAATGGCCTATAGAAACCCCCCGTGTGATTGGAAGCATTCTATATCTGCCATCGACTGGGTTAGGCACCCAGAAAGGTAGGCGTCCCAAAACAAACCCCTATTCTAGGTGAAAATTGCAACCAAAAGCCGCACAAGTGGATAGAACTACCCAAACAAAAACGAACAAACTAGTATGACTTCACCCGTTGTCACGCCGCTGTCTGTGCAGCTCTCCCCTCCCCGGGAGGGGGTAGGGGGAGCCCCAGACCCACCGTGCCAGTGATCCACACCCCAGTTCTGAGGCTGGATGTCAAAATACGTGAAAAAAATGCCGACCGGAGGGAGGGAGGGAGGGAGGGAGGGAGGAATGCCGAGGAACCTCCGGGACTCACCCACAAAATGGCGTTACATTACATTCAACGCTGGTTTTCTGGGGGGAGCCCCTATGGCTCCCCGGAGCTAACTACCCACAGATGAAAGAATAGGGACTTACCCGGGAGGCAGTTGCTGCTCACTCCTCAACCCAAAGTCGAGACAACTGGCTGCATCCACCGACCCAAAGCAACACAGGTCCGACTGGGCCCAGGAATGTTTACAAGGTAATGAGCAGCCAGGTACCCTGTTCGACCGCCCAAATCCCCATGCCCGAATGTCAGCCCAGGCCATATTGCCAAAGACAACGGGAAGAGCTGCAAACTTCAAAGAGCTGCTACCCAACACCACTGGAGGCTGTGCGAAATGACCAGAAACGCCCACAAATCATGGGACCAGGTGTGAGCGAACAGCGCAAGCCTCCCCCCCATCGCCACGTCGATGGGGCGAAATGGCGAAAGGGCCGGTGCCTTTTACGAGACCCAGAACCTCGCACAGAGTGAACACCGTGCCGACCAGACGAAGGCGGGGGTGCAAAGGAGGAACCAAATCCCGAACCTGACACCAGTGGCCTACCACGACTGGAGGAACCCCGAGCCTTGGCATGACCCTTCCGGGAAGGCTCACCATGGGACCCCCGGAGAACCAGCAAGTCCGACATAGGACGGCAAGAAGCTGAAGCAACCTGAATATACTGCGCAACGGCGGAAGCCTCAAACAAGAGAGGACAAAAAGGGGAAGACATCCTAAGACCCAAGGCCCAAGCGGATTCCACAGAGGGGGCAAGCACCGTCCGCCGACACGCAAGCCGAGAAGCATAAAACAGAGCAACCGCATCCCGCAAGATCGGTGCAAAAAGCTTCAGCAAGGCAGCCGACAAGCGAGCCGCCAAGGCCAAGGTGCCAGACCCAGGAACAGACCAAAGTGCCCCCACATCCTCCGTGAGCCAGTTGGAAGACAGCTCCAGGAGGGAAAAGAAGCACAAGGCCGCAACCAAAAGGCCCCGAGCGAGCAAGTCCTCCATCACCTGCGCCGCCGAAAGGGAGGGAACTTACATATGGAGCTGAACGACAGCAACATCCTGGGAAAGGGCAGGAGCAAACAAGCACTCATTGAGGTGCTCAAGGTCGCCCCTCAGAAAAACCTGAAGCACCGTCGAAGCCTCCTGCCACTCAAGCGTGCGGGAATGGCAGGAGTAGTGCCAAGCCTCCAAGGCAAAGACAGGACAGTCCGCCAGCCAGGACGACTCCGAAACCTTGTAACGGAGCCAGAAAGGGAACAAAGTCCCAAACCTGAAATGCCGAGGGATCCATTGCCGAGGCATAATCCGGGTCACGCAAGAGGTTCGCCGAAGCAGCCGGGGGAACACGGAACCGAACCAGGGGAGGGGCAAACACCAAGTCCAACTCGTATGCAGAGGGTGGGAAAAGAAAACCCCACTCCTTGTAACAGTAAGCCCTGCTCAGAGGGCAGAAAATCCCAATAGATGGCAGACATAGACTGCTTCCAACTACATGGGGGTGTCTTTAGGCCATTACTCCTCGTGCCTCTCTGAGGGGGGCCAGGTTCTGGCTCTGGTCCCCGGTAAGCAAGAACTCCATCGATTGACTGTTGCCACGGTCTAATATATACACATCAGCCCAGTATAGCTCCAGGGAGCCGAAGGGACACTCTACAGAAAAACTTTGAATGTTCATTTTCTCAGAGTGGTAGAAGATTGGAAGAAGTGAGATGAGAAGGTGGTGGATGGCAAGACCATCAGTTCAAGACACTTTTAAATAAGCTACAATGATTTACAATAGTTTTGAACATAATGGTTTTGGAAATAGGTACCTTCATAACAGGTAACAGAATTTTCATAATGGAAGTTAGAAGATTGTGGCAGCAACTACGGGAAACAACTGTCAAGCTTGAGCCCAGTACAAACTTTGTCTTGGCAAGCATCATTTTGACATACACAGAGGCTTCTGCATCCAGGCAACCCAGGACTACTGTATATATTATGACCCGGGAGGCATCCTCAGCCACCTGAAATAAGGTATGTTGTTTAGCTCTCAGAATGAAATTGTGATAAAAAAACAACATTGAATGTAATGAAACGCCATTTTCTGGGTGAGCCCCAGAGGTTCCCTGGAGCTTATTGGGCTAATGTATGTTATATTAGCTATGGAGTTCAGACCTCCCAGGGACCAGCGCCACAACCTGGCCCCCTTCAGAGAGGTTTCAGGGAGCAATGGCCCTGGAAAACCCCCTTGTGGTTCAGGGTTTTCCTTATCTGCCATCGACCGGGGTTAGGCATCCAGAAAGGTAGGCATAACAAAACAAACCCCACATGGTAAGAAACTAAAACAAAAAAAAGAAGAGGTAGAAACTCCCTACAATCCCAAGGAAACAAGCAAACATCACACTTTACTGCTGCGCCGATCGTCTGCGCAGCCCTCCCCGCCACAAGAGGGGGATGGGGGCGCCTGAACCTCACCGCGCCGGCTGCCTAGCACCAGTTCGTAAGCTAATGTCAACCGGGACAGGCGCTTCTCTGGCCTCAGTTTCCTAGGCAGTGTTCGCCTTTCATGGTGTTCACTGCCGTGTGTTGGGTTGTGTTGTGCAGTGGCCAGGTGTTACCTCATCAGTACTGGGGCCGCATGCGCTTAGGGGCTTCCTTCCCTAAGCGCCCTGTGAGTACTGCCCCTGCGTGACAGTGTTATCTTCCCTGGGGCGTTCGGGAAACATCGGATCAGAATTCATTTATTCCCTTTGATTGTTAATTAATTCCACACTTAACGTAAATAAGGCAACCCTCCCATATATTACTAGTGGACATCAAGCCCCAAAGTTATTGATTAGCATGATCGATCCAGACCTCGATCATTGCTCAGTATTACTGGTCTGGTGGTGGCAGCGAAAAGGCGACCCTAGGGTTTTGCTATAAGCTTATGTCACGTCATAAGGGTTGTAGAATCTTAAGTCGGTCAATCGTCTTAAAAACACGTGGCGTGGGGTCGGCTCAAGTAAGAGTCTTGGGGTCCCTTGGTATGGAGAGTTAAAGTAGAATACGGGTAAAGAGAGGGGTAGAGACAGAACAAAGATACGAAGTACAGAACGAATACCTCCCCCGTGTTACAGTAGCAGCCTCCCACCAATCGAGCGTGGGGGTCCAACAAAACCCATGCCACACCCCCTTGTGTAAAGAAAGGGCAGTCTGCCAGCCAGGAAGACTCCGGGACTTCATAACGCACCCAATACAGGGAATAAGAACCGAACTCAAACGAGGACGGATCCATCACAGAGGCAGAACTCGGGTCTCGCAGGAGGTAAGCCGCCAAAGCCTCTCAAACCTCCTTAGGTGAGATTTGAGAGGCAGAAAGCCTCCAGAAAGAACAAGCTGAGGAACCCAAGGGAACCCGGAACCAAACCTAGAGAGGAGCTGACCCCAAATCATACTCATACAGGGAAGGGTTGTAAGAAAACTCCTCCCCTGTAATGACAAATCCCACAAAGAGGGACCCAAAACCCAAGAAGGATCAAAGGGAGTCCAAGCCCTCCCAAGTCAACTCCTCCCCCGCCTAGGAATCCTCTAAACCAGGACCAGGGGCAGAGCTGTCCTCCACGCTCTTTACCCATGAAGAAAAGGCAGAATCCAGGGAAAAGGCAGGAAAGAAGGGGGTCTGCTGGTAGGAAGAACAGGCTCGAGTGCCTCTGTCCCCCAACTTGAATGGGGCAGCCCCCGAAGCTACCGAGCCTCATCACCAACTGAACCCTGCCCCGACTCCAAAGCAACAGCTGCTCCAAGCAACAGCCTGGTGGACCAAGCTCTCACAAGTCAAGCCTGGTCTTGGGCCAGGCTTGGGGAGTAGAAGAACTCTCAGAACCCCGTCAAGAGGTATCAAGCAGATATACTCGCTGGGAGTACTGTATATCGAACAACCGTGGGCCTCTGATATTTATAGCATTCTCTGATTGTGCTTATGGCACCCCTGCTCTTCACTGGTTCTATTATGCATTTTCCTCCATATCATTCTCTCCAGTAAGTTGTTATTTGACTGTGTAGATTTGGGACCTGGTCCTCCAGTATCTTCCACGTGTATATTATTTGATATCTCTCTCGTCTTCTTTCTAGTGAGTACATTTGGAGAGCTTTGAGATGATCCCAATAATTTAGGTGCTTTATTGTATCTATGTATGCCGTATATGTTCTCTGTATTCCCTCTATTTCAGCAATCTCTACGGCTCTGAAGGGGGAAGTGAGTACTAAGCAGTGCTCAAGATGGGACAGTACAAGTGATTTGTATAGTACAACCATTGTGATGGGATCACTGTGATCATTATTCCCAAATTCTTTACATGCTGCTTTCCTACTATGGGCACATTTGATTGTGTTTTGTACCCTGTATTATGTTAAAGGTCCTCATTTTAAAGGTCCTTTACCGTACCTGAGTACCTGCTATTTATCACCATTAAACATCATGTTGTTTTCTGTTGTCCAGTTGAAAATTTTATGAATATCTGCTTGACGTTTTTCAATGTCTTCACCAGAGGTAATTTTCCTGCTTATTTTTGTGTCATCTGCAAAGGATGATACGAAGCTGTGACTTCATACCATCCTTTGTTGCTGAAGGCAGCAAAGCTTCGAAGCTGCCGAAGAAATATAAGAAAATTCACTTTCACAAAGTGGTAGACAGCTGGAACAAGTTAGACAAGGTGGTGGTAGTGGTGGTGGAGGCCAAAACTGTCAGTACTGTAGTTTCAAAGCGTTATATGACAAAGAGTGCTGGGAAGACGGGACAAGAGGAGCATAGCTCTCATCCTGTAAATATACTTTGGTTATTACATTATTGTTTTGTTTCTCCACACCACGCACACACTTACTATAGTATTTTTACTCTACATCCCACACACACTATTGAATCTTAACTAAAATAGCATACTGAGCTCCACTCTCCACAAATACTATGCCTTAAAGCTAACAGCTTTATTCTTTATGATTTTAAGGCTGTAGCTGTCTTCGACATTCTCTTGCATTATTCTCAAAGTTTTTAGTATTATTATATAAGATACACAGAATTGAAAGCAAAATTTTTGTTATAACCTTGGTCTGTTGCACACTGATGAGACTGGGAGGTGCTGAAGGAAATGGATTTTTATGTCGCCCCTTTTTGCCAGCTCCATTATCTTTCATCACCACATTTGGTACGGACTCACAAGATGCCATCTGCAACTGATTTTGAATTTCCTGCAGGATCGCAGCTGCAATGCATCCACATTCTACTCTGTAAAACCAGAGATCATAAATTTTGTAAAGAAATAACAATTTTCTAATATTTGTTTTCACCTTGAAAGAAAACTCTCTAACTGATGTTAATTAATTCAAATCATATTTACTACAGACATTGTTTTCAAATTTATTTTTCTATCCAAATTAGCCTATAAATCACAAGCATGATTGCCATGAGTTGAAAAAACAAAAATGGGTTTAACATTGAAACAAATATTACTGCAGCCACTTTGTTGATATAATACCAAAGTTCTGTATACATGTAGACTGAAAAAAACAGCATTAAATGTAATGAAACGCCAGTTTCTGGGTGAGACCTAGAGACTCCCCAGAGCTAACCGTGCTGATATGAATGTATTAGAACCTGGCATCAGTCGATGCACATGGAGTTCTAGGCCTACCTGAAACCACGAGCCACCTATCTTCATTACATTGCATTTGCTTGGGTTAAACTCTAACAACCATTTGTTCAACCATTCCTGCAGCTTGTCCAGGTCTTCTTGAAGCCTCAAGCTGTCCTCCTCTGTCTTAATCCTTCTCATAATTTTTGCGTCGTCAGCAACAATGAGAGGAATGAGTCAATACCCTCCGGGAGATCAATTACGTATATCAGAAACAGGATAGGTCCGAGTACAGAACCCTGTGGGACTCCACTGGTGACTTCACGTCAATCTGAGGCGTGAATCTACCCCAAAACAAGTCACTACAACAGCTTCCATACCTTGCTCCTTGAGCCACTGCTGTACAGGATTAATACGGTATGGCTCAATGCCTGTCTGGTAACTGGCAAAATCTCTGGTTATCTGAATTGCTGTTCGGATATGGTGAAGTTTTGCCAGAAAAATATCCAGCTGTGATTTTCACTGGATAACCCAAATAATTGGATAAGTTTTGAATAAGCACGCTCATACAGTATTTCCTATAGAATATGAGGCTTTCAAAATTTGACAAGGTGTGTTCTCTTGTAATACAATACTTATGGTATCTCATTTTGCATTCAATTTATCTTGGATGATTAGTTCATACCGAGCTAAAAACGGAAATCATGGAGTGCATCTTCCTATCACTTACCTGATATCAGATCTAGAAGTCAAATCAATGCATAACATCAGTTGTTTCACTGTTGTACGAATTCTTCTTCTTGGACCACACTCATCATCTCGCACAACAGCAGAGGCATCAGCAGTCTTACATGATGTAGTATCTTCTTGCCACAACCATAGATATTCTTTTATCTTCTTCACAACTGATTCGACTCTCTCCAATGACATCCAGCCTTGTGATCCTATAACAAATAAGTGCTAGAACATACAGCTCATACGTTCTTGTTTACAAAACATTTTGAGTGTCCCTACTACATTTGCAGTTGCTGTACTTAGTACTGTAAATTCATCCATACAGTATTTTAGGGCTGGACTATCAATATGCATATTAAACACATGCTTAGAAAACCAGCAAAGGCGTACTAAAATATAATAATAATAATAATAATAATAATAATAATAATAATAATAATTTATTTAGGAACAGTACATACATAGTTGCAGCATTACAGTACAAACATTCTGTTAGATTTAAAGATAGAGGTAGTACATACAATACCTAAAGCCACTAGTACGCATAGCGTTTCGCGGAAGAAGCATTTAGCTTCTTTATTTAGCATAAAGCATTTAGTGTCATGAAACATTCCCTTCTGGGTTACTTCTTGTTAACTTCCCTCAGTTTACCACACTAGGCTGTATTGAACAAGAGTATAAGTGCCAAGCTCCCAATGCCAAACTTGGCATGCCGGGGACAAGCACAATCTTTGCTTGACCCCTTATCTCTGCTGGGAAGTTCAATAAGTTCCGCATTGAACAATCTGGTAAGAAAATCAAATACAGTATGCAGAATATACATATACTGTACAGTGGAAGCTCGATTAATGAATTTAATCCGTTCCGGCACCGAGCTCGTCATGTGAAACGTTCGTCTTTCAAAACAAATTTCCCAATTTAAAATACAATGGGGCCTCGACTTACGATGCTAATCCGTTCCCAGAGACGGATCGTAAGTCGAAATATTGTAATCCGAAGCGATTTTTCCCATAAGAAATAAAGGGATTTGAATTAAACCGTTCCCCACCCTCCAAAATATTAACATACAAATACATTTTATACTGAATACAATGTTTTTTCTAACTACAATACAATACCAAAGTTTCACTTACCTTTATGGAGGGCTCTTGATGGCGTATGGAAGATGGTGATGAGGGGGGAGGAGGAGAGTTGTTACTGTTTGGAAGGGGAGTCCCCTTCCATTATCACATCAGGCAGTGATGTTTTCTCTGGGGTACTCGCTCTCCTACGTTTTGCCTGAATACCACTAGGACCTGGTTGTGGTTCAGTGCTTGTTTGTCTCACTACAAATTTGTCAAGACACATTTGTTTTTCCCTTCTTTTTAACGTTAGTCGGTAATGATGCATCACAGTGTCATTGAATAGGTTAAGGCAACGACATACTGCAGCTGATTTGGGCAAGTCGTTTCAGCAAAGGTTTGCAATTCTTCCCATATTGCACACATTTTCTTAATTTTTGAGGAAAAAACATCCTCTACTGGCACATCCTCCCCTGAAGAAATTTCCTCAGCTACCTCTTCTTGCTGCTCCTTTTGAAGGGCTTGGAGTTCTTCGGTGGTCAGTTCTTCGTTGTGTTCTTCCACCAACTCCTCCATATCAGCACCATCCAACTCCAAACCCAATTGCCGACCCAGAAAAACAATTTCCTCAACGAGAGGCACTTCAGGTTCAGGCTCAAACCCCTCAAAGTCTCGTTCTGCAACACATTCAGGCCACAGTTTTCTCCAGCCAGAGATCATGGTTCTTACAGTCACTTCTTGCCAGGCTTTGTCAACAGGTTTTAAAGCACTATAAATGTTAAAATGGTTTTTCCAGAACTCTTTGAGGGTGAGGTTTGTGGCATCCGTCACTTCGACACATCTCCGGAAAAGTGCCCTTTCATAAAGTTTCTTAAAATTGGCAATGATTTTCTGGTCCATAGGCTGAAGTAGAGGAGTGGTGTTGGGAGGAAAGAACTTTATTGTAAGAAACTTAAATTCCTCATCCAATGAATACTCCAAGCCTGGAGGATGGGCAGGAGCATTATCGAGGAGAAGCAGGGCCTTGAGTGGCAAACTGTTCTCCTGCAAATATTTTTTGATGGCAGGGCACACCACCATATTCACCCACTCCATAAAAAATTGCCTAGTTACCCATGCCTTAGCATTACCCTTCCACATCACACACATTTTGTGTTTCTGCACATTATATTTTTTTAAAACCCTTGGATTTTCAGCTTTTCAATTCATTAGGGAGTGAGTTCCATAGACTGGGTCCCTTTATTTGCATAGTGTTTACACAGATTAAGTTTGACTCTGGGGATATCAAAGAGATATTTATTTCTGGTGTGGTGATAATGGGTCCTATTACATCTGTCCAGGGAGTTTCAGATTCAGCAGGATTTGCATTTAAGAACAGGGTTTTGTATATGTAGTTGACACAAGAGAATTTGTGGAGTGAGATTATGTTTAGCATGTTTAGGGAGTTAAACAAGGGGGCTGAGTGTTGTCTGAAAGCAAAATTTGTTATTATTCTGATAGCAGATTTTTGCTGGGTGATGATGGACTTGAGGTGGTTTGCAGTGGTTGAACCCCATGCACAGATACCATAATTAAGATAGGGATAGATTAGTGCATAATATAGAGATGAGAGCAGAGTTAGGTACATAATATCTGATTTTGGAGAATATACCAACTGTATACCAATATATTGACATGTTCCTATAATTCCTGGGTTCAGGGACTGGCTAAATTCCACTGTGGGGGCTTACTGCTTCAGGGCTCTCCCCTTCAACTTGAAATCTTGAACCGTGTTTGTTTACTAGGTTAGTGCATGTTGTTATGGCCTGGCTACAACTCTTAGGGTTTAGTGTATTGACCTACCTCAACAACTGGCTGGTGTGAGCCTCCAGTTAGTCCACATGTCAGCTAGCCAGAGATCTGGTTCTTTACCAGTTCACTAGGTTCAGGTTCTTGGTGAACTGGAGAAAATCCAGTTACTTTTATCCTAGGTTCGGACTTGGCTGAGCTTAGTTTAGGATTTACGATTTATTTTTCTGTGTCTGCTGGTGGAGGCTTTGCTCCACCTGCAAAGTCAAACGAGCATGAAGTCACCATGGCAACATGGTGACTTCATGCTCGTTTGCGCGGTGAGTTCTGTCCACCAGTTCAGCTTTCAGTCACAATTTCTTAACCAGAATAGGGATTTGTTTTGGGACGCTTATCTTTCTGGGTGCCTGACCCAGTCGATGGCAGACATAGAATGTTTCCAACCACATGGGGGTTTCTATAGGCCATTGCTTCTCATGCCTCTCTGAGAGGGGGCCAGGTTTTAGCTCATGGTCCCCGGTAGACCTAAGAAGTCCATTCACAATGATGCCAAAGTCTAATATAGTAATATCAGCCTGGATAGCTCCGTAGGGGCTTCCCCCCAGAAATGTACATAGTTATATACATATGTATATTGTGTAATAACGGCAAAAACACTGGTTTTGGAAATAATTTATTTTCAATGCACCATGAGGATGTCACATTTTAATGCAGTGCAATGGTTAAAGCATAGTTTACATTAAATACAATTTTCTCTAAAGAGAGAAAGATATTGATAAACTACTAGCATCACTCACAAACTGGGATTTTGGAATGCAAGAAAATTTGATGAGAATCAAAATCTTGGAATAATAATTATACACATATCAAACTAAGTAAAATAAGAATGGATGTTTAAAACAGTTCCTTCATAAGTGAATAGAAGTAACTTACCTAGTTTACATAAATCATTTAGACAGTGAAACAAATCTGCATAACTCATAGCTGAGGCTCAATTATTAATTTATATTCTCTTCTTGCAAATAACTGTTTGCTTACAACTTCTTGTTCTTTTATTTCCTGTAAACATGCAGATCAATTCTTCATCAGTCTCCTCACTCTGGTACTTCCTTTCCTTTCCTTTGAGAGTTTAAGCACCAAGAATATCTCCGTCTGAACAATAACACAACTGCAGGGCTCTCTTCTTGTCAGACTAAAACCATGACTGCAACAGAAATTATGATTATTTAAATATCACTGATAAGGATTATTTTGATAAGACATTGCAATGCTATTTCAGTATCATCTCTAATAGATCTCTAAAGTCATAATTGTAGCAAACAAATTATTCAGAAGAATTTAGGTGGGAAATAAGGGTATACAGAATCGACTCGATTTAATGACCTACATGAGGATGTACCCAGGTCATTAATTCTGGGGGTCCACTAAATCCAGAGGTTTTAAAATACAGTATCCGTAACTGTTTAGTCATATTTCTGCCCGAAACGCAACATGTACTAGTGGCTTTACAAGAATGTTAACACCATGCTATGTATCCTCACAAACTCAATGTACCTTCTTGTATATAAATAAATAAATAAATAAATAAATAAATAAATAAATAAATAAATAAATAAATAAAATAAATAAATTTGGGAGAGCAACTGGCTGACTGACTGGCTGGCTGGCTGACTGGCTGGTTGGTTGGTTTATTGGGTTTGTGAGAGTACATAACGTTGGTGTTCTGTAAACATCAGACTCATTCTAAACTGACTTCCCCATTCTTAATCCTTTTGTACCATGCTCTCTTTCTACCTATACGGTTCTTCAGATCCTTTGTTATCCATTTCGGCTCATTAGTATTCGATCTATTCAATTTGAATGGTATACTACATTCTTGTGCTTTGTTTAGAATGTTTTTAAATAAGTTATATTCCAAATCCACATCAAAATCCCCCATTATATCACCCATCACTGGGTTCACGTCTCGCTCCAACACCGGCCCAACCACCATGCCCAAGACTTTCCAATCTATTTGACCCAAAAATTTCTTAGGCTATTAAAATCAGCTTTTCAAAAATCTGGCATTAACAGAATTTTCTCCAACATAGCTATTCCAATCTATGCTAAATCTGATGTCCTTGTGATCACTGTTCCCTAATTCACTCCCTATTTCGATGTCATTAATTTGTGTTTCCCTGTTAGACAACACTAAATCTAAAATATTTTCCCGCGTTAGTTCCTTAATGTGTAGAGTAAGAAAGCAATTGTCAATTCTAGAAAATCTTCTGCTTCATTATTCCCTGTTCTGTTAAACCAGTTTATTCCACTAAAATTAAAGTCACCCATGACACAAATACTGCTAGACTTTGATGCTCTAGATATTTCATTCCATAGATGCTTGCTTCCATCCTAAGTTTGGTGGCCTGTATATAACTCCTATTATAATATTATTGGCTTTTTCGTTAATTCTATCCAAATAATTTCTCTGTGTGGCTCAGTTTTGATTCCCTCTTTGAGACTACATTTCAAATTGTCCCTAACATATATGGCTACTCCCCCTCCTCGTCTAATATGCATATCTGTCTGAAATAGTTTAAATCCATTTATTTGATATTAAGCTAATAATTCTCTATTTTCTACAATCATCCACGTTTCGGTAAGTGCAATAATATCTATTTTTTCTGATGAATCACATAAGATTCATCACTTTCTTTACAACACTTTCCATTATTACTATGATAGCACAATGAGAGCTGCAGGTAGCACACCCTCTCACTGTGAATGCTGCGTCTCACTGTAGATTGATTGATAAAGATTAAGCCACCCAAGAGGTGGCACAGGCACGAATAGCCCGTAAGTGGTGGCCCTTTTGAGCCATTACCAGTATCAAGAGATGATACTGGAGATCTGTGGAGGTGCGACTGCACCCTGCGTGACGGGAGATGTCTCCCGTCGACCAAATGGTGTAGATACTCTAAATGGTGTAGATAGATACTGTATGTACACCATTTAGAGCGGCCACCAAGAAGAGGTGTGTGTGAGGGACTCACCTAGAGGTGAGGGATAGATGTTCATGATAATGACACGAAGTGTAAACTATGTGGTATGTTAAGGTCTCACACCCTGGCCCATTATGTTCTTGATTGTCCATTGATTAATGTATATAGAAACACTGAGATAAGGACTGTTCCTGAACAAATAGCCTGGATGTGTCACAACGGCAAGGTTGATGATATTAAAAAAAAAAAAAATAAATAAAATGTTTATTTAGGTAAGGTACATACATACAAGAAATTTTTACAAAGATTGGTTGACTTATAGGTAGAGCTAGTACATACAATGCCTAAAGCCACTATTACGCAAAGCGTTTCGGGCATATTCTTGAGAGATATAAGAATTTTGCACTAAGATTGTAATATTTTGTTGAATTATCTGCATGTCTCTTGCAAATTGTCTATACAGTATAACTAGGTCATAAAAGTATTTGTGTGTACGTCTGATAACATACTACTTGTGAAGGAGGAAATGTATATGTTTATCTCTCAGAATGTTTGGTAATATGTTTATTTGTGATGTGTGTCTATGTATATATTAACACGATGTACTGAACGGGGTGAGAATAGCTTGAGCTACCTCATCCCTTTGTGTGTATTTTACCTCAATAAACTTATTTCAATTTCAATTTCACCTCACTCCAGGACGACATGTTGTGTTTACAGCGTCAGCTGATCAACGCTCCCCCTACTACACCAAATGTACCTACTACACACACATTTGTACCATTTCGGACACAATATTTGTACGTTTCGTACATATATAATTGCGCAATATTAAAACCACAATATAATGTTATTAACAGTTAAACTCTTGTACTTAACAGGCATATAGTTATTATATGACGTTTAGTGATGTGATAAACATAATCCGGGCGTTGTAAGAACCTTCCCCGACAGCCTGTTCTTGTTGTTTTAGATTAATTTATTTTAAAGTGGGGCTACCCCCTTCACTATTATAGCAAGAGCAGATAAAGATAAAGATAAAGATAGATCACGACTATTGATAGTCGGCGAGTTAGTAAAGTAAACTAAAGTAAAGTAAATTTTATTCAGGAAAGAACATAGTTGATTTACAAACATAATGTTGGATTTATAGATAGAGCTAGTACATAAAATACCTAAAGCCACTAATACGCATAGAGTTCCAGGTAAGGTGAGGTGGGGGAAAAACACTAAAACTTAATAGTAACTGAGCTTACTTTCCCGCTCTCGGTGAAGGCAAAAAAAACTTACCCCAAGTGCGCTCAGCGTTTCGGGCCATGGAGCGGCAACACTGAAAAGTATATACTCTTTTCACTGTCCTGACCTTAATGTTCGATGTACGTATTTCATTTTTGTACCAATGTGTTCGCATTAGAATGTTCTAGAAGAACATAAGTATAAAATGTCACCAAAGCATGAGTTAGACCAGCACCAAATAAAGAACTACATAGATCACTAGCCGTGAGCGCCAAACAGCGACGAAATGTTTCTATTCTTTTCAGGGTTGTCAACTCCACACTTGTCCTGCAACGTTAAATTTGGTATCACTGATATCGCAATAAAATTCCCTACACGGACATATGCATATAAATGTATAATCATGATCGCGGCCCACCCGCAAGAGTGTGGGAAGTGGCCTAAATGTTACCCGTGAAGGCACGTTGGGGAAACCCCTATGGAAAAGTGTATACTCTTCACTGTTCTGACATTAATTTTCGATGTACGTATTTAATTTTTGTAAATTTTTGTAATTTAGTGTGTTCATAAGAACATAAGAACATAAGAACAAAGGTAACTGCAGAAGGCCTATTGGCCCATACGAGGCAGCTCCTATTCTATAACCACCCAATCCCACTCATATACTTGTCCAACCCGTGCTTGAAACAATCGAGGGACCCCACCTCCACAATGTTACGCGGCAATTGGTTCCACAAATCAACAACCCTGTTACTGAACCAGTATTTACCCAAGTCTTTCCTAAATCTAAACTTATCCAATTTATATCCATTGTTTCGTGTTCTGTCCTGTGTTGATACTTTTAATACCCTATTAATATCCCCCCGGTTTTGTCCATTCATCCACTTGTAAACCTCTATCATGTCACCCCTAACTCTTCGCCTTTCCAGTGAATGCAACTTAAGCTTTGTTAATCTTTCTTCATATGAAAGATTTCTAATTTGGGGAATTAACTTAGTCATCCTACGCTGGACACGTTCAAGTGAATTTATATCCATTCTATAATATGGCGACCAAAACTGAACTGCATAATCTAAATGGGGCCTAACTAGAGCAAGATATAGCTTGAGAACCACACCAGGTGTCTTGTTACTAACGCTGCGATTAATAAATCCAAGTGTCCGATTTGCCTTATTACGAACATTTATGCATTGATCCTTTTGTTTTAAATTCTTACTAATCATAACTCCCAGATCCCTTTCGCAATCCGACTTCGCAATCACAACACCATCTAGCTCGTATCTTGTAACTCTATCATCATTACCTAACCTCAGAACTTTACATTTATCAGCATTAAACTGCATCTGCCAATCCTTTGACCATTTCAAAACCCTATCTAGATCAACTTGAAGTGATAGTGAGTCCTCCTCCGAATTGATTTCCCTACCGATTTTCGTATCATCGGCAAATTTGCAAATGTTGCTACTCAAACCTGAATCTAAATCATTTATATATATTATAAACAACAGAGGTCCCAGGACAGAGCCTTGAGGCACTCCACTTACAACATTTTCCCACTCTGACTTGATTCCATTTATACTAACTCTCTGTTTCCTTTGGTATAGCCATGCCCTAATCCAGCTTAATATAGCACCCCCAATACCATGAGACTCTATTTTTTTAATCAGTCTTTCATGTGGCACTGTATCAAAAGCTTTGCTAAAGTCAAGGTATACAACATCGCAATCCTTACCACTATCAACTGCCTCAACAATGCTAGAATAAAAAGATAACAAATTTGTTAAACATGAACGGCCATTTATAAAACCATGTTGCGACTCAATTATTAATTTATGTTTTTCAAGATGAAGACGAATTTTATTTGCTATTATAGATTCGAGTAACTTTCCCACAATAGACGTTAGGCTAATTGGTCGATAGTTAGACGCAAGTGATCTATCTCCTTTCTTAAAAACTGGTATCACATTAGCAACTTTCCAAAACTCTGGCACTCTGCCTGACTCTATTGATTTATTAAATATGGTTGACAGTGGGTCACAAAGCTCCTCTTTGCATTCTTTAAGCACCCTAGCAAACACTTCATCCGGCCCTGGGGATTTGTTTGGTTTGAGTTTTACTATTTGTTTAAGAACATCCTCCCTGGTAACTGCTAAACTCGTCAACCTGTCCTCGTCCCCACCCACATAGACTTGTTCGGCTGAAGGCATATTGTTAAGTTCCTCTTTAGTAAATACAGATACAAAATATTTATTAAAAATACTACTCATCTCTTCATCACTATCTGTTATTTGACCTGTCTCAGTTTTTAATGGACCTATCCTTTCCCTAGTCTTAGTACGATATAACTGAAAAAACCCTTTAGGATTTGTCTTTGCTTGCCCTGCTATGCGAACTTCATAGTTTCTTTTTGCTTTCCTTATCTCTTTTTTAACATTTCTAACCAGTTGTACGAATTCCTGTTCTAAAGTGACCTCCCCATTTTTAATCCTTTTGTACCAAGCTCTCTTTTTACCTATAAGGTTCTTCAAATTCTTTGTTATCCACTTTGGGTCATTAGTATACGATCTATTCAATTTGTATGGTATACTACGTTCCTGTGCTTTGTTTAGAATATTCTTAAATAATTTATATATTGAATCCACATCGAAATCCCCATTTAAGTCACCTATCGCTGGGTTCATGTCTCGCTCCAAGACCGGCCCACACCCCATACCCAAGCCATTCCAATCAATTTGACCCAAAAAATTTCTTAGGCTATTAAAATCAGCTTTTCGAAAATCTGGCACTTTAACAGAATTTTCTCCTACTGGTCTATTCCATTCTATGCTAAATCTGATTTCTTTGTGATCACTGCTCCCTAGCTCACTCCCTATTTCGATGTCATTAATTTGCGTTTCCCTGTTAGTTAACACTAAATCTAAAATATTATTTTCCCGTGTTGGTTCCTTAATGTGTTGCGTAAGAAAGCAATCGTCAATTAATTCTAGAAAATCTTCTGCTTCACTATTCCCTGTTTTGTTCAACCAGTTTATTCCGCTAAAATTAAAGTCACCCATGACATAAATACTGTTAGATCTAGATGCTCTAGATATTTCATCCCATAGATGCTTTGCTTCCATTCTGTCTAAATTTGGTGGCCTATATATTACTCCTATTATAATATTATTAGCTTTTTCGTTTAATTCAATCCAAATAGTTTCTGTGTGTGGCTCTGTTTTGATTCCCTCTTTGAGACTACATTTCAAATTGTCCCTAACATATATGGCTACTCCACCTCCTCGTCTAATATATCTATCTGTGTGAAATAGTTTAAATCCATATATTTGATATTCAGCTAATAGTTCTCTATTTTCTACATTCATCCACGTTTCGGTAAGTGCAATAATATCTATTTTTTCTGTGCAGACAAGAGCATTTAATTCGTTAATTTTATTTCTTAGACTTCTACTGTTAGTGTAATATACCCTAAGTGAATTGTTATTTTGCGGACCTTCTCTTTCCCTGATCGTTTTGCCAATTCCTTTCTCCCACAAACACATACTTTTATTACCTCCTTCCTCCAAATCAATTCCCATACCTCTAACTACTAACAGTTTAAACCCAAACAAACACCTCTAACCACTTCTTCTAGCGAGTTCGCAACAGCAACAACCCCAGCTCTCGATAGATGCACCCCATCACGAGCATACATTTCATTTCTTCCATAGAAGTGTTCCCAGTTGTCTATGAAAGATATTGCATTTGATTTGCAATATCTTTCCAGCCGGCAATTGACACCAAGTGCCCTCGATATCCATTCATTTCCCACTCCCTTTCTTGGAAGAATGCCACATATGATCGGGATTCCTCCCTTGCTCCTAACTAACTCTATGGCTGTTTTATACCTCTGAATCAGTTCCTCACTCCTGACTCGACCAACATCATTTCCTCCCACGCTAATGCAAATAATGGGATTGTTCCCATTACCAGCCATAATATCATTCATGTTGTTTATAATATCACCAATGCCAGCTCCGGGATAGCAAACCCTTAACCTGTTCCCCCTATCTCTAGCACAAAACGTTCTATCCAAATACCTTATCTGGGAATCTCCCACAACTAATGTTTGCTTAGGTACTTCCTTTACTTTCTGAGGGGCCTGCGCTTCCTTTCTCTTCGTTGCTTTCCCTTTTGCGCGATCCACAGTCTCTCCACAGCACTCGTCCTCCAAAACGTCAAATGAATTTGAAGTTGCTATGGCGTTTGAAGGCGGCTTTATCAAAGTCTTCTTAAGGCCCCTGTCTTTCGCAACTCTCCAAGACGAGGTCCCTTTACTGCTGGTCTCCTCCTTCGTTACTTCTCGTAGTTTTTTAAGCTGACGCACCTCCTCCCGCAGAGAGTCCAACTCTGTCCTCAGGGCTCCCACTAGAGTCACCAGTTCGCAATAGAATGTTCTAGAAGAACATATGTAAAAAAATGTCACACAAGGATGCGTGCACTCTAGATAAAAAAATGTTGCACTCAAGCGACATATGATCGCGAAAGTGTATACAATATAAATAAGTGTGTGTATATATATGTTTAAGTGTATATAGTATATAGTATAAAATGCGTTGAAAAAAATAAAAGATAGAAAAGGGGCGGAACATGGTAGAGAATTGTCAATATACAAGTTGGTCAACAAAAAGCATTGTTTAAAAATAGTAAGACATGGGTTGACATTTAGGGGTAAGGTAGGTTACATGGAGTTAATTAGGTAGTACTTAGTTTTCCTCTTAAACTGGTTGAGAGAGGTACAGCCTTTGACATGATTGGGAAGGTCATTCCACATTCTGGGTCCCTTGATTTGTAGAGCATTTCTAGTTTGATTAAGTCGTACTCTTGGAATATCAAATAGGTATTTGTTTCTGGTGTGGTGCCCATGGGTTCTGTTACAACCTTCTAAGAAGCTTTTAAGGTCAGGATTGACATTACAATTCAGAGTTTTAAATATATAGAGTACACATGAGAGGATGTGCAGTGACTTTATATCTAACATATTCAGAGATCTGAGTAAGGGTACCGAGTGCTGTCTGGGGCCAGAGTTAGATATTGTTCTAATAGAAGCTTTGTGTTGGGTAATTAGAGGACGTAAATGATTTTGGGTAGTAGAACCCCAAGCACAAATACCATAGTTGAGATAAGGATAGACGAGAGAGTAATAGAGCGTCATCAGGTCAGGGCGAGGAACATATCTGATCTTAGAAAGAATGCCAACAGTTTTAGAAACTTTTTTTTTGCTATATTTAGAATGTGTCCCTGGAAATTCAGCTTGTTATCGATGAGGACACCAAGGAATTTACCATCAACTTTACTACTGATTTGTATATTGTTTATTCTTAGACTAATTTCATTTGAGGATTTATTACCAAACAAAATATAGAAAGTCTTGTCAATATTAAGGGTGAGTTTGTTAGCAGTTAACCAAAGATGGACTTTATTTAGTTCAGTATTCATAGTGATATTTAGAGCAAGCGGGTCAGGACTGGAGAAAATGAAAGTTGTGTCATCAGCAAATAAGATTGGTTTGAAGTGTTGAGGGGCATTTGGAAGGTCACTGATGTAGACGAGAAAGAGGAGAGAGCCAAGTATGCTGCCCTGGGAAACAACAATGTTTATGGGTAGTGTCGGAGAAATGGAATTATTCACAGAAACACACTGGAGCCTGTCGGTAAGGTAAGACTGAAGGTATTGCAGGGAGTGACCTCTGACTCCATAATGATGTAATTTAAGAAGAAGGTTTTGGGGGTTGACTGTCAAAAGCCTTACGTAGGTCCACAAATAACCCAACAGGGAACTCATTTTTATTAAGAGCTGTATGTATCAAGTTAATCATACTAATTTTTATTTTATTGTTTTTTATTTATTTATATACAAGAAGGTACATTGGGTTTGAGAATACATAGCATAGTACAGTATTTACACTCTTGTAAAGCCACAAGTACGCGCAGCGTTTCGGGCAGGTCCTTAATCTAACAGATAATTTTAAGTAGGTAAATTCTATCAGAATTAATAAAATGATAACAAATACATTGCAAGAAAAAAAATGAGATGAGAGAGATTAGTAAGTATATTAAAGCACATTGGTATATTAAAGCTCTGATTGATTACATTGACGCACTAATAAGTGCATCATTAGTACTTTTAGTGGGTCTGAAACCATATTGGCAAGAGCTAAGTATATTGTGTTTGGCTAGATAAGAGTAAAACTGCTTGTAGATTAGTTTTTCAAATATTTTTGACAAGTTTGGCAGGATTGATATAGGTCTGTAGTTGTTAACATCAGTGAGATCACCACATCTGTGGACAGGGGTTACTCTCGCTTTTTTAGAATATCTGGAAAGGTTTGGAGTTCAAGTGACTTGTTGAAGAGCAATGCAATAGCAGGGGCTAAAGATCTGGAGGCTTTTTTGTAAATTAAAGTTGGTATCTCCTCAAGGGCACTAGACTTGGTTTTAAGGGAAAGGATTATCTCATTAACATCAGTGGAATTAGTAGGCTTTAGGTACAGAGACTGGATAGTTACCTGTAAGATAGTCCTGAACATCAGTACTGGAAGATGGAATATCATTTGCAAGGGATGACCCAATGGAAGAGAAGAACCTATTGAATTCAATAGCAGTATCAGAGGCTGTACGCCGACCATCGTTATTAGACAGCCCGCACTAGGTGACAAGGGGGGTTAATTATGTTCGACTCATTGAGAGAGATAATAAGGTGAGACAAACCACATTGGGAGAGGAAAGTGTTGAGGTTATCCTCATTAGCAATTGTAAACATTTTACCTTCTGAAGTCTTTCTCGCTTTAATCATGCCATCTCTAACGAAGCACTGATAAATGGCAGCTGGGTTTTGTTTACGGATTTGACGCAGGCGGTGGAGGAGTTGCTGTCTCTTTCTAGTCAAGCACTCGTTGATGTAGATTCCCTTTCGTTGGGATGCAGCATTCCGGACAAGATGCGATTTTATGGACTGGGAAGCTAGCTTGAGGCGAATTTTTTGCTGGTTTAGTCCTGATGGATTCTTTTTGCCTACTCTGTAGGCAGCAGTTTAGTTCATTTATAATGCACCCCATACCCATCTTGTGGGCGGTAGTGGAAAGGGTTACAAAGGCACATAATGGGCTCAGGGACTGAACCCCACAATTCATTTAGCTAAGCAAGTTACAATCTTGATGAGCTAATTACCAAATTCAAAATTTTCTACAAAAAGAACTACAACCACAAGTTTCAAATGAAATCATTTCTATGACACTTTTCTATCATATTAGCATATAATAAAAGGATCTGTTTCAGCGGATTTTTTAAAATGTTTAGTTTTACTAATACAAATTGTCAAAGTTCCATAACAAAGTTATGCAAATATATCATTGTTTATTACTATTATAAAATCAATAAATGAACTTAGGAAAAAAAGCTTGAAACAGATTTGTAGAAACAAACTCTACATATAAGGTGTAAGTTTCATGTAAATTGAATAAAACATTAAAGAGTTATAGGAACGTTTATGTTGCTTGTAAATAAGTAAAAAAAAATAAGTTTAAGTGCTGCCATCTGTGACTGAGGTTGACATCAACCAATTTCCTCCAAAATTGGCACCCTTACAGATAGGCTTATGTGCAGTCAGGTGTATAAGTCATGCAAATCGCTCGATAAACAAACAAGAAAAAAACTAAAAAAAAAAAAAAAAAAAAAAATCTTTAACTAAATTTGTTTTGGATAAAACTAATTATTAAATATTTTTATTATATGCTATTGTGATAGCTGAGAGTCAGACATTATTTCAGTTGACACTTGTGTTTGATGTTAATTTTTGACCATATTTGAAAATTTGACACATAATTCAATATTTTTTTTCTCCCTTCCTATTTATGCTACGATGCTGAGACTTGGACCAGATGAAATCCTTTTCATATACAACTCGTCAAAAAAGTTTGATTGAAATCGAACTAGTTTTCATTTATTGTATATTTTTGCCATATTTGGAACTGATGCTCCTTAAAACAAAGTCTAGTGCCCTTGCTGAGATCCTAACTCTAATTTACAAAAAAAGATTATTGATTATTGACCGACTTGTTTAACTGCTGATATCTGCCATGTATTAACTTTTAAGAAAATTGTAATCTTCTGTTTATTTAGTTAAAATTCCTTTTGCTGCCGTTGTATTTTTTGCTGTTCTATCCATCATGAAATTATCATTTTATTTTTTTTTTTTCAATTAAATTTATGATTTTGATTTCAATTAGTATTAAGTTTTAGTCTAAGTTTTTCCCCACACCTTGGCCGAAATGCTGTGCGTATTAGCAGCTTCAGGCATTGTATGTACTAGCTCTACCTATTAATCCGATATTATGCTTGTAACTCATTTTCAATGTATGTACCTTTACCTGAATAAATATCTTATCTTTTCTTATCTAACAAATGAGGCCTGCACTCACATACCACATTTACTAGACCAGCTACCAGAAATACAAATCCTAAACAAGAATGAACCTACCTACATCCAAGGAGGTAGATTATACCTTACCTTCGTTTCAGCCTCCCCAAGAGATGCAGCAACATGGTCAGTTGAGGCCACACTCACAAGCGACCACTATGGGGTTCAAATTGATCTAAAGTTAGACGAACCCACCCCTCCTCCACCAGAAGCCTGGAACTTCGCTTCAGCAAAATAGTACCGATTTCAAAACCATCTCAGAGTGGCATAGAAACTATCTTGTTCCTGAAGACATTAATTAGGCAGAATAAGATTTTATCAAGGGGTCATATTACCAAAAAATGCGATAAATGAAAACTGGTTCGATTTCAAACTTTTTTGACTAGTAGTATGTAAAATTTGGTTCAACTGGTCCAAGTCTCAGCATCGTAGCAAAATAGGAAGGGAGAAAAAAAATGTTGAATTATGCGTTGAAAATTTTCCAAAATGGTCAAAAATTAACATCAAACAATAGTGTCAACTGAAATCATGTCTATGACTCTAAGCTATCATAATAGCATATAATAAAGTATTTTAATATTTAGTTTTATGCAAAAAAAAAAAAAAAAAAAAAATTAGATTTTTATATTTTTTTATCGATTTTTTTCATATTTTTTATCAGCCGATTTGCATGAAACTTATACACCTTACAAAACATAAGAATATCTGTAAGGATGCAAATTTTTGGAAGAAATTGGTTGAAGTCAACTTCAACCACAGGAGGCAGAATCTTTGATCTTATTTATTGTCAATTAACATAAAATTACTTCACAGCTTTCATTTTTTTTTCAATTTAAATTAAATTTACATCTTATATGTAGAGTTTACGTCCTACAGACTGTAGTAAGCACTTTTTTTCTAGGTTCATTTATTGATTTCATACTTCATTTTCAAACATGAAATATTGGCATATATTTTTGGGGAACTTTGATTACATGTATTAGTAAAACTAAGCATATTTTGGATAATCCTTACAATACAAATCCTTTATTATATGCTAATGTATTGGATGAGTGTCATAGAAATTATTTAATTTGAAACTTGTGGTTTGTGAAATTTATTGAAAATGTGTAAAATTCGTTGGAAAAAAACAAAAAAAACAATAACTCCCTTTCTATTTAGGGTGCGATACTGAAACATAGAACAGTTGCAGTCCTCCTTACATACAACTAGTAAAAAAAGTTTAGTTGACATTAAGCAATTGAAAGTGCAGCCAACCACTCAATTCCACTGAAAAAATAGTCCACCAGACTACAAAGATCAGTGGTACTATTGTGAACGTGTCAAAGAACTCAATCATAGACTCAACAGCACAAGGAAGCTATACAAAAAGCAACCAAGTGACCGCAACAGGACCTTACTTTGTGAGGCCAAGGAACATGTGCATCAAGAGACGAGGATAATCAAAGAACAAAAGTGGCTGGAATGGTGTTCACATCTGAAAGAATACACCTCTCTTAAGAGATGTGGCAGCAAATCCACAGAGCCAAAGGAAATAAAACACCTAAAGCCTCACACCCAAAGGATCCTCAACAGGAAGCCAAAATGCTGGCAACCAAATTTGCAGCCAGTAATCAGCTTGCACCAGATGTACTAGCAGTGCAGACAGGATTAGTGGAAGAAAGGGGGCACAGAATCCTTACAGCATGTGCAGAAGTCTCTGACATGACTTAAACAGAGCTGTGTATTCCTACTTAGTGCTAGGTGAACAGAGGCATTAGGTAAAAGGAAATGTGCCCAACCATTACTGTCCCGCCCAGGATTCAAATCCGGAATCCTCGATTGTGCATCACGAACGAACCCAACTGTACTACCGGGACCCGAAGTTAAACATGAACTGATCTGAGTGTGAACTCTGATGTTTATTATGCACCTTGCCTAACATCACAAGTTATATAGACTAGCTATGTATTCTACATTACAGGCCAGCACTGAATAAGTAACCAGCTGTATGCTTTTGATGATAGTTACTACATGTGTCCCCTGAATGAATATGACCACCAAAGTGTCAGGAGTAAGGTTAATTAGCTGAGCAAGCATCAAGAGTTCTTGTTTTCTTAAATAGTAACTGTAGCACATCTACCCAATCATGTAATTTTATTCCACAAACATTAGTTCTTGCTTTATACTCCAGCATTAGATTTAACATTTCAACAAATTCTCCTATACACTAATGACCTTAATAAAAGCTTACCCCATGGATATTACCAAAAGGGAGGTAATTTATGCAGCAGATCTAATTCAGTTAATTAATCCTCCATCATATCTGAGAGACTGGATAAAGTATC
The DNA here is from genome assembly GCF_040958095.1 of Procambarus clarkii. Taxonomy (NCBI): domain Eukaryota; kingdom Metazoa; phylum Arthropoda; class Malacostraca; order Decapoda; family Cambaridae; genus Procambarus; species Procambarus clarkii. Next base: position 32,493,756 of record NC_091160.1, read on the forward strand.
AGTAGCACCTGAAGGAACATATGAACTAACAGAATCTGTGTTAAATTTAGCTAAGCTTACCCTTCTAGGCATCAAAAGAGCAGCAATGCGAGCACTAATATTACTAATACTGCTGTCTATATCATCTAGACCCCGTGGAGAGGATCCTCTGCTCTCATTGCAATTTTCAGAATTTAAAGACTTCTCATTGGAAGGTACATCTTTAGCAAGCTTTTCTAAAAAATCAGGCAACATGGCTCTTTTCCCGTGATTTAGTGTGTCATTATTCATTTGATACTTTTTTAACATTACTTTGCTTTCCTTAATCTTTATAGTGGAATTATCTACCAAACCCACTCCATTACATGAAATGGGTATCTTTTCGCCACATATTTTTTTACCGATTATATCAGTCATGCTGCATTTTCTGGAGCTTTCTATGTAATTTTCAGCAACACTTTCAAACAAACTTAGATTACCTACACTAATACTGTTCTCTGCAGACTCTGCTATATTTTTTACACACACTGGGACAGATTCATCACATATATCAGATTCCTCTGTAACTAACAATTCTTTTTTTGAATCATTAATTTGGCTGTCATTTCTCATAAAAAGATCTACATGCCTTCCTTTTAAAACTTCTTTGAATACTTCAGCAGAAAGATCAAGGGTATCACTAACTTCAGATACCTGTGAACAATGGGTATCAACATCAAATTTCAAATCATTGGTAACAATGTAGCTGGTGTTCACATTTTTTGGGCTATATTGCACGTTTTTACAAGTTATATGTTGGTGTGATTCAACTGTTGTTACTTCAATTTTTTTATCCTCTTGTGGGAGCTCCTTGTGAACTGTGTATGTGAGACCCTTGTCTTGAGTAGGATCCCTCACAATAGATTCAGAGCCGATATATATCCCACTTTTAGAATAAATTTCTTTCAACTTAATATCTCGAATTTTATTAGGCTTTTGTTCTTTGCTCTGAAGCTTTGGTTCAATGAGAGAAACAGGAACAGACAAAGAGGGAGAGGTCCTTTGCCTGTCAACACTTATTTCAATTCTTGAATCATATTTATTTAGAATATTTTGCTTCTCCATTGTGTTAAATACACTACTTGACTGTGAATCTGTAGACATTTCAAAGTCTTCTTCATAATTCTCAGTAGGATCATTTTTAATACATGAATAAAATTCAGTCACATCAATATCACAACTTAGATTTTTATTAAATTCACTTATTTTTTCTTTCCCATTTTTTATCACACCATTATTTTTTTCTAAATAATCTTTGGCCATTTCTTGACTTTCATGTCTGAAATGTTGTTCTATTTCATTATGGTGCTCACCTCTATGTACAGGATTCACAAGGTCATGAGATGAATATTTTAAAGAAATATCTTCAGCATTCTGTACATATCCACATCCGACTTCTATAGTTTGACAACCAACTGATAGCATGCTGCATGCATGAGCTTTTACAAATTTCCTTCGTCGACTTTTTATCATTTCATCACGAAAACTTTCATCCAGATGTTTCAATCTTTGCTTCATTTGGTACTCAACCTCTGTATGCAGTTGGTGTGCAAGCTGGGAATCTAGTTTTGCTCTACGAAGGAGAGACGTTCGACTGAGTTTAGGGCAAGGAACATGATTGCATTGCTTAAGTATGACAATAGGAGTTGTACGCAACCAACCACGAGGATAAGTGAAAGGTTTCTTTTGTTTTACCTTGGCTTTATGATGAATGACCACTGATGAATCTTTAACTGATATCAGTGATTTTGGATGAATAGTTTCAACATGGCAACGCTTTATTTTATTCTCTATTTGTATTGACTGTTGTTTATGGTGGGCCGCAATTTCTGGTTTTTCCCAATTGCAGTGTTCAGAGTCAGTCTGTGGCATAACACATTCCCCAGCATTTTTCATCTTCTCATTCCACAACCTTTCAGCCTCTACATCATGACCAAAGTACAAAATTGGAGCAGGTTTTCCAGATTCAAATTTCCTTCTGTGATTAGTTACCAAGGTATTCCAGTTACCAGAATTTTTTTCTATTACAGGTATATTACTTTTAAAATCTGATTTTTTTAGAGGCAGTAGTTCTGAGCAATGATGGTAAATGTGGTGTCTTTTGGAATGAGAGTCACAGAATTCCTGATCACATGTATATGACTGCTCAAACTTTAAATTTTGTTTCTTATCTATACTGTTATTCTCTACGGTATCCTTAGTGGTTTGTAGAAGGTTAAGAGTCTTGTACTTAGTCTTATTAAAACATGATTCTTCAAAGCCTTTTGAAGAGTCACACTCTTGTTCATGAATGGCTGCAGACATTGCCATTATATTCCTACATGCTTTTACTGAAGGAACAACTTCAGGAATATAATCCCTCTTGAGGTTCTTACTTTGAGTGTTACCTTCAACATGAAGTATAACGTCTTCCCCTAAACTCCTACATGATACCGAGACTGTAAGGTGAGCAACTAGTTCTACTTTATCATTATAAACATGGAGTTTTCCCCTCTCAGTAGCTGCTGCAGCTTATCCAGGTCTGAACTTGTGAAATAAGTCTCACTTCTACCAAATACAGCAGGAGGGACACAGGTCATTTAATATTACAATCCTAATGTTACTCTCAGTTGCAGCAGCTTCACTCGAAGCTGTAAGAACGCAGGATTTCCCTCGTTGAAACACAAATTTACCACCTTCACAGTTGTTTTCTTCGACTTCCAGAGGTAGAAATTGTTGGCTATGTTGAACATAGTGATGATTCTTTATGCACTCCGTAGTGAAGGAAAGGGATGTATACAAGTGGCCCAACTGACACCTGGAAAATTATTACAGTTCATGAACATATGGTATTACAATTGTAAATATCACAGAGGGTGAAAAGTCAGTATGTAATTATCAAATGATGATGCCAAGCCTGGAAGACTATTATTGGTGCTTACAGTACTAGCATACCTAGCTAAGTACCACCATGGCCAAAATCAATTTAAGTGTATCAATGTATTTCTCTAACCCTCTATTTTGTCAGGAATAATAACTAAATGTACACACACTATGGGTTGAAAATCCCATTGTCCTAACATGCACACTAGTGATGGGACGATTAATCGTAATCAGTATCGAGAATTGGAAGAATTTAGCATTTTTCAGTAATTGGAATCAGTATTAGAATCTAGATAAATTTATTATTTCTGATTCTTAAAAAATTATTCTTTACCATTTAATAACAAAATTAATTATGGTACAATATATTCACCCAATAGAAACAGAATGCAAGCAGAGCCAGGAGATATGCTCTAAATACTAGTGACTTTAGGCAATGTACAGTACTTGCCTACCAATGAATCCAACAATCTGTTGTATCTTTGTAAGTATTGTATGTACTTTTGCCAAAATAAAATTTGTATGTTTATTACAATTTAAGTCTTGTGTTTACAATATGAAAAAATATTCTTATTCACTTGTACTTGCATTATGTAAGTTAAAGATTGCTTTTTCAATAAAAAACACAAATTAATTTAGTTTTAATTGAATTACTACTGTAATTTAATTTTCAATTAAAAAATGATTAAGCATTTTATTGTATTGAAAATTGTATCTAATATGTACACCTGTGATGGGTAAAGGAATGTTTTCAATGTGTCTTATTTTCTTGTGTTTCGCAAATGTGCCAACCCGGTCGGCCGAGGGGACAGCACGCTGGACTTGTGATCCTGTGGTCCTGGGTTCGATCCCAGGCGCCGGCAAGAAACAATGGGCAGAGTTTCTTTCACCCTATGCCCCTGTTACCTAGCAGTAAAATAGGTACCTGGGTGTTAGTCAGCTGTCACGGGCTGCTTCCTGGGGGTGGAGGCCTGGTCGAGGACCGGGCCGCGGGGACACTAAAAAAAAGCCCCGAAATCATCTCAAGATAACCTCTCAAGATAACCCACCTATTAAGGGGTGTGGTGGTGCATCAGCCAACATGTGATGATGTTAGTACATCATAAGATTGAAAACTCTCATTCATTTGGGGGAGCCGGTCGGCCGAGCGGATAGCACGCTGGACTTGTGATCCTGTGGTCCTGGGTTCGATCCCAGGCGCCGGCGAGAAACAATGGGCAGAGTTTCTTTCACCCTATGCCCCTGTTACCTAGCAGTAAAATAGGTACCTGGGTGTTAGTCAGCTGTCACGGGCTGCTTCTTGGGGGTGGAGGCCTGGTCGAGGACCGGGCCGCGGGGACACTAAAAAAAAGCCCCGAAATCATCTCAAGATAACCTCTCAAGATAACCCACCTATTAAGGGGTGTGGTGGTGCATCAGCCAACATGTGATGATGTTAGTACATCATAAGATTGAAAACTCTCATTCATACAAAGGCAGGCCATTCTCTTGTTATAATGGTCCATGTATAAGAGCCAATCAATTTCTAATTGGATTAATTTAATTAATTAATTCAAATGAATTTTTAATTAATTAAAACCCCTCATTACTGGTTCGTCGATTCGGGTGAGAAAATCTAGCCTGAAAAGTTTGCGTCGAAACCGGAGATTCGTTGAACTGAGGTTCACTGAATCGGGGGTCCACTGTAATGATAACATGACAACGACCACAGTCTGAACACAAGACTGAGGTACAGTAATAATATAAAAAAGTACCACAGTCTCGTACACAAGACAAGGCTGCCCCGGGAACACAAGACCAGGAGACATGACCACCACCCACAATTTCTCAAGTGAACAGAAGATTGATAAATCAATGCAATTGGTACACCCATAATGATAAAAAACATAAGAACTTAAGAACAAAGGTAACTACAGAAGGCCTATTGGCCCATACGAAGCAGCTCCTATTTATCACCACCCAATCCCACTCATATACATGTCCAACACACGCTTGAAACAATCGAGGGACACCACCTTACACGGTAATTGGTTAAATAAATCCACAACCCTGCCACCGAACCGGCATCCACCCAAGTCTCTCCCAAATCTAAACCTATCCATCCCATACCCATTGTTTCGTGGGAAAACAGAGTACCCATAGGAGCCACAGAGACATTAGAAAGAACTTGTCCGGATGCAGAGTAGTAAGGGAATGCAGGAGGCAGTGATGAGGTAAGAGGCTGCAAACGTAGAGACGCAACAGCTCAAGAAGCTCAGGAATGTGTACTTCATACATACAGGGTGTGATACAAATATTGATGAATTTATAGATAGAGCTAGTACATACAATACCTAAAGCCACTATTACGCAAAGCGTTTCGGGCAGTAACAGTTTCATAACCCACACCTGAGACATGTCACACATAAGTGAACGACTAAGCTACCAGTAAGAACAATGGTGCAATAACTAAGGAAAAATACCCCCAAAAGTGGGAAAGGAATGACGAACCATCACCCGCCTGGCCGCCATATGCAATGAGTGGATGACAACAAACCACAGCTGTGGACCCACGACCGGTGCGCCGCCCTGGTGGCCAGTCGCGGCAACACAAGTCTGTATATTTTATTTTATTTTATTTTATTTATATATATACAAGAAGGTACATTGGGTTTGTGAGAATACATTGGATAGTACAGTAATTACATTCTTGTAAAGCCACTAGTACGCGCAGCGTTTCGGGCAGGTCCTTAATCTAGCAGATAATTTTAAGTAGGTAAGTTCAATCAGAATTGATAAATGAAAGATACATTACAAGAGAAAAATGAGATGAGAGAGATAAGTAAGTATATTAAAGCACATTGTTATATTAAAGCTCTGATTGATTACATTGACAGCTTGATTAGTAATTTAAACAAGATTAATAGACACCATACAGCAGATTGACAGCACATATAAGACAGCAATATGATCACAATGGTCAAGATGTTCAGAATGGGTACATAAAGATTGGGAGACTGGGTAGCAAAAGATACAGATAAACAAGATTTATAAACACCATACAATAGAATGGCAGCACATATAATAAAAGAAAACAGCAATGATCTCAATGGTAAAGATGTTCAAATTGGGAACAAAAAGGTTGGGAGATTGGGTAGCAATAGATACAGTGCAATTTTAAGGCAAAAAGAGAAAAACTATGAAGATGAAATTAGGTACTTTTTAGTATTGATTTTGAATGATGTAAAAGTTGGACAGCTTTTCAATTCAGTAGGGAGTGAATTCCATAAACTGGGTCCCTTTATTTGCATAGAGTGTTTACACAAATTAAGTTTAACTCTGGAGATATCGAAGAGATATTTATTTCTGGTGTGGTGATAATGGGTCCTATTACATCTGTCCAGGAAGAGTTTCAGACAAGGATTTGCATTTAAGAACAGGGTTTTGTAAATGTAGTTGACACAAGAGAATTTGTGGAGTGAGATTATGTTTAGCATGTTTAGGGAGTTAAACAAGGGGGCTGTGTGTTGTGTGAAAGCAGAATTTGATATTATTCTGATAGCAGATTTTTGCTGGGTGATGATGGACTTGAGGTGGTTTGCAGTGGTTGAACCCCATGCACAGATACCATAGTTGAGATAGGGATAGATTAGTGCATAATATAGAGAGATGAGAGCAGAGTTAGGAACATAATATCTGATTTTGGAGAGTATACCAACTGTTTTAGAGACTTTCTTAGTTATGTGTTGTATGTGGGTACTGAAGTTGAGTCTCTTGTCTAGGAATATGCCAAGAAACTTTCCATCATTTTTATTGCTAATGTTTACATTGTCAATCTGAAGCTGAATTGCATTTGTAGATTTGCTTCCAAATAGGATGTAGTAGGTCTTTTCTATGTTAAGTGTTAGTTTGTTGGTTGACATCCATAAGTGGACTTTTTTTAGTTCATTATTAACAACATCATTTAGTGTATGTGGGTTGGGGTTGGAGTAAATGAGGGTAGTATCATCAGCAAACAAAATAGGTTTCAGAATGTTAGAGACATTAGGCAGATCATTAATGTATATAAGAAATAGTAGGGGTCCCAAGATGCTGCCCTGAGGCACTCCAACGGTTATTGGTAGAATGGGAGAGATTATATTATTGATGGCTACACATTGGTGTCTATCACTAAGATAGGATTGAATATAGTCCAGTGCATGGCCTCGGATTCCATAATGATGGAGTTTACATAAGAGGTAATCGTGATTAACAGTATCAAAGGCCTTTCTCAGGTCAATGAAGAGTCCAATTGGAAACTTATTTTTGTCAAGGGCAGAGTAAATTATATCAAGGAGACTAATAATTGCATCGTTGGTACTCTTTTGAGAGCGGAAGCCAAACTGACAGGGGCTAAGAATGTCGAATTTTACGAGATAGGAGTAGAGCTGTTTGTAGATAATTTTTTCAAATATTTTTGATAGTATGGGTAGGTTCGATATTGGTCTGTAGTTGTTTATGTCTGACGGATTACCTCCTCTATGAACTGGCGTTACTCTTGCGTTTTTAAGGATATCAGGGAAGGTATGACACTCAAGGGATTTGTTGAACAGCAGAGCTATAGGTGGTGCAAGGGCATGGGAGGCGCTCTTGTATACAATGGATGGGATTTCACTGATGTTCCCAGCTTTGGTTTTTAGTGAGTGTATGATGGACACAACATCTGACGGGCTGACTGGTGAGAGGAGAAGAGAGTTTGGATAGCTGCCTGAGAGATATGTGTTGATATGTGTCTGAGTCTGTGGGATTTTACTTGCAAGGTTAGCACCAATCGATGAAAAGAAGCTATTAAATTCATTCGCCATTTCTAAGTCAGATGACAGTGTAAGGCCATCCTTAGAGAGTGTTATCTGGTTGTGGGAGTGTTGTTTAGTTCCCAGGATGTTAGAGATGGTATTCCATGTGCTTTTCATGTTGCCTTTTGCTTCTTTGAATCTAGTCTCATAATATGAAAGTTTTGCTTTTCTTATGATACTGGTGAGCACTGATGAGTACCTTTTAACTACTTCCATTGAAATTAGGCCACTCCTAAATTTCTTTTCGTATTCATGTTTTTTGTTGATTGATTTAATTATGCCACTTGTGAGCCACGGGTTATTTTTTCTTTTATCAGTTACTTGTTTGGTAAGGAGGGGACAGTGAGTGTTGTAGAGGCTTAGAGTTTTGGAGAGAAAGAGGTTAGTTGATGAGTTTATATCCTGTGAATTATTAAATTCAGATTCCCAGTTAATATTGCAACCCGTTCTCGCAAATTCGTAAAGTCAATATTGACTTATTAACTACGTGTATAGGTGATATACTAAACATAATAGATACCCCTAAAAATATTCATAGAAAGCACCGACCTTACCTAACCTTGTTAGTATCTTAAGATAAGCATCTTATTGCTTCGTAATTACAATTATTACTTAACCTATACCTATTATAGGTTAGGTAATAATTGTAATTACGAAGCAATAAGATGCTTATCTTAAGATACTAACAAGGTTAGGTAAGGTCGGTGTTTTCTATGAATCTTTTTAAGGGTATCTATTATGTTAAGTATGTCACCTATGCACATATTTAATAAGTCAATATTGACTTATTAAATTTGCGAGAACGGGTTGTAATATTGTGAAGTGCATTAGAGAGATTGCCTAAAGCTGATTCACTATGTAGCCTGAATGAAAGTTTTTTGGTTTCTGGTGGTGATGTGTCAATGTTTGCTATGAGGAAAGTAGGATAGTGGTCAGTTGTTCTGTCATAAATTACCCCAGATGTAAGGGGAGCTGTTATATTAGTCCATAGGTGATCCAGGGTAGTGGCAGATGTTTGAGTGACTCGGGTGGGCTTGGTGATTGTGGGGATAAGCATACAGGAGTGCATGCTGTTACGGAAATAGTCAACTTGAGGGTTGTTTTGAAGACCCAGGTCAATATTGAAATCACCTCCCAGAATAATGTGATTTTTGTTGAGATTGTTATTTATGATAAGATTCCTTACATTGTCAGAGAATAAAGCTATGTTGGTATAGCAAAATCTTGCCAAAAATAATTATTTATTTATTTATTTATTTACATATAAACAAGAAGGTACATTGGATTTGTGAGGATACATAGCATGGTATTTACATTCTTGTAAAGCCACTAGTACGCACAGCGTTTCAGGCAGGTCCTTAATGTAATATATTTTTAAGTAGGAAAATTCTAGCAGAATTTATAAAATAATAACAGGTACATTGCAAGAAAAAAATGAGATGAGAGAGATTATAGTAGGTATATTAAGTACATAAGTTGCTCTGATTGCATTGACAGCTTGATTGGTAATTTACAAGAATGTAACAACTCTTGTATATATCTAAAAAAAAAATTAACAAAGATTAATTAGGCACAAATCCATCCTCCGAAATGACAGTACGGTTTAATACTAAGCGTAATAAGTACATTTCCTGACTGTCATACATAGTACATAATCGTACTTATGGGGCTGTATACTTTACAAAATCTCTATTGGTCTCAATGGACATAACAAAGGAGATATTAATAGGGTATTAAAAGTATCAACACAAGACAAACACGAAACAATGGGTATAAATTCGATAAGTTTAGATTTAGGAAAGACTTTGGTAAATACTGGTTCTGTAACAGGGTTAGAGTATCTTGAGATGATTTCCGGGCTTTAGTGTCCCCGCGGCCCGGTCCTCGACCAGGCCTCCACCCCCAGGAAGCAACCCGTGACAGCTGACTAACACCCTAGTACCTATTTTACCGCTAGGTAACAGGGGCATAGGGTGAAAGAAACTCTGCCCATTGTTTCTCGCCGGCGCCTGGGATCGAACCCAGGATCACAAGTCCAGTGTGCTGTCCGCTCGGCCGACCGGCTCGACCGGGTTGTTGATTTGTGGAACCAATTACCGCGTAACGTGGTGGAGGTGGGGTCCCTCGAGTGTTTCAAGCCTGGGTTGGACATGTATATCAATAGGCCTTCTGCAGTTACCTTGTTCTTATGTTCTTATGCCTGGGGACTATTCAGGCTTGTCCGCACTTATGTTCTTATGTATATTATGGATGGTATTTCACTAATATTCCCAGCTTTGGTTTTTTGTGAGTGAATGGTGGACACAACATCTGTAGGGCTTATTGATGAGAGGAGAAGAGAGTTTGGGTAGCTTGCCTGAAAGATATGTGGTAAGATGTGTCTGAGTCTGGGATTTTTCGGGCATACTTTATGCACTAGCTCTATCTAGTAATTCAACATTATGTTTGTAACTCATTTTGAATGTATGTACTTTTACCTGAATAAATATTGTCTTATTTAAATTTCGCAAAATACACTTCGTACTCATAGTTGCCACAAATATGGAAGAAACTCCACAAATTTGCTAGATTAATTTTTTTATTTAACAAACTTAGGTTTACACAGCAATATGCTGCTACCCTATTCTATATGAGAGATTACACAGTATAGATAAAAAATTAGCTGCAAGTTCATCTAATATTCTTATCTCACATGATGGTTAGTCATACATGGAGTCAAGGGAGCAAATACCAGCCAAAATACAAAAACAAATCAATTCTGACTAAAAAAGTAGCTATAAGTTCATCTAATTTTCCATCTCACAGGATGGTTAGTCATATATAGAATCAGGGGATAAAAAACCTGCCTTAATACAAAAACAAATCAACTCTGAAGAAAGCTAAATTAAACGCATTTTCTATAGGCAAGATTAATCTTATAGCTACTGTTCTGCATTTTTTTATTTATGAAAATACATGTTACTATATTTTATTTTTTAGATGTATATTAGATATAACTTATATGATACACAAAATCGATCATATGATTCAACTATATCACCTGTACCCGGCTTTCTGATTGGCTAGCAGTGGCGAATCGCAGAGAAGGTTACAAATTGTCATACATACAGTCCTAAGGGGAAGGAAAGGCGGACTGTGATTGGATGGAGGAGGAGAAATGTCACTATCTGTGCCAATCACGAGGCCCGACACAGGGTGACCATCACGGGACACAGCTGGCTCCTGCACTTGCGCTCCAGACCTCCACTTGACTACAAGTCTTACTTGCTCTTGTTCCCCGATTGTTGCTAAACTCTCTGAAGATGTCTACCCCGGAAGAGGCCCCGATGTACTCCCCTTTCTTCGGCGTGATGGGCGCCGCCTCCGCCATGATATTTAGCGGTAAGTGTAGTATAATATTACTCCAGACGGGCCACACTAATGGTGGCTCGCTATTGATTGTCGACCATGTCTCGGGAACCTTTTGACCTGCAGCTTATTGTACAACTATGTTGTTAGTATGCATGTAGCACCATTGTTAGCCATATATGTGAAAATGGGACTAGTTGGCAGGACACCTGTTGGTGTGGGGCTTCCTGGAGGCCGCTATTGGGAGTCGAACCCGGGCTGGGGGAGCCCTGGCCGCCACGCCATAATGTAACTCCTCGGGTTTTGTTAGAGTAGGTGAGAGAGTATCGGTGGTGGTTGACGGTGTGCCAGGGGCTAATAGGACACTTTCTTGCCAGGTGCTTGGCAGCTTGACGGTAGTGGTCAGCTCTGCCCGTAACGCTGAGCATACTTGTGGCTTTACAAGATTGTAAATACTATGCTATGTATTCTCTCTAACCCAATGTACCTTCTTGTATATAAATAGTGTGCTGAGTAGCATGCTCTTTGGTAGTCTGTTGAGTGATGAAGATTGACCCACTCAGGAGGTGGCACGGGCATGAGTAGCCCGTAAAGTACAGTTGATTAACGAGGCTGTTTGTGTGGCCGGGGCGGTAGGAATCACTGAACATTAGTTACGTCTTACTTTGACCTTCTAGATACTGTAAATTTTAATTCCTCTTGTTGGGAACAGGTGAATGGCAATGGTCCCAATCATGTCCTGAATGGTGATCGAACTCGGGATCAAGTTAAAGTAAGTTTGAGGTGATAAAAATGTCTCAAAATGAGAGTAGCTTAGGCTGTTTCTACCTGTATCAATTTAAGGTCTCTGAAGGGGCTTAAAAATCCACGCAGTACACCTATATTAATCACATTTTACATTTCACATTCTCATGTTAGAGACGGTATACTGTGATCTTATTCATTGTGCTCCACTTGTCATTTCTTGTTTTGGTAAAGGTAGACTGAATAAGTTGAACAAAGTACAAAATGAACCCATGATAATCTTAGTATGCCCAAGGGAAGGGAATTACCAGGGGGAAAGTGCCAAGCCATTATGACTATATAGCACTTGGAAGGGATCAGGATAAGGATTTGGGATGGGATGGGGGGGAGGAATGGTGCCCAGCTATTATTTAGACGGTCGAGGATTGAACCACCGACCGGCGTGAAATGAGACCGTTGCTCTACCGTCCAGCCGAAGTGGTTGGGCTTAGGATGCCGAAGAAATGCCATGATTGAGATAATGAGTATGGAATTGATCTTAGAGTATTAAGGATAGAATTTTGGAGAAATTGAAGCTTTGGTTATTAGATTAATGAGGTAATTATCATTATTGAGATTAATAACTAATGAATTAATCAGCACTTCAAAAGGTGGGAAGAAATGAACAATGCATGTTAAAGTATAAGAGCAAACCTTATCTTCTAATGCAGGGGTCTCCAAACTTTTCAATGTAAGTCCCACATTATATATTTCCCATATTTATGCGGGCCGGAGGAATAAAAAATGAAATTGCTATTTTGTATAACTAAGATAAAGGTATTGTCAAAGTACAGAGAAAAGAATATTGTACAGTGTTTGTGCTCCCTGAAACGGAAGCAGCGAAGCCCCACTCGCCCTCCATCCCCACAATATACAGTTATACACAACTGATTGGTTGTAATGCACAACACATACCTACCAGTATTAGTATCTGTGCGTCACACTATCGAGAGAGGAAAACTGACTCGGGTTGAGCGCCACCAGTCAGCAGCCCCAGCTTTGAATAATTCTGCGATGCCATTCGTACGATAATTATTTTTTCAAGGCCACCACACAGGGATTTGTTTGGAGGGCCGGATGAAATTATGTGGCGGGCCGGATGTGGCCCGCGGGCCATAGTTTGGAGACCCCTGTTCTAATGTTACAAAGTATAACTTTCAGAAACAAGTTTGATAGTAAATAAGACCTGGGTATGATACTGTACTGGCTAATGATCTAAGAGCCAAGCATATCCCATGTCCTCGATAGTCGGTACATAGCACACATTACTAGTTATGACTCGTATCTTTAATAAATCACTTATATATGTAATGTGTACTCCTTAACAGCCCTAGGTGCAGCATATGGCACTGCCAAGTCTGGAGTGGGTATTTCTGCCATGTCTGTAATGCGACCTGAGCTCATCATGAAGTGCATTATTCCTGTGGTCATGGCCGGTATCATTGCCATCTACGGTCTGGTGGTGGCTGTACTAATTGCTGGTAAACTAAATCCAGCAGATAAGGGCTACTCACTTTATCAGTAAGTTTTTTATTTTTGGTTCATATAACAATTAAACTATTTTTTCTATATCTACTGTAACATGCATAACTCTAGTGTTATATTTTTAGATTTCTAAAAAAGTAATATTTTTAGGTATACAATGGCATCTTTGCCACTGTGACTCGAAACAGGTGGAAAGTTTCTCGTACAGTGGTACGTCCATTTACAAATTTAATCCATTCCCAGAGACGGGTCGTGACTCGAAAATTCGTAACTCGAAACAAATTTTCCCGTAAGAAATAATGTAAATTGAATTAATCCGTTCCACACTCTCAAAAATATTTTTGATACATTTCATACATAATACACACATTTTGTACCTATAGTATGCTCAAATTACAACCATTCCCAAGTTATTTGAAGGAAACTTAATGCATTATGATAACTTTGTAAACGGTTACTAAAGTATTATACTGTCGAGTGTAATTTATAGCCACTAAGTGGCTCCCAGAATTGAAGGACAAGAGCTACGAGAAGAGGTTAGAGGCATTAAATATGCAAAAACTAGAAGATAGAAGAGGTGATATGATCACTATGTACAAAATAACAGGAATCGATAAAATTGATAGGGAAGAATTCCCGAGACCCGGAACTTAAAGAAAAAATGAAAGAATGTTGGCAGTGCAGCTTCATGTCAGGTTGCTACACCCTTCATCAATCTGACTTTTCCTTATGTTAAAGGCCTATTTAATCTTGACGTAATGTTCAGGGTTCTACGATCAGTAAACCCCCACTAACATTTCTAATTTCCTTCACAATACAAACACTTCTTTCCTCCATGATAGCTTGTACAATGATCAGCACTAGCACTATAATCATTACAAATCACTTGATATTTTCATCACATTTAGTAGCTTGTTGAAGCATATTTCCTTAAATTGACACACTTTTCCAGGATGAATACTGATGAAAGTATTGCTAATTTGCATAATGACCCCTAGTGTGATTCCCTTCCCACCACTAGCAGTAAGATAATTATCACCACACTTTCAGCAGAATCAAATATTGTAGCATTCAGTCACACCCAGTCACTCCTCAGTCATGCTTTCCTTGCTGTTAGAACAGTATCATATTCTGAGGGGTAATATTAGCTAATTACTAGTCATGTATTCCTCATCACTAAAATCTACCAGGTTCTAAAAATCTACCAAGGCCTTGTAATTTTGAATGGGGTCAGTGGTCCCTAATGTGGTTGCATGACTGAAAGGTGATGCTCCTTCTAAGTCAGATTGCTGGATACTTTGGCCCAGAAAGGAAATACACTTTCAGGCTTTTTCTCCCATGTGGTAATGATTGTCTGAGGTCTAGTGGTGAAGACACCATAGAACCACAGGACATCTAATATTACTAGGTGACAAATAATGGCTCCAAAGTGATTGGAGCTGTAAAAAGTTTGCTGTTGAATTTTTTAATGTGAAAATGATTGAAATACTATACATCTTTGTATTTACAGTACAGTATTTACATTTCTCTTGAAAAATTTTACAATCGGATTTTAAAATTTTTAGTATAACTATCATTTATCTCGGTATGCTGAAATTTTATTTCTTCACAACTTGAATTAGGGTAGTATATCAATCAATTGGGTATGCATGGAAGCTGTATACTGTACTGTATTTTGCTCCCCGAGGATAGCTCCTTTTTCTGTGATAGCCATTTCTTGTGGATGTACCACCATGGCTGAATTTTATATAATTGATCTAGTAATGGAGATATCTCGTTTACTTTTTTTCAGCACTGATTACCATCTATATATGCTTAATTCACTGTCTGGGGACAGGAAGCCAGTGTGTATTCATATATGTTAGGCTTATATTGATGTCCCCCCCCACCCTCCCCCACCCCTCTCCCCCAGCTTTTTGGACCTCGAGTGCCAGGTTCCGAGGATGTGGGCATGAGAATGTTGGAGATTTGGAAAGGAAAACGGAACCTTAAGGTCAGGCCTACAGCCTAGCCAGGAGCCTTGATTGGTGTAAGACAGAAGCCTAGGGGGTGGGACTAGTCAGTTTTGGCTGACCTAGAGTAAGACTGATTCCATAGGCTCGAGTTTAGAGAGGTGGGGCTTTTTGGGCCTAGCAAAACTTACAAGTGGGTGGAGCTTGTTTTCCATTGATAGCTTGGTTAGGAAATATTCGTCAGTGTGTCTGGGGTGTGTCTGGGGTACAGGTCAGGTGACCCGAGGGCAGCAATCATTATCATGGCCAGATTGCTGTTTTAAGGTATTGTGCTACTTGGGTATTTCATGTAAAATCGGTATGCCATTCCATTGCCTTTAGGATGTTTTATTAGAGTAGGATATATGTTCATTTGATTTAAATATACGTGCCTGTTTCAATAAAGTGAATATTTGATCTAGTGGTATTTAGTTAATTCCCCCTTTGGTTTATCAATGCTGTGTAATTTTTGGGGGTTTTTATGTGCGGTACTGGAAATCCCCATGTTCTTAATTTCAGGGATATGAGAATTACCCCTGAATCCTCAATAAGTAAAGTAAAATTTGTATAAATTTCCCAAGATTTATTTACCAAGATTCATATGCCTTATTTCCATGATTATCGAGTCCTTCCTGTGAGTTCAGTAATTTACACATTCAGGTATGTCAGCGGTAAGGTGGTGGCAATCGAGTACAGATGTGTAAGTCTTATTTAGTCGTAAATAAATTCATAACCTTTTTCATTGTTGCTCCCTCCCATTTAATATTTCAGTTTAATAATTAGCTGTAGTTCAGTGAGGGTCATACTGAGCTGCAGGCAGTGTTGAGCTGAGGCATTGAGTGGAGGAAGGGAAGAGAAGGTAGGGTTATTACAATGGCTCTTAGAATTTGAAACATGAGCATGTAATATATAATACAGTACTTCAAATGAAATAAAATAAATTTGCTTTTACAGAGGATTTGTGCATATGGGAGCTGGTTTAGCTGTTGGTCTCTCTGGTTTAGCAGCTGGGTTTGCTATTGGAATTGTTGGAGATGCTGGCGTGAGGGGAACTGCACAGCAGCCTCGTTTGTTTGTCGGTATGATCCTCATACTTATTTTTGCTGAGGTAAGTTTACTTTAGTGTCTCGTTAGCACTTTGTGTGTAGTACTTTTCATATAAAGCTTTTGTTTCCTTTTAGTGGATAATTGAATGGAGATAAATATTAACCAACTATTTAGTTAAGGGCTAATTGGGGGCCCCCTCCCCCCCAAATTATTTGTAAGTCTGTATATTACTTGATTCAGTATATAAACTTGAACTTCAGTGATGTGAAGTTGTATTTCTTGAATGAATGATACTAAATACTTTAGAAAACTTTTGATGAAATATATAAATTAAGGGGAAATGACAAGATTGGTTAGGAAAATGTTGGATATTGTAGATACAAAGTTATTGGAAATATAGCAGTAAAATGTGTGTGAAAAGCTTAACCACCGCACTGCGCAGAGTGCCTTGAGGTGCTAGATCGGGGGTGCTCAGAGTGCCTCGAGGCGCTCGTAGGTATATCATAGGATTAAAAACTCCCGTGGCTACACGGGGTTCACATCAGCTTCCTCAGGGCTCTAGTAAACAGATGCCATTTAAACAAAAATTAATGTATAACTTTCCTGGGGTGTGAGCCTCGGTACTGAGTGAGCAACCAAGGCTGACACACACAGCATGAGCTAACAGCACTGCTTTTCAGCTTGTGACCACAGTGTCACCTAAAAATGTCAAAATATATTTGTAACTGGTATTATTTAGCCATGATAGCATTACAGAAGAACCTGACTGATACTATGTACAATGTTCAGATATTAGTGAACACAATGCTGTTCAAGATGTTCACAGCATTAGCCGCAGCATACTGCCATTGTTTGGTCCATCAAAGAATCTTGAAATGACTTCTCATGTTCCTTTACAAAATAAACTTGTGAAAAATTATTCTTGTACAGGATTTAGTGACCAGGATTGATAATACAGTAGCAGGATTGTGGTGATAATCAGCAATGTACTCGCCTAGTTGTGCTTGCGGGGGTTGACCTTTGGCTCTTTGGTCTCGCCTCTCAGCTGTCAATCTACTAGTGTACAGATTCCTGAGCTTCTCGAGCCCTATCGTTTCTACATTTGAAACTGTATGGAGTCAGCCTGCACTACATCTCTCCTTAGTTCATTCCATTTACTAACTACTGACACAAAGTTCTTTCTAATGTCTGTGGCTCATTTGGGTACTCGGCTTCCCCTTGTGCGTGTACCACCCGTGTTAAATAATCCATCGTTGTCTACCCTGTCAATTTCCCTGAGAATCTTGTATGTGGTGATCATGTCTCCCCGGGCTCTTCTGTCTTCAGCAACGTGAGGTGCAGCTCCCTCAGCCTTTCCTCATAACTCGTGCCTCTTAGTTCTGGGACTAGCCTAGTGGCATACCTCTGAACTTTTTCCAGCTTTCTTGTGCTGGACAAGGTATAATGTGTGTAGTATGGTGGGAGGAATCTTGGTGAGGAGGGAAGGAGGTAGTGTTAGCTGGCTAATGTGTGGCAGACATTCGTGTTTGGACTCGCCATACCAGCTTAGTGGTATGGTGGTAGTGCTTAGTGGTCGTCTTCTTCCCCTGGTGGGGATCTGCCTGGTGGTGGCAGGACCACTTGTAGGATTTTGGTGACCCTCCACTAGCTCCCCATGCATGCGCACGTCGCAGGGGTTCGGCTTTTAGTTGTTTGCTTGGTAGCTCTGGGATAACTGGTTAGCAGTACCTCGCCTGGGCTTCCCTTAGCAGTCAGCCTAAGGGCCCTTGAAACCCCCTTTGGGGTTCAGTGGTCCAATGTAGGAGACCTCTGAGTCCCACCTCGCCTCGTGCAAGTTTGAAGGTTGCTCTGTTCCCTTGTCAGGGCGACACTCACCGCCTGCCTCTGCCTTGCTGCCTGTTGGGGTCAGTGACACCTTTGATCCGAAGTCCTGCGAGTGGTGTTCTTTGCTTGTACTCCATTCACCCAGTTCACCAAGAATGATATTCGGGTGCAGGCAGCTTTAGCGTTGCATGCATGGAGGAGATAATGGAGGCCGCTTGGAGGGGGAAGACTAATTCTCCACTAGAAGTTACTGCTCCCGCTAAAATCACGATAATATTGTAAAGAATGCCTAGGTTAAAATAAATATACCACTATTTTCAATAGAAAGTGGGGACATGAGCGAAATGGGGACTAGTTATTTTGTCTCGCTTGTAACGACGAGCAACCTACCCGTTAAATAAATGTGCACAAATATTCCAACATTAGCAGGAAATTTGCTACATTACGCTCGCCGAAACGGTGTCTAGTAGTTGTTCGAGTCACACTTGATCCCTGACACCTGCTGCTGCTGCAGAATGTCGCATTATGGGCCAGTATTTCGCGCTCCTAATAACAACTTCTTATCAGCAATGTGGCTGACGCTCTTGAACACGCTGTTAATGGCGCGTCTCCTCTCCTTCCTCGCCGGGATACGCGTGCGTAGTACGCTCCATAGGAATCCCGAGCGTGAAGTAATTTACTTACTCGTAATTATTTAGGGAAGTAAGGAGTTGTAGCATATTTGACAATATTTGTCATATCATACTATTTCTCGTAAGCATCTTGTTTAATTAAGACTGAGTGAAATAAACGAGAGGGTTTAGTGTAGACTTATTTTTTATGCTGTAAAGTAATCAATGTACTTGAAAAATTGGTTTATATGCATGAAAAAGCAAAAAGTTATACTTAGCCTTATTAAACTTAATAATAAATGTTAATTGCGCAACTCTGTGTAGAAAGCCTTTCTGCCTTGTTCTCGGCTGTACAAAACCTTTGGGGCAATAACAGGAGCTCCATCTAAGCAGCTCATGGTTTTGCAGACATTAGGATGAGTTGAATTATGGTGACTGAGGAAAGGGTCAGAGGTAAGATTGTTTGTTACTAAGTGTGTGTGCTTCTTCCCCAGGTACTTGGTCTGTATGGTCTGATTGTTGCCATTTACCTCTACACCAAGACCTCTTCATAAATAAGAAATAATTGGCAAGTGTGGAGCCCCCTAGCCACCACTCCAGATATTAGTCCTCCAATGATCCAAACTTGAGTGTTAAGTGAACCAGCATGTGTGGTTGTATATATAATACAATACTGTACCTGTAAATGTACTCTCATTCTCTTATTTGTGTGTAATAAATAAATAAATAAATAAATAAATAAATAAATTATATATATATATATATATATATATATATATATATATATATATATATATATATATATATATATATATAATTATAATTATAATTATAATAATAATAATATTTATTACACACACACACACACACACACACACACATACACATACACATACACATACACACACAGTATATATATAATAAATTAAAAATGAGAGGCGGGACCAAAGAGCCAGAGCTCAACCCCTGCAAGCACAACTAGGCAAGTACACGTACACATACACACACAATAATTACACTTGGGTAATTACACACACAATAATTACACTTGGGTAATTACACACACATACACGTACGTACGCATACAGACATGCATGTACACACACATGTATACAGACACGCATGTACACACACATACGGTGAGGGCCCTCTTGAAGTGTTGGATATTTTTATTTGGTTTATATCTTAGTATTTATAGTTAAAAAATTACACACATCCTGTTGTAACTTTAGTTTTCTTATTAGTTCTTTGGTTTTAATGGTTTTTGATACAAAATTTAAATAATGGAGGCATTTTACTTAGATACAGGATTTAAAATAAATCAAAGGGTGTAACAAATTGTGTACAGCAGTACTGTCATAATCATTTTTGTATAAATGTAAATCATGTGTCCTTGTCTCAACTTTCCTAGACAGCTTTATGCCATTAGTGCTCTACATAAATCTTTGACAGTTTGTCACTTGGTAGGTCATGGGAAAAAGAATAGTATTAACCATGCTGAGTATTTTTGACAATACTCTCTTTAAAGAGGTACCTCATGGCTAGTGCATAGATCTGATGAAAAGTTGGCTAACCTAGATTAGTATCCAGCATGTAGTGTGGTGAGTACTTGGTGAGGAAGGACCTGTGTAGCCATTGGCATAAGCAGTTACTTACCCCAGTTTCTTTGGCTAGGTCACGGTTGTGTTTACACCATAATTAGTGGTTCAATTTAAATGGTGTATGGTAAATTTGTTAATGTTTTGATAAATTACTGTGCAGCAAGTTACATTGGGGGCTTTAATTATGTTGTATATATGTATTGTGTGACTTGTTCATCTCTGGATAGTTGCCCAGTATTTAAGCTGAACATGGGAGGGTGAGATTATAGTACTAATCAGAGTATATATTGCCCTCTTAAATGTTGCTGATCATAGGTTGAGCCACAAGGCATGGAGGCAAGATGGGCTCTCTTAACAGATAGCTTATTGTGGGGCCCATAAGTGTTTAAGGTTGCTGTCTGTGCACTAGTGCTATCTGTGGTTGGTGACCATCACTCTTGTTGGCTGGCAGCCATTTGCAGTTGGAGCACAAGTGTTCCTCATTTCCCAGATTTGGGGGTGAGGCTTAGTTTAGCAATTTGTTGTACAGACTATAGTTGGTTAGTGTTAGCCATGGGTTGAATTGTAGATATACTGGGAAAGCTAAACACTAATTAGACGATTTAAATCTTGATTCCTAGCAACAAAGTTGATACATTAGGAGGTACCTTCCATGGCAAGATACCAACTGATATTGTACTGTATTAAACATTCCATATATGGACGAGTTATTAATAATGTGCTTTCCATCTTAGATATTCCTGTGGATAGCCATGGTTGTCATTGTTAAAAGGTGTATGCATTGTATAAATGAAATAAAATATGTAATGGTATATTGTTAATAAACATAGCTTGAATTAAATTTTTTATTCATCATAATCAAGTATGGAAAAAGGCACTTCAAGTAAACTATGGAGTTCTTTAAGAATGAGGGCTGATGTTGCCACAACATACCTGCTGAATGGGGTTCTGGGAGTTGTTCTACTTCCCAAACCCGGCCCGGGGCCAGGCTTGACGTGCGAGAGCTTGGAGCAGCCAGCAGGCCCCCCACAGCCCGGTTGGTCAAAATAACTCCAACTTGGGGTACTACTGTGCTACATAGCGTTCCTGGCGTGGTGCCTTTTTTTGATAATTAATCACTTGGGTACTACTGCACCCTTGAGGATTCCCGAGGCTTCCGCTGGAGCCAAGGAATCAGGGTGCAATAGTATCCCAGATTCCAATTCTTTTGACCATGTCATGGCGTAGTCTTCTAGAGTGCATCTGGGAATATCCAGCGCATAGATTTTTTCATTGATGTATCACAATAATGTGATATCTGTGTAATTACCTAAGTGTAGTTACAGGATGAGAGCTACGCTCGTGGTGTCCCGTCTCCCTGGTTGATGGGGTTCTGGGAGTTCTACTCCCCAAGCCCGGCCCAAGGCCAGGCTTGACTTGTGAGTTTGGTCCACTAGGCTGTTGCTTGGAGCGGCCCGCAGGCCCACATACCCACCACAGCCCGGTTGGTCCGGCACTCCTTGGAGGAATAAATCTAGTTTCCTCTTGAAGATGTCCCTTTTGATGAAGATGTTGAAATTTTAATCCCCAGCACTGTCACATAAAGCATTGAAACTAATGATGGTTTTGGCCTCCCACCACCACACCTAACTAGTTCCGTCTACCACTGTTTACAAAAGTGAATTTTCTTATTTCTCTGGCAGCTTTGTTTCGTTAGTTTAAATCTATGACCTTTTGTTCTTGAAGTTCCGGGTCTCGGGAATTCTTCCCTATCAATTTTATTGTCTTGTTACTATTTTGTATGTAGTGATCGTATTGCCTCTTTCTTCTATCTTCTAGTTTTTGCATATTTAATGCCACTAACCTCTCCTCGTAGCTCTTGTCCTTCAGTTCTGGGAGCCACTTAGTGGCATGTCTTTGCACCTTTTCCAGCTTGTTGATGTGCTTCTTAAGATATGGGCACCACACAACCACTGCATATTCCAGCTTTGGTCTAACAAAAGTTGAACACTCGTTTTCTCCATCCATGTATTTAAAAGCAATTCTGAAGTTAAAAAGTGTAGCATAGGCTTGCACAATGTTCTTAATGTGGTTCTCAGGTGACAAATTTCTATCTAGAACCACCCTTAGATCCCTTTTGTCAGAATTCTTTAAATATTTCACAATTTATAGGTTGTGTGGGGTCTGTTTGCCAATTCCACATTCCATAACATGGCATTTATTCACATTAAATTCTATGTCATTATCTTATTTTGTCCAGGTCTTCTTGAAGGGCATGACAATCATCTAGGTTTCTTATCTTCCCTATTATCTTGGCGTCATCAGCAAACATGTTTATATAATTCTGTATTCCATTTGGTAGATCGTTTGTAGACAATGAACATCACCGGTACAAGAACAACCCTGTGGTGCTCCACTTGTGACATTCCTCCAATCCATACATTGCCTCTGATTACGGCCCTCATTTTTCTATACCTCAAATGTTCGTTTCCAGAACTGTGGAACTGTCAAGCCTTTTTTAGGTTCAGATAGATGCAGTCAACCTAACCATCCCTTTCCTGTAAAACCTCTGGCTCGATCATAAACCGAGTAAATTTGTTACACAGGTTTTTCCCAGATCAAAAACCATAATGTCCGTCTGTGTCTGATATTATAGTTTTTTCTCCAGGTGTTCTACCCATTTAGTTTTAATTAATTTTCCTATAATGTGTTTCCAATTGTGTACAGAGCTAGAGATTCTCAACTGCATCCTTATCTGAACAATTAAGATGCATGCTTATTGGGTCAACGTTTGGTATTTGCAACATGCAGGGTTATTTATTCAACATGGGTAGACAAATCATTAAATTAGGTGGTATGCATCAACTGCCCTCCAGCTTCAGATACATTAACTTAATTATGAATAAAGGATACAAAATAAATACAGAAATTAACAAACATTCTTTTATTTGTTACAATAGAGGAAAGTAAAAACTGATACAAAAGAAGTAATTAATAATCTTTACATTAATTCTACTGGTTGACAAATAATGTAGCAAATTCTCCCATATGTAAAATGCTATACTGTATGTATGTGCAATAAGCATATACAAATACTACAATTCTTCAAACACATGATACATTTATACATCTGGATAAATGTGTACACATTCATCCATGCATAATGTCATTACTAGTGTCAACACTTGGCCCACATGTTATCAACGGTTACACCTGCAAACTTTTTACAAAAATGGTCCAAATTTACAATATTAAATTAAATTTTTGTACATAATATGGGTAATAAATTTTTCTTCCCAGAGGGTAAAAAAAAAAAAAAATTCTTTGGCTTTAAGTTAACAAGTATAGATGAGGCACTTTGAGTTCTATTTCCAGAATAAAACTTCTGAACACTGGCATAGGCCTTACCCTCCTGCAACCCTGGAAATTTTAATGCACTGGTATGTTAACAAAACTTTATAAAGGACTAGAGTTTAGTAAGGGCAATTGGACAATACCAACTTGGTAACACAAAGCACAATCTTCTAGCTTTAAGTAGGCATAAGTGAAATTTATGGATAGAGAAAAAACAATCTGGTTACAATACACCAGAAAAGGTTTAATAGAAATGCAATTTAAGATGACCAACTCTCAAAGGTATAAAAGAATGCACATCATGCCTGCTATAACAAATGCAGTAGATTTTTTTGTAACAATTATTACATGTAATTGGACCTATAACTTCATGAAGAAAGTGGTCACTATCCTAGTACTGTAGAGAGTAACTGCCCTCATTCCAAAGGAAGATTTCTTCTATTTATACCTGTAGTACAACATAAAATATTTAGATATATCGTATGAAACAGTTGGAGTTTATACATGTCCTGATACCCTAATTCTCTACTGTTCATTCAGTACAGGGGAAATGTTAATTAGCAAACAAATGTTGTAAGTGTTTATGCAGAGAAATGCCAAAGATGAGTAGACTTATCTGCTGATGGGAAGAGCCCTTGCTGGCGAGATGTTATCTTGAATTAGTCTAGTAAACATGGGTTTCTGTGCATTGTTGTAGCACTGTGCTCTCCAACCTTAAGTTTTAACACTTTTATAGCTCACTTAAATAGCATCCAAATGATAATTGATATTCAAATTAAAGAACTTGTTGTCTTCAAGAGATGCCGGTGGTTATACATGCAACATAGACTATGCATAGATTCACATGAACAATGCACATCCTTTATATAACCATCTTCTTGAGGTTAAGATGATTTTGGTGCTTAGCATCCCCGCGGCCCAGTCCTTGACCAGGCCTTTTTGTTACACATCCCCAGGAAGCTGCCCATAGTAGCTGTCTAATTCCCAGGTACCTATTTGCTACCAAGAAACAGGGGCAGCAGGGTGAAAAACTCTGCCCATTTGTTTCTGCCTCCACCTGGGATCGAACTTGGAACCTCAGGACTACGAATCCAAAGCGCTGCCCACTCAGCTGTCAGGGCCCCTTATAAATTTACAATATACTGTACCTAGTACGTATACATTATTTAAAGGTGCATTGCTTTGTGCATTGTTTAACCACTGTCGTCCTCTTTTTAATCTTTTAAAAATCAAATTTGTTCATAAATAGCATAAACAAATATGACTGACATTAAAAACAATTGATAATAAAAATTCCAAAATGGTGATAACACCTTGTTCTGGTAAAATATGACCCGTGTTTATTTGGCACAAAAACTAAGTGACAGTGAAAGTACAGTAATGTGTTCGTAACAAAAAATTGCTTATATCAGACATATTGGGAAAGTAATCTGCCTTGATGTTCCCAAACTATGAATATTTTACAAACTTTTGATAAGTGTGATTCATGATTTCAAATGTAATATGCAGATTACTGGGCTTGATATTTGACACCACACTTTAATATATGAGAGTTCAACAGTACAATATTTAAATTCAAATTGTCCAAATTGTAAGACACCAGCATAGTCATGCACCTTGTCATAAAATATCCTAACTTTCAGGATGATCTCAACTCTTGCCTTTCCCCTGAACAGAGCTACTAGTGAATTTTGATGCATTTGAAGTTGCTTCTTTTATGTATGTGTTCTTGTATTGGCATCCCCAGTGATATTTAGTCCCTTCTGAATATCCTGTGACAGAGGGTGCTAAAGGTCTTCCTGGCTAGGCAACAGCAAAGTATCTTTTTACAAAATTGTGGTTGGAAGCCATAAAGCTTTAAAGCTTTTCAGTATCAATACTTTGAAAATACTAGACAAAATTACTGAGCAGCAACTGCATACGATTAACAATGACTTACCAATCATAGGAATTTAGCCTTTAACCCCTAAATTTCAGCTATCAACAGTGTCGCTCTGCCTATGTGGAGGTGGGGGAGTTGTGTGCACATTAGGAAAATGCCAAGGGGAAGAAAATAGCAACACTATCATTGACTAGCCTTGTACAGGAAAGGGCTGCAATGATTGTGTTAAGAGGAACTGTGTTTGCCATTTCAAATTTGCTTACTGGGTGGAATAGCTATATATTTACACAAAATTAACAACGGCGAGTACAGACGGATCTTGAAAATCCTAGTTATATCGTTCTGGGACCAATTTGCATTTAAAAAAAAATATATAGATTTCCTTAAATTCCCCCCCCCCCCTTTTTTTGGCCATTTAACACACTTGGCAGCACTAAAGTGTAATCATCGTATGTTGATAAGGGTAATGCAGATATATATTGATTTTGGTTATTACCTGGTTTTATACAAATGAAGTAAACATTTTTATAATACATCTACATGGATATGATGAAGTTAACTTAAACATGAAAAATTCTGCTATTACAGTGCATCCTCAATCTAACGAATTCCTATGTGGTCTGAATGAATTGATTTCAGTATAAATTACTGCGTAAAACTTTCAGACTTTCGATTAAGTGAGGATTGTCTGTGAAAGGTGTTGCCGAGGGTGAGCATCGGGAGGCGACTGTGTGATCCATGATCCACCTTATCAAGAGTGTAAACTATTGTGCAGTGTTTAGAAGCTTTAATAAAGCTTAAATGATAGCATTTTATAATATAATTTGTAAATTATTATTATATTTAAAAAATATACACAAATGCCAAATGTGAATATTATTATGCTGCTAGGATTTAATTAATCCTGAATTAATGTTCATTACCAAATAAAATAAAGTTCAAATATTAATAAAATAAATAACTAACAAAAATGCTAAAATATGACAGACTATTATGCAAGTGTTATTGTCAACTAATCATACAGTAAATCAACAGATTTGTGTAATATTGGTGTACATAATACATTGTAGGCCTACAGAGAGTACTCACTGTTTCTGTCAATTATATTATTCCACACTGTGTACGCTAAAGTAAAACGGCAAACAAACCACACTAGATGATCATCCCAGCTTTCTCTTCTACACGGCATGTTGGTATATTGTGTTGCAAGTGTTTACGGGGCCAAATGAGTCCCTCTCCTCATGTCACACACAAAGGGATTAAAGTGCACTGCCCCCTCAATGAAAAGTAAGTAATTACCAAAAGACGGCTCCAAGCTGTCCCTCTATGAAAAGTTCACTTACTAATTTGGGCGAGATAGCCTTATTCTATGGCCTTGCTCCAGATATTACACCTCAAATAAATTTTTTAATGGGGGCTACATAAAAGACAGTGTATGCAACAAAAGTTAATATTACAATTAAACTACTGGACTGAAGAAACAATCCCATAATGCAGGACATGTTTTCTAATTTTTGGAACAATCATTTATTGCTTTTATGGTCTGGGTGCTATTAACACTTTCGCGCTATCTGGACGCGCCGGCGCGTTCGGTTTCGTCTAACGTAAACGCATAGTGGACATAAAGTTATGTCAACTTTTAAAATATTTGTATAAAATTCAATTTTAATCCGATTTCATTGGGGTTTGTTTCAAACGACGCGCCATGAAGTTCTCTTTCTCACCACTGGGCCGCCTAGCGCGTCGGCCTACCCGGTCACGTGACGGGCCCATTGTTTTCGTGACACGTGTCGTGAGTCGATCACGCTCCCCTCACGCGCCAAACTCTAGCATTTTTGCCCGTTTCCGTGTGGATTATACCCAATTACTTCATCAAAAATGGATCAAGGTCAAGGCCCAAGCACTTCTACGCCCATGGAAGCCTCCAGGTCATCGAGAGTGGACAAAATAACCCAAATTTTTAAGAAGTGGAGCGGAGTGAAGCTCACACCAACAAAAATTCCAGGCCTTGTGGAGGATTTATCAGAAGCTGAAGGTGATGTAGAGGTATTGGAGGAAGATTTTGGAATCCACAACGATTATAGTGTACCTAGAGCTAGAGGGAATGATACGGCAACGAGTGATGAGGAGTGATCATGAAAGGTGTGGACCACTTCGATCAAATGGTTAAATATTACCATTTTACCAGGAAAACTCACAAGTGGACCAAAAAGATTACCTTTTATTTCCTGCAAATGGCATTGCATAATGCCTATGTTTTGTACAAATACAACACAACTGATCGAAAAAAGCTAACATTGCTACAGTTCCACGAAGTGGCAATCTGGGCCCTATTGCACTGGGACACAGAGGAGTGGCCTAAAACAACATCATCATCTCAACACTTGCGGCACGCTCCAGACATAAATGATGACACAGCTCCTGCCAATGCTGACGCCATGCCAACTCCCGGACCATCTGGTGTGAGGCGGCCTTTGTTCACTACACCACCTCAAGATGAAGCAGACAACGAATCTGAACCCGACATGTCTGCCACACTGCCAGTTGACGAAACTGTTTTGTCAGATGAATCTGACTCTCCTGCAACTCCTGTTACACCTCCAGCGAGAGGACCTGGCCGCCCTATTGTTGATTCAGAAAATCGCATGAACTACAAACTGAAACATGAAATTTACAGACTGCCCAAACGTCTCAAGTGTCATGCATGCGCACGGTCCGGTAAAAGGAAGGACACGAACTATGGATGCAAGACCTGTGGTGTTGCACTCTGTGTTGTTCCCTGCTACACCAATTACCACCGGAAACAGGTGTATTGGGTGGTGAAGAAGTAACCACCCGCAACAGCTTCAGTCCACCTACAAACCATCTGTTGAGCAACTTCAGGAATGAAGAACCTGAAGAAGGTGGAGTGAAGAACAAATGCTCAACTTACTGTTCCACAACCAGCCTTCCCTTGGTAAGTACACCTATTTGGTCCAAGTTTGTGTAGTATAATTTAGCTCATAGAACATTCTATTGCGAAAACATTGCCACAAAATGAATGACATACATACAATAATAATATCAGAACAGTGAAATAAGTATAAACTTTCAAAGCAACGTTTCGCGCCTGTGTCGTCCGGTCACCCTTACCAGGTAACAGTGCGCCCACTTCCCACACTCTTGCGGGTGGGCCGGGACCATTATTCTACGATTATATTCATATCACCGTGTTGGGAATTTTATTGGGAGTCCATTGATACCAAAATTAAGGCAGTAGGACAATTGTAGAGGTGATAATAATCCCAAGAGTAAAAACATTTTGTTGCTGTTGATCGCTCACGGCGACTCATCTTCGTAGTTATTTATTTCATGCTGGTATCTCTATAGCTTTCGTGACTTTTTTTACTAATGTTCTTCTAGAGAATTTTATTGCGAACACGTTGATACCAAAATGAAATACGTAGCATGAAAACTAAGGTCAGAAAAGTAAAAAGAGTATACACATTTTTGTTTTTACGCTTAAGCAATAAAAACGCCGCGCGCACATACGGTTGGCTGAGTGACCTTCGCCGAGAGCGCGAAAGTGTTAATAGGCTCACATGGAAGTTTACTAAATTCTGGTTTGCCTGATGTATTGACTGAACTGTAGTAGTTTATTCAATCAAAACAAAAAGTCTAGATTTGCGTTATTAAATTATCCACTGTTTTAAGATAACTACAATAAAGAATTTATTAAGGCTTATAGTGGGGTGAATCATTTGTAAACACCCTGTGTATTCAAATTTGATATTAATAAAAAAAAAAAGAGGGATCTTTTATTTGTAACTGAGAAAAATGCCAGGAACGAACCCCTCTCTCATCATTGTGAAACTCTGAACACGGATCTACAAGAGCAACACGGACCCCAAAGTAAAAAAAATTAAGAACAGAATTTATGCATGTACATGAAAACACAAAATTAGAAAGAAGTAGATGCTGAACTCGGTATATCATCTGGACACTGTCAATATTACTGTACTCAATTACAAAAACACAGAGTCTACTATCACCTACAATTTCCGGTAAAAAAATAAATTCACACTACTATGAACAAGAGTACTTTCCTTTTTCAAAAAGAGTAATTTTTCAGTAAAACAGTCTCCTCAATAGCAGCACTTTCTCTACATTTTCTAAGGGTAGGAAAATTGGTTTGTCCGAAAATATAAGTCAATATACCGTAAATGAGGTCTTGGTTACTCTGGCTGTGCAAGTCTAAGTCATGTGGCATATTGTGGCGGCATCAAACATGGTTTGGCGTATAAATAATTAACATGGCTTTCACTTTGCATTACCTTATTTGTATATCAGATTTTGTGTTAGTATTATGTATCTTGTGTTCAGATGTCTAATGTTAATTCAACTTTGGTCTCAATGTTATTTCCTACAAATGAGGACACTACCTAAACTGGGCCTTTGGAAAACTACTAGCTCAACCATGTCCAATTGGAATCCATAACTTAACTAGCATAATTAATGAAAATGAGAAGGTACACCGAGATGCTGCACAATACTTGAGAAAACATGAAGAAACCTCAAGTTTTGTCAATAGTATTAAAAAACCACTCGGTAAACTGATGTAGCTGTTGTGCTGCTGCTCGACTGTCTTCTTGCAGTTTCCGATTCTCTGTGCGAAGCTGGGTAACTTCGTTCTCCAGCTGTTCCGAGCGCTGTTGTTCGGCTACTAGTCGACATTCAAGCTGAGCCACACGATCTTGGAGAATGGATGCATCTGCACTAGCAATAACATTTTCACCCATTCTGCAAGACAAAAGAAATAGATTTTTTTTAATACAAATAATGTTAAAAGCATTTTAACTAGCAAAATATATTTTCCCATCAATCAAAAATAGATGGCTTATAGAATGAATGCATAGTTTTTAGATGCATGCATTGTCATTTGGAAAAATTGAAGCATGTTGAAACAAAGCAAGTATTCAAGTGTTAGTTCACTGAGAAGCAGCAGAGTATTTGACCCTCATTTTGGTAATTATTCATTACTACAGTATTATGCAATTTCTCACTCGACTAGATTGAGTAAGTATAAAAAACATACCGAGAGGTAGATTGATGAGATGACCAACTGTGTGTAGGTGGTTGTGATGTGTGGGTTTGTGATCCCATTATTTCTCCACTCTTCTGAATAGCCTGTGTTGCTGTATTTACTAAACTCATCCATTCTTGATCCACATCTAACCCACCACTTTGGTCTTGGCCTGCACCCTCCACTGCTGCCTTGTTTTCTCCAGTAGGATCCAGCCACTGGTGGTTCTTGCTGCTAGTAATTACAAAGTACAGTACTAGATTTAGCATCCTAAATAAATAACTTTCCAAACAGAGGTCTTTTTCAATAAACCAGCATTAAATGTAATAAAAAATGCCTCTTTCTAATACAGTTCCAGTTACTCCCTGAAAAACACTTGCTGAAATGGCTCCCCACTACTGGATCACATCAGTTGCACAAGTCCTGTTTGGCCTACCATAGACCAGATCCACAAATAGCCCCCCTAACCAACCCGTAACCAACCAACTTAACAAGAGTTTGATGACGTTAGGAATGCTCAGGAGAACGGGCTGCCCAAACAGAGGAGCAGGAAGCTGAGGATGATTATCATCACCCTCACTGGGGGAAAGTATTCAGAAAGTCAGCAAAGCTTTAAAGACAACTGCAAAGTTCATAAGAAACGAAGCATTGAAAGTCAAAAAAGACCGCAAATGATTCAAGTCAACAATGGGTTCATTTGAAACTAGCTCAAACTTGTTAGTGCCAATGGCTTCCACCAGGTGGTCCCGAGTCGACAGCCAACTCCCAGGTCAGTCCAGAGCTGATGCCAGTCCAGAGAGATGCTATACTGTACCAATGATGATACTTCTCAAGACACTAGTGCTCTCTAGAGTGGAATACCATTACACAATGACAACCCCTTTCAAAGTTGGAAAATTTGCTGACCTGGAGAGCATCAGAGATCCTTTACTGCTAGAATCCACTCGGGAAAACATCTAAACTATTGGGACCTGCTAAAATGCCTAAATCTGTATTCTCTTGAGTGCATGTGGGAGATATACATAATAATTTACACATGGAAAATAGTAGAGGGGCTGGTCCCAAACCTGCACACAGAAATAACACCACATGAGACCAGAAGGCATGGAAGGATGTGCAGAATACCCTCGTTGAAAAGTTGAGGTCCAATAGATACTTTGAGAGAGTACTATCAACATCAGAGGCCCGAGACTGTTCAACACACTTCCACTACACATAAGGGGTATAACTGGCCGAACCCCTCACAGTGTTGAAGAGAAAACTTGATAAGCACCTCCAAAGGATACCTGATCAACCAGGCTGTGAGCAGACGCATCCAACAGCCTGGTTGGCCAGTCCAGCAACGAAGAGGCCCGGTTGAGGACCAGGCAGCAGGAACGCTAAGCCCTGAAATCGAGATAACCTGAAGGTATGCCCAATGAATTGACGAATCTGACAGGGAGGAATGTAGTCGGGGAGCCACGAGGGCTCTACGATAAAGAGGCGTTACATTACATCAATGCTGGTTTTCTGGGAAGACCCCCTTGGTGGCACCCTGAAGCTAACTATCCATAGAGAAAAAGGAAAACAAGGGACTTGCTAAGGAGGAGATACAGCAGGTACTAGATCAAAGAAGAGACTGGGCTGGGAAAACCTCTCCCAGTGCCTCACAAGACCATCTGGGACCAGCAACATCGATCAAATACTGGGCCGCCAAGACCCTGTTAGACTCGGGTTAGGTTAGGTTAGACCCCTGTTCTTCGCTTGTAGAGAGATGCCGTTCTCATTCCAGTTTGCATCTTTTTCTTTTTCTCCTTTGTGGTATGTGACTTGCATATATTTCTAGTGCTACAGAGCCAATTTTCTCAAAGTACTAGTTCCTATTTGCATTATCTAGCTGTGTTTCCCAGCATATTTTTGCGAGGTCTTTGTTTATTCCTAGGTGATCCATGTGTTATTACAATTGAACTTACTGAATTCTCCTCCTCTTGGATTTGAGATTGGCTGCAAGTCCATTTGCCATGCTTGTCTGAACTTCAATTAGGTTGTGTTCCGAGTAACATGTGTAATCGTCATGTCCCTAATCAGTTCGTCATTGTTTGTAAAACTAGGATTTAGGGCATTTTCTTATCTAGTTGGTTCTACAATTTGCTGGTTTAAGGCAAATACATCACACATCTATCACAAAGGTCCACGACTCTTCAATACCCTCCCATCAAGGATTAGACATATTGCCAAAACAAAGGTGGTAAAGGTCCAACTTAGCCCAGGAAGAGTTCACTAACATCAATTCCGAGTCCATAAACATCATAGGAGCTAACTATGGGACATCCAAATGTATACCACACTGCAAACCCCAAATAAAAAAAAAAAAAACTCACTTTTAAAGCAACAGCTGCCTGGCAAGCTTCATAATGAGAAGCAGGCTCAGATAGAACGAACATCCAATGCATACATGTGTGGTAGGATGGCCCTACAAGCAGCATGGCATTGAATGATTGTCAGCCAATAGGACCACTGTATTTAGTGTGGACTTGAAGGGTCTATTCATAATGAGCTACACCACAGACTTGCAGAGGAATTACCAGGGCCTACAGCAGAACACCTAGGCACTAGGAACACTCGCTGAAGGCAGCCTCAAACAACCAACTATGAAGAGTGTCCAAGGTGTGCTATATGAAAAGTGTGCATACAAGTTAACACACCACACAACCAAATAGGCACTAGGAACACTCGCTGAAGGCAGCCTCAAACAACCGACTACGAAGGGTGTCCAAGGTGTGCTGTATGAAAAGTGTGCATACAAGTTAACACACCACACAACCAAATAGGATGCTCACAGCCTAGGACCTAGCAGAGGAGTCAATGACCCATTCACTGTCCAGGGCAAGGCTTCTTACCTTGGTTAGGCCTCTCAGGGATGAACTTGTGTACACACCAGAGAAGTAAATGTGAGTGCAGTGGTAATGCCAGACAAGCACAGAAAAGGGTCACCCTAAGCACATGCAGCTCAAAGCATAAAATCTGTCAGGTCCATGCAAGACTGACAAAGTAAAAACACACACAAGAAGCAAATACTAAAATAAAATAAAAATACAAAAAGCAAATGGCCCTAGCAGGACAATGTCTAAAGGATGACCAGCACTTGGCTGAAAAGCAGTGGGACCCAACTGTGACAGTTGTACCCGAGGTAAGTAACTTACCCTAGTAAGTTAGTCAATGTTAGCAACAGGACTGAGCTGGCTGCTGCCAGGGGCTCTGGGCCACCTGATGGCACTCATCGCTACCATTAGGTTTCAGCTAGTTTCAAGTGAACCAATTGTTGTAACTGAATCGTTTGAAGTGTTGTTTGGTTTTGATGTTTCATTTCTTGTGAATCTGCAGTTATCTGTAAAGTTTTGCCGACTTTCTGGATGCTTTTCCAGTGAGGAGGAGGATGATCATGATCATCTGTTTCTGTGCTTCTAAAGGAAGTCAGGTTCTGGCTTCCTTCAGAGGCAATGTCTCGTAGGGGAAACAGGACTGCTGCAACTGATGCAACCCAGTAGTGGAGCTATTTCAGTGAAATATCAGGGAACCACCAAAGGGTTCCACAAAGAAAACAATAACTCAAACAGTTTGAACGAGGAAATGTTTATATAAATAAGCTCAACTATGTCAACAATATATTACATGTTACGGTATGACCTAAACAGATTCAGCACTCACCTTTCCCGGACAGATACACTTTTCGCTTTATTTGGAGGGTGCATCTGGCCTCCAATATTCAGATCTGGACATGACACTGGTGTCTGATCAACTCTTTGGTCACTAGTTGTGGCTGGACTAGATGTGGATGAATTTGATATGACAGTTGCTGGTCGAGCAGTCAAAACCACTACTTCTGCCACCTCAGTTTGTAATGGGACATTTTGGTTGTTATCTGGGGAAATCTGCTCTTGAGTTGATACCGAGATAACAGATGAATGTTGGAGACTTGAAGCAACAGGAAACGTACGATAACTGATTCCGGAACCTTGAGCCTGAATCAAAGATGGCTTGGGAGGATTAACAATAAGTACTTGGGAAAGGTTGGGTCTTTCTCTGTTGGCTTTGACTCCACTAGATTTTACTGAAGAACGGTCTAAGGAACTGTTGTTACTCTGGCTACCCTGAGATATAGGTGCAATACCAGCAGAAATTCCTAGACTATAAGCCCTGGGGCGTTCTGTATTTTCTTGTGATGCTAATGATTCAGTATCGGAAATATAATCTGGATTGATGAGCCTGAATAACTCTTCTTGCAAGCTTGATGAAACGAGGTTAGCAGAATTCCGCTGGCTGTTTTTTCTTGGAGTGGCAGCTTGTCGCAAGCGAGCTTCAGTGGCTACAGTTCGGGGTGATTGGTTTCTGGATGAGGTTGATGAAGGTGTTGTATTTCCACCTTTCACTTGTCGCTTGGTGTGTGGAGAGCCACTACCGCCAGACAATTCATCTGAAAAAAAAAAAAAAAAAAAAGGCATTGAATGCAATTGAAATGCCATTTTTTGGGCGATCCCTGGAGCTATTGGACTGATGTGTGATATATTAGTCTGGAGCATCAGTCGATTGGAGTTCAGCCTACCGGGGACCGTTTCAGTTTAATTCATTTATTATGCACCCCATACCCATCTTGTGGGCGGTAGTGGAAAGGGTTACAGAGGCACATAATGGGCTTAGGGACTGAACCCCACAATTCATTTAGCTAAGCAAGTTAAAATCTTGGTGAACTATTAACGAAATTCATTACAAGTCGTCACATCAACAATGGGTTTGAGATCAACCATAAGTATAGTTTCCAAATTATGCCACTGACATACGTGGAGAGCTAGTGTCACAATTTATATGCTTGTCCTGCACACCGCCCCCCATCCAGTGGGCAGCGGTGGATAGGTTACCATCACTTAGTTACTACCTACAGTTAGCAAACTGGGGATATTTGGCTAAAATTTCTGGTAGCAGATCATTTTGAATGAAATATTTACACATCGTTGGAACATTGGTTATAGAATTGTTTCTGAATTCACGAATCTTTTCGCACTCCATCACAGTGACGGAGGGTGTGCGAATAATTTTGTTGACACAGTTTACATTTGGTCAGGTCTACATCGGCAGATAAGACTTCCCAGAGATACTTGTAACCGAGTCTAAGCCGAGCAGTAGTAACATCTAGAAGTCTGCTGATTTTATTGGATGAACCATAGATGTGTGGCTCCTCTTGCATGATAGTATGATGATAGATGGAATTACTGGTGTCAATTTCACTTTGCCTCAGATCTACAAGATCTTGTTGAAGTTCTCAGTGTACTGCTGCTCTCAGATTGCTCATTGACAATCCAAGGTTACACGCCTTTAAAGGCAGGCAGGCAGGCAGGCAGATAGAGATAGAGAGAGAGATAGAGAGAGATAGAGAGAGAGATAGAGAGAGATAGAGAGAGAGAGAGAGAGAGAGAGAGATAGATAGAGATAGAGAGAGATAGAGATAGAGATAGAGAGAGATAGAGAGAGATAGATAGAGATAGAGATAGATAGAGATAGATAGAGATAGATAGAGATAGATAGATAGAGATAGATAGGGAGAGATAGATAGAGATAGGGAGAGATAGATAGATAGAGATAGGAGAGATAGATAGATAGATAGATAGAGATAGATAGAGATAGATAGATAGAGATAGGGAGAGATAGATAGATAGAGATAGGGAGAGATAGATAGATAGAGATAGATAGAGATAGATAGATAGGAGATAGAGATAGATAGAGATAGATATATATATATATATATATATATATATATATACTGTATATATATATATAATGTACACATTGTACTGAAAGTGGTGAGAATAGCTTGAGGTACCTCATCCCTTTGAGCATATTTATACCTGAATGAACTTATTTCCATTTAAATTTAAATGTCAAGTAATATGAAAATGAGAGTAGTGCAGCAGCAGATCCCTGAAAGTGAAGAAGCAGATGCAAATCACATATGGTTAAGAACTTACCTTCACTGCGAGTGGGATGCAGATGCTCCATGGAAGTGGTATCGTCCTGACTAAGCAAGCGCGTTGATTGACCAGGGAGGCTGCTGGACCGCACATTACCATTCAAACGTTCCGTCCTCCAGGCAATATACTCACTTAGCTATAATAATTTTAATTATTAATATAGTACAGTACTCTCAATATTATAGGAATGTAGTGTATACTAAAATATCAAAACCAAATTCTAATGACTCACGATGGCATAATATTGATGTTAGAGGACCTTTAAATTTTAATAGAAGTAAAAAAGAGAAAGGGCTCAAGCCAATTGATAAATTTATAAATGTGTGCAGAGGACTTTAATCTATTTCATCATGCAAGATGTTAAGTTAGTTTTAACTGAAGTAGTATTATGCAACACAGTAACAACGGGTACTACTGTATATTTATACTTTGTTATTTGTCCATATAAACTTATTCTGATCATGAATATTAGTCTCACCTGTGCCTGTGTATTGGTGTTGTTGGGAGGTACGCCGCCTGCTTTATCGGCCGCTTGTCTTCCACGCTGGCTATCAGGCTGTCTCAGAGGGGCATTGTCATAATCACCACATCCTGAAAGCTAAAAATGTAGTAGTATTAATAACTTTTTCAGCGAGCAACCCCAAATTCTACTGATGGTAATGCCTCGGCATTACCAAACAGATGATTTTTAATTGACACTTAAGTTTAAACAACCATCATTCTTTCTGGAAGCTCCCGTAGTTATGTCAGAGTAAATGGACGAGAGGAGATGACCCTTTCCTTACTTGATCATGCGTGCAATATTTGCTTGAAAGCAAAAACCAAAGTACAGTCAGATTATTGTGTCAGAGTTACACAGAAGTGACCAGTGTTGAATGATGATGATGTTTTAGATCCAGCTACTTGGAACAAAAAGTTCCAAGTATCATGGGCTATGATGAGCCCATAGTGAACTTACCTGGCACAGGAGCAATGCTGTATCTGTGTTGAATGAATTAACCACCGTGTTGCGCCGCCTTAAAATATGACATTTCCGCTATGCGCCGAAAATAAAGTCTTTGCAAAAAATTATTTTAATTCTTATATAGTTAAAATGCAGTCTCTGACACGGGAAACTAAAAAAAACACCGCTGAATGTAATGAAACGCCATTTTCTTGGCGAGACCTGGAGGACTTCCCGGAGCTATCCAGCTGATATTGCTATATTAGACTATAGCATCAGTCAGCATGAATGTCTATGACACTATCAGTGCAAAATAATTAGTTTCCTATTTTATTCATTATTATTAATTGGTGCTGTGGTCCCTAGCTGCATGCGCCACCCTCAGTCGCTCTCTCAGTACTGAGCCTCTCACAGCAAGTATAGATGCCGATTTTTTTTACCAAGATGGCTTCTATTTACTGGAGTCCTAAGACACAGGACATGAGCCCCGTATTCCTGTTGGACTCTGTAACATATACAGACTCATACCTCTGTACCAGCTAAGTGGTTTGTTATAGTGCACAACAATGTAGATAGTGATATATAACATGTGTGTATAGTGTAATAACAGCAAAAACAGAATGTTGGAAGGGTGCTTACTTCATCTTGGCCAGTGAAGTAGCATCGTCAGTTGACTGGTGTGTGGGGTTCCAAAGTGGTTTATTATTGTGTACAATAATGTAGTTATAAATAATGTGTAGATACTGTAGTGTAATAACAGCAATTCTGTCAATTCAGAGGATTGAAGCTCTAGAAAAATTAGCTAGGGCAAACAGTGGGGTGTAGTGGGAAGTGAAGTGAGGAAGAGGATGGAGTATCACAGATTGAAGTCTCAGGAAAATGAACTATTCACTAGTGATGGCAATTCAACCCCGTGTGGTGCAAAATGTTGACAGAAAAACTCGGGAAAAATGGTTTGAAAAATAGAAGTTGAAGACATAGTTATGAATAGCATTACCTTTGACTGTAGTAGGTGCACAAGTGTTGAGCAAGAAGAAGTGTTAAAGTGTTGGGAGTCTGTGTCCAAGGCACTATTTCTTCTCAATGATTTATCAGACAGCAGCAAATTTAAGAGTCTGACAACAGAGAGAAAAATTACTACATCTACATTACATTCCTCCCATGTTAGTGTTAATTGTTTCTTTGGCAATGTAATTCATTCTTAAAAGATGTCATACTTTGTAACATTAGAATCTCATATATGCTCTTATTATACTTCCATATGCATCATTCTTCCCACCTTTTGATGTGAGGAATAATTCATTAGCTCCAATGCATCTCATTAATATACCGGTAATCACCAAGGCTACATTTATCTCCAAAATTCTTTCCTCAGTACTCTGTAGGTTCAATTACATCCTCATTATCTTAATTATTGCATTTTTTGGGCATCCGAAGATTATTCTCATGGCTTAATTTAGTACCTTCTCCAACTTATTTAGTCAACCCTTACCAAAACAAGAAATGACAGGTGCAGCATAATCAATGAAATACTTCACAGTATACTGTGAGATTACTATTGGAATGTGAAATGTAAAATATGATTAATATTTGTGCACTGTACGGGATTGTGAGCCCCTTGAGGGACCTTAAATTGATGAGGGTAGAAATAGACAAAGCTTCTCTATCCTTTTAAGATGTATTTCATTATCTCAATAAATTTACCTGAACTTGAATAACAGCAAAAACACTGTTTGATTGATCTAAGAATATAATATACATGACACTACTGTATATAAAAGCCCCATATTTTGAGCAAAGCGATGTTCGACACATTTAACTATATAAATCCTACAAATTACACACTAATAATATTACAGGAAAAACTGAAAATTATTATAGTCGCAGCAAGAACTGCCCCATAGGGTAGCTGGGGCGAGCACCTACTTAATCAGTGCCCATAAAGTGCTCAACTTCTCAGCTCCAGCACAGCTAAAGTATGCCACATAGTGTTATTTTAGTATCCTGTGATCAGAGAAAATGTTATATTTTAACAATATAAGAGAAAATAATTTGTTGAAATGAATTTTTTTGAGCGCACCACGGGGGAGTCACATTATAATAAGGAGCAGTGCAGTGGCTAAGTAACAGTACAGAAACATGGATAGATATAAGATCGATATAAATGAATTCTTCATGGAAAGAAACACAAATGAGACATTCTAAATGCTAGGTTACTTTCTTGCAAGTTAACATGTTTACAGAAGATAAAACCATTTCCTGCACATTAATTTAACTTGAAACTGTCAAAACTCAGGCGCACTGGCTCAACAATCATTAATACTTGCAATAGAATGCAACTACAACATTTTTTTCAGCACAACTTTAACTCACTGCAGGCAGACAATTACATAGTGATTAAGCAGGCAACATAATACTCTGAAGCATCAAAACAACATATACATTCCTAAATATTTAGGCAAGCTTTTGGGTGAAACGTACTTGTGTTGTGCGTGCAGGTAACGGAGGTGGGGGAGACTCTGCTTGCTCGTCGAGGGGTTCAGTCCAACGATCACTTGAGTGACTGGAACTCGTGCTGGAGAGAGTTCCCATGTAGTCAGGAGTACGCTCATAGTCAGCAGTGTGCTCATATTCACCAGTGTTATTTTGATGAGAGGGAGACTGTAAAGCAAATCCTCATATATACAAACAGGTAATTTGAACTATGATGACTACTATGACTACGTCACTGAAATATGATGACACAGATGAAGGAAAACCAAGTGACGTTTACATTACAATATTCCCTTATATGTCCACCCTCGCTCATCTTCTTTCATCACAGATAATGTCTAAGAACATTTCAACACATGTAGCTAGCTATTCATGCTTCAGCCTTTAAATTAATTGACAAAGATACGTGTGCCACAAATCAGTGAACAAAAATCACTTTTTCGGATTTACTGGATGTGTTACAGCCAGCCACAGGCTGATGTGTTACAGCCAGCCACAGGCTGATGTGTTACAGCCAGCCACAGGCTGGCTGGCCGTAACACATCCAGTACTTCCAGAGGAGAGCATAAAGCTCCCAACTCAACAACTGGGGGTGAACGCTAACAAACAATGCCTCAGGATAACATCCCAGAACAAAGGTGTAACAGTGAACACGGTTGAGGAAAGAAACACCAGTACTCTATCAAGAGACCAAGATGGCTCAGGAACATGAGCAGGCAAAAGGTGAAAGAAAGCACAAAATGGGTTGCCAATCAGGCCAGAGGAAGTATTGACAATGAACACCAACAAGAGTGGCTCTGCCACGTCAAGTGACATGAGGCGACAATATTAAGTAACAAGATGCCAGTCATCAAACAACCAGGAAAAAAAAAAAAACAAGAACAAGCACAGAACTTGACAGACAAAAAGAGGAGAAAGGAGTTGCAGGAAACTTCATACAGTTGTTGTGATAAAAGACGCACATAGAATACAGAGCAGACACAGATGGGCAGAGGTTGAACAACCAAGGTACATCAGTGGGTCGAACTGCCGACATATGCAGAGCTGCAGAAAAACACCCAAGTTCAGACACTGGCCAGAAGAGCTGGAAACCCATGCTAAAACATTCACCAAGAATTCAGAAGAATCACCATGCCTAAGTACATCTCTGTCATGGACAACACCTAGAGCAACAACTGAACCTGGTGGGAAGAGGAAGACAAACCCAACACTAAACAAGTCCAGCCAAAAGACATATACTGCAAGAGCCTAACTACTGGGAAACAAGAGCCTCATAGAAGGCAATGGTTCCATGCTTAAACAAAGAGGCCTACCCCAGGACATTGGAACTTCTGACAAAGCCAATGGAAGGACATGTCATCGATGGTCCACTACGTGGAAATGGAACAAAGGCGAGATAAACCATCTGCAAGAATGCTGGAAACACCTCACATGTGTACCACACTTGAGGAGCTATCCCCGAGGTACATGAAGAGGAGGCAGTAGGGAGTTGGGAAAGGTAGTGCTAGTGTGTGAGCAGAGCTGTAGGAGTGTGTGAGGGGAGGCTTTAGTAGGCTGGCTGCCTACTACATCCAGGCTGCCTAACCACCAGCCAGCCAGCCATTCAGGCTGCCCGACCACCAGCCAGCCAGCCATTCAGGCTGCCCGACCACCAGTCAGCCAGGTGGTGTTTTACATAAGATATGTTTCCAAAACAAAGTTTTATACACCAACTCATAACTAATATTAGACTTCAATGCCACAATTTTTTTTTTACCAGTCAAGTACTCACAACCTTTCTTATATTGACTACAACTTAAAAAATGGATTATTCTTTCATCATACCTGGAATTCTTGTGGTTGTGCTTGGTAGTCATTTGGATGGGACTTAGATGGATCGGCAAAGTCATGCGACGTGCGCTGGTCAACTGTGAAGGACCGCGAAGAATTTCCTGTGCCATACCCAGAGCTGTTACTGGAACGTGGAGGTGACAAGCTCCGATCATACCTGAACATGAATCAATAAGACGATATTCCAAACCAAGTAAATGCTTCTTATCCCTTTTTTTACACCAGAGAAAGCATTAGCATTTTGAAATCAATATAAAGTTCAATTCAATTTGTTTAATACCTTCCCAAAGAAATTGGCTATCTTTATAATTGGTTATAAGATGTGCAGATAAATGCAAAAGTACTGTAAATTATCACAGAGATCTGATTAGGTGCTCTTGTGCCCACTGTAATCCATTTGCACTACTGCTTACAGAATGAGTATGGGGTGCACAATAAGCTAGCCACTGGTAGTGGCAACAATCAACCAAACCAAAGAAATACAATTAATGAAAAGAACTCAATATTACAGTTGATGGAAAATATAAACTACAACCAACCTGTGATTGTGGCGAGACTTTTTGCGTGAAAGCTGCTCAGGAGTGGTGAGGTTCTCATAGTCTCCCTCACTTCCCCCCAGTAAGAAGCCACATGTAGGCACATTACACCCTCTGCCATCATGAAAAGTATTAGGAATATATTGTAACAAAATACACAGTGGATTGAAATGAAATGCCTCTTTCTGAGCAGGACTGACTGCTCTTTTCAACAATAACCATAGGCTTCTCATGTTATTGCTAATACACCAGTCATTTAGCAACTTTGCAACCCCAATAAGAAAATAAGTTATCCAATAATCTTGCCACATTACCTGGTTGATGGGGTTCTGGTAGTAGTTCTACTCCCGGAGCCCGGCCCGAGGCCAGGCTTGACTTGTGAGAGTTTGGTCCACCAGGCTGTTGCTTGGAGCAGCCCTCAGGCTCACATACTCACTACAGCCCGGTTGGTGAGGAACTTCTTTTAGAAAAGAGTCTAGTTTTCTCTTGAAGATGTTCACGGTTGTTCCGGCAATATTTCTTATAGTTGCTGGAACTACTGCGGACCTCTGATGTTTATACAGTGTTCTCTGATTGTGCCTATGGCACCTCTGCTCTTCACTGGTTCTATTCTGCATTTTCTTCCATATCGTTCTCTCCAGTACGTTGTTATTTTACTGTGTAGATTTGGGACCTGGCCCTCCAGTATTTTCCATGTGTATATTATTTGGTATCTCTCGTCTCCTTTCTAGCGAGTACATTTGGAGGGCTTTGAGACGATCCCAATAATTTAGGTGTTTTATCTCGTCTATGCATGCCGTATATGTTCTGTATTCTCTCTATTTCAGCAATCTCTCTTGCTCTGAAGGGGGAGGTGAGTATTGAGCAGTACTCAAGATGGGACAACAAAAGTGATGTGAAGAGTACAACCACTGTGATGGGATCTCTGGATTTGAAATTGAAATACCACATTGTCCAGTGGTGAGGAAAATTGTGGAGCGAGTCTTTAAACCACAACCTAACATAGAACCAATAAGGCTTGTAGAGCAGCTAGAAACAACAAAATAAAACCAGCTGTATAGTTCAGAAGTGCTCCATATTACTATTTGCACACAGAATAACAGGGTTCACATACAGCATATTACCCCCAATTGAAACATCGAAAAACACACTCGGCAGAATTGTTGGGGCTGTGTAACGGTGTAAAAAGCAGTGTAACAAAACTGCAAGAGAGGTCACATAAGCCAGGGTAAGGTATAGGATCCGAAACCCAACAGGGACCTGAACCCCAGAAAGAAAAACTTAGAAGGGGAATAAATCAAGGGTACCAGAAGGGATCAAGAAATACACATGGGAAAGGACTGAGAAAATAGTGTTAATGTCATGAAATGTGATTTCCAGCAGGCCTTCGGTAGCTCTCCAGTGCATTCGACTTGGTATGACAAACGCACAAACACCACTTCCAGGTTTCTCAATTTGTTCAGGACTATTGACTAACAAACAGAATCTGGTGTGCTCTTCGAGGCAAGGGGTGCATAGGAATCAAATATTAACCCAAAACGGAGAAGCCACTCTGAGTATGGGCAGAGTAATATAAACCACAAATCCCGGTTGGCCATTTAGAATGAGCCTCTGCTTGTTAACCCTCAAACTGCACAACACATCAATGGCTGTGGTGAGTACCTGTCATGGAATTGCGCACCACAGCTATTTATGTGTTGGAGTACCACGCAAGATTTAAAAGTCCCGCGGCAACACAGTGTTCACATCGGCTTCCTCGGGGCTCTTGTAAATAAACGCCGTTATTAAAAAAAAAAATCGTGGGCAACATTTCCGGGTGTGAGAGCCTCAGTACTGACTGAACAACCAAGGCTGGTGCACGCAGCATGAGCTAACAGCATTGCTGTTCAGCTTGTGATCACAGCATCACCTAAAATTTTAAAAAATATATGTAACTGGTATTATTTAGCCATAATGATATTACAGAAGACCCCTGACTGTGATAAAAATGTCCAGAATTCTGATAATAGCAGGATTGTTTTGATAATTAGCGCTGTGCTGAGGGAGGGGAGGGAGGTGGCGTTGTCTTCCGATTGTGTGTGGCCACCTTTTATTGTCAGGACTCACCATATCAGCTTAGTAGTTCGCTATGGTGAACTCAAATGTAGACACATACATATAGCGTGTGTAAAGTGTGTAATAACAGCAAAAGGAGTAAGTTGGGAGCAGCCATTTTGGTGAGGGAGGTGGCATCATCTGCATGACTTGTCATGCTGTGTAAGGGTGGCCACTATGCTCTTTTGGCACCATATTAGCTTAGTTGTAGTTATGCTGTATAAAGCCGCTAATCTAATATACAATAACAAACCCGTGCTCACTCACAGGTAATGCTCGTCCAATTTTTGGGTTTGCTGTGGGTGGCACGCCGGGCTTTTTGCCCTTATATGCATAT
Organism: Procambarus clarkii; assembly: GCF_040958095.1. Taxonomy (NCBI): domain Eukaryota; kingdom Metazoa; phylum Arthropoda; class Malacostraca; order Decapoda; family Cambaridae; genus Procambarus; species Procambarus clarkii. The sequence continues at coordinate 32,538,652 of NC_091160.1, forward strand.
ATCCCTTTAGAAAATTAAAATGCGAACAATTTGATACCAAAATGAATGATGTAACACAAAAATTTACGCAAGAAAACTGAAAAGAGTATACATATTTTAGTGTGGGTGCACGCTCACGGGAAACGCGAAACCTTGGGGTAGGCTATGGCACGCACGCTGGGGACGCAAAAGTGTTAAGAGCTGCTGGTATTTCCCCTGTATCCAAGCTCTTTCTCCATATTACGCTGAGCACTCATGCTATTGGCACTTTATATTTATTTAATATTTTATGAACCCATAGTGATTCACAGGTCATTAGTTACCCAGAGGTTAACAGCAACTTATGAATCAAAGCCCATTGCTTAGGAAAGCGACCAAGTGCTCAAATACAGAAAATGGTATCACACTCAAAGGGCTAACATTGTGATATGCTTTCTACAAATCCACGAATGCCATATTAACCTTAATCTTCATCACATGCTTTCTTCAATAGTTTTTTCACAGAAAATATTTGGTTCACACTATCTTCCATCACAATATCCACCTTGTACAACACTAAATTCCCAGTTATTTCCCAAGGGATGGGGACATACCTGCGAGGTGCTCCATCAGGATGTGATGGGACAATGGTAACAGTCACAGTCATGGAGGTCTTGAGCAAGTCCACCATTTGTTCTTGTGATAAGGTTGCCAAAGTCACCGTGCAAATCTGAGGAATATGAGTGTTTCAGTGGCCTGGCAATATTTGTTTAATAATTTATCTTGGTAATTAAATTACAAAGAAAAGACAACACTTTTTGCATGCATTCAAGAAACTCTTAAAAGAATGCTCTCCAAAAAATATGTGAACAGGAAAATACAAAAAAAAAAAATGGATAAAAGTGCATTAAAGTTTGATTAAGTGTGTATAAGCATCAGATAGTAAAGAAAGCAGCTCTCTGAGGATAGTACTTTTGGACCCTACTCTGGCGGCAGCATCATCTAACACTTCAAGAGAGCGACCATGCTGTGGTACTGTGTACAGTATTAGCAGATAACTACAATATCATCTGCATGTCAACCTAGCATGTGCAAATTACTAGAAATTAATGTTATATTTAGTCTGTCTTGTTTGAAATTGTATGTATCTTATTGATTTTCATTCTTTGCCAATATAAATGTCACCTCTCTATCACCAACACATTCTTAATATTTTTCTTAGAACAAACGTTCAATATCGGCTACATCTCCCTACAAAAACTTAACTAAAATATGATATTCTATAGTATCTCTTATATCTCATCCCTTTCAAAATGTATCCATGTATATCAATAGAAGTGCAACAATTACTGGCTGAACTGTGTTCATTTATTAAGCGTTATTTTATTATTGACTTTACTATATAAATTATATAGTACTGAATATCATTATAATGAATATATGCAATTACTTTATTTTTAACTTGTGAAAATAAATATAAAAACTTAAATTTTCTGGTAATGCTCAATCGGTGATTCCCTGTCCTAGGAAACTGTACACACATCACATTATACTCTTGCTAGTCGGTCAAAGTCTACCAGAGGCCAATATCTGGTCCACTCGGACGACAGACAGCAGAGAAAGCTGGATCACCCAAATTAAGAAAATGCTCACCAGAAAGGTAAATCAAGATAAAACAGATTTCAGCAAGACGAATCTGAACAACTCTGTAAACAAAATACATAGTACTGTAATTAGGATATTCACCCGCTAGTTCCTCCTCCCCATTGCAAGGTGGTTGCACCTGAAGTTTCTGGACCGCCAGGTGCAACTCCTTAGTCATTCATTTGTTGTGGCAATATTCACATGTGCTATACATATCACCTTAACCCCCTTCGAGTCCTGATTTTCCGGGTAAATGTTGGACCATCCATTGTTTTGTGGGGGCCATTTGTTTGTTCTGGTTTTGGTATTTGCTTCACTTTCACATGTTTACAAGCTTCATTTGCTGTGTGAACATTTAATAACCGTTCACTTCAAGCTGCACGTGCTAAGGTTTACAGTCCTTGGATTCCTCCTGATGTCTCTATCCAGCAGGTAGCTTCCCAGGTGGATTCAGGTGTCTGTCTCTGAGAGGTTGGTCTCCTGGGGAGAGTACAGTATCTTGCCCTGAATAGTGAATGGATATCTGACTAATCTACAAGATTCTGGGTTGGAAGGCAGATGCCATTTTCTTTGCTTGGGGTGTGCAGAGGTTCCATGCTGTTTTATGGTACATCACTCACACCCTTCATAGCTGCCATTATTGTTGAAGATTCATTTGGTGTCTTCTGGCAAGCACCCATCAGCACCTGGTGTCCCTGCTCGATTTTCACCATCAAGATCTGGAAAGCCCCCGCACGTCTTTGGTTTGGCACAGATATGGACGGGCTCACCAAGATCACACTCACTGGGTTAGAGTTTGAATGATGCTTATTGGTTTTGTTTTATGTCTATGGTCATTCCATCTGCTTCAGCCATGCTGCCTTATTGGTGGACCATAACTCTCATGCTAAAGTCTGTGATATTTGTCATCGTTGAATCTCTGTTTTAGGTAAGCATCCTTCTCAAGGAAGGGTTATCAGGTGCCTGTTTGGCAGGATTATTATTATTGTATGCGTTGTTTGCAGTATGGTGTCGGTATAGTTGTCCCACAGATGAATCCCTTCAAATTTAATGATTCTGAGTTGGAGCCACATGATGTGGGTTGTTTTTATAGCTTTTCTACCCCCCCCCCCAAACAGTGTAAGAAATAAGACAACTGGGCTGTGAGGACACTGCAAGACAACTGGGCTGTGAGGACAGTACAAGACAACTGGGCTGTGAGGGCACTGCAAGACATGCTAATAACCATATGTAAGCAATTATGATGAATTTGGTTAATCTGTTAAAGCAAAGGTCTCACCTCCACGAGTCTTGCTCCTTGCCGCAGGCCAGACTGAGATGCTAGACCATAAGGTTCAACTTCAGTAATGACTCCATCTTGCTGTACATTAAATCCTAGTAATCCTGTTTGGTTTCTTTGTAGTTCCAGTTCCTGGTGAGAAAAGCAATTTCATTAAATTTTGTATTATTATTATTATTATTAATAAATATTTTCTAATAATTAATTATTAAATATTCTCTAATTAGACACATTATTGGCAAGTACATAGATAATGAAAATATCCACTGTAGCTATGAAGCTACACAAATGCTCGACCAGGGCATTACCAGCCACATACTCTACCACTGTTGACTTGATAAGTCATACAACCTGATTTCTACTGAAATCACAGGAAGTCTGGTGGCCCCTCCTGAATTTCCGTTTCAGGATTTATTATTTCAGTAGAAATACAAATGTATGATTTTTACGAGCCTGTGGTGGTACAGTGGCTGGCAATGCCTTGGTCACGAGTTCATGTCGCCTCACAGCCCCAGTGGATTTTCTCATTCAAGTATACTGTATAATGTTAGTGTGATTTTCTGCGTAACATAGAAATGTGTCACCTTTTCACAAGAAAAAAACCCAGCGTTGAATGTAATGAAACGCCATTTTCTGGGCGAGTCCCAGAGGCTCCCAGGAGCTATCCACGCTGCTATGAATATGTACAACTTTCTGGCATCAGTCAATGTGAATGAGTTCTTGCTTACCAAGGACCACGTGCCAGAACCTGGCCCAATCAAAGAGGCACGAGGAGCAATGGAAGAGCATTCTATGTTTGTCATCGACTGGGTCTGGAACCCAGAAAGGTAGGAATCCCAAAAACCCTTATTCTGGTGAAACTATTGCTACCGAAAGCCGAACGAGTGGACAGAACTCCCCAAACGAAAATTAACAAACTAGCATGACGACATCATGTCGCAGAGCAAAACTCTGCAAACATAGTTGCAGTAGGGTTAAACAGCTGTATTGCACCTGAAAGCCACCAGATGGTAGCCCAGATTACTAGGAGTCCTCATCAGCCAGCCACACAGTGACGCTACCTAGATTCCCTCCTACCTCACCAAAACTCCTCCTCCCACAATACTACACACAGCACTAATTATCACCACAACCCTGCTATTATCACAATCCTGGTGACTAAATCCTGTAACAGAATAATTTACCACAACTTTATTTTGTAAAGGAACACAAAATCCTTGTAAAGGTTTGAAGATTCCTAGATGGACTAAATAATGGTGTGGTGCTGTGAACATCTTGAACCGCATCGATTCACTGACATTTCAACATTGTACACAGTCATTATGACGCTTCAGACTCGTCTGTAATACTATTATGGCTAAATAATACCAGTTACATATATAATTTGACATTATTAGACGATGCTGTGATCACAAGCTGAACAGCAGTGCTGTAAGCTCATGCTGCATGCACTAGCCTTCACTGATCACTCAGTACTAAGGCTCTCACACCTGGGAATGTTGCCCATGATAGTTTTTAAAAATGGCTAGAGCTATAAGATCCCCGAGGCTCTTTGCGCACCACACGTCGAGCGGCAAGAGGCGTGTTGCGCAGTGCAGTTATTAAGAATATTTTAACTAGCCATGTTCAAAAATATCACTTTAGTTTCTAAGACTAGGTTTTAATGGAAATTTAAAATTGCACTACTACACCTAGTATAGTAACCTGAAAGTAGAATAAGAAACTAAAGTCAATCATTACATTGATGCAGCTCATAATGACTAATTTCACAGCCTATTGAACTGAAAATGGCCAATGTAATATGCAAGCCCTGATTAGAAAACCCCCAGATAAGAATAAACGCACTCAGAATGTCACAGTGCGCTGGTGTAGGAGTAAGGAGTGAAAATAACAAATGTGGAGGATATATTTCAGAACACTTGAGGAGTGAAAAGAGTGCACCAAGATAACTTGGAAATGTTGAACAAAAGGTTTGTGGCTTGAGCATTGAAGAATAGTGAATTTCTTGGCACAAAGGGAAAGGGAAGGCCAGGAAGAAAATGGTTTGTCATGACAAGTATGATGAAATATGGCTAGTGTAAACACCACATGGGATATGGTAAGGAACAAGCTTGTGAAGGAACACATTGTAAGAATTGTGTAAATGAATTTGTTTGCATTGTACATGAAAATTTATGAGAAGCACTGTACATCCGAACTTATGAAGCAGTGGGGCACTGCTGTGGTTGACTGCTGATGTGTGGTGACACTTTTATATTCCCTCTTTATTCCCAAGCAAATGACTATACCCAATGAAAATGGTAACTGGATAATGCACATTAATAAATGTTCAATATTCTTACTTGCGTTTCTGCCCCTTGTGTGACAGCTGTAAGCCTGGACACTATCTCAGACAATATCTCTTCACAATCTGCCTCTGGTGTTCCGGGTCTCAAGTTGACAAGCAAACATTCACCTTGGTGGTAAAATATGCGCAGCCTAGTACAAAATGAGAGCAAACATTATTACACTTTATATAGTATACATGTGTAATTATCTAACTATAGTTACAGGATGAGAGCTACCATCAGGGTGTCCCGTCTTCCAGTACTCTTTATCATATGAGATTTTGAAACTAGTAATGGTTTTGTAATCCACTTGTTTTCTCACTTAAGTTGTAGAAGGTTGGAACAAGTTAAGTGAACAACTCCACTAGGGCCATGATGAGGGTTCAAACCTACGCCCGGGATGATCCCAGACGCACATTAGTCCACTATGCCACGACATGGTTAAAACAACAGCAATTCTTTTAATCATGTCATGGCATAGTCGACTACGGCGCGTCTGGGATCATCCCTGCCATAGGTTCGAACCCTCGTCACGGCCCTTGTGGATTTGTTCATTTGATGCATAACGCTATTGTGATTTGTGTGTATTTCTACAACTTTGCTTGCAAAAAAGAGAACCTTATGTTTGCCACATTTGTTTCCTTAGCCTGAACCTACAAGTTACTGTTCTTAAGGTTGCAGGTTTAAAAAATTCTTCCTTGTCTGTTTTGTCAATTCCTGTTACAATTTGTGTATGTAGTTATTATATTACCTAATTTTTTTTCCTCCTCCATGTTCTAACTTCCAGATAAATCTCTTGCGTACTCTTCGACCCTATCGAAGTCTTTCGTAGGGTCCATGTACATACAATTGGTGCAACCTTCCCTCCTAAGATCTCCGTGGCTATTGCAAAAAGTAAGAAAATTTATTATGAAAGACCTTCCTGGTCCAAACCAAACTGCCTGTTCATTATCATGACAGTTCTTTCCAGGCATCACTCATTTTATTTATATTATTTTTATCTTGTGCTGAAACTATCACGCTTGTCAAACATCCACGTTCTTCCATATTCACTAATATTATCCTTTGTTGTGAGGCCTTCTCTTAATCCAACTATTTTATCAATGACCCCCTTCTGTGGCTCTGTCTACACTAGATGCTATCTTATTTTCCTTACACACAAAATTATTATGGACTTCCTTTTATACACCGTTTTATACTAATTTATGATTGATGCCGGTTCTTAACTAACTGTGCGTCTTATGTCTGTTCACTTTTCTTCTTTACTACCTTACACACTTGTTTCATTATATTTTGTTGACGACTGCTTGCCAATTGGTTTCTTTCCTGCACTCTTAATACTTTTCTAATCGTTTTAGTAACATCTCCATTTGTGCTGCCCAAGAATTTTCTCCTAGTATATCCTTTCCTAACTCTAGATCTTGGCTAGCTTGGACATTTCCTGTGACGACCTCAACATATTTCTCCAAATTTTTGTTTCTTTTTAAAGTCCTTCCATTTCCACATTCTAAGCCTCATTTACAACTCAAGTTTTTTAATTAATTAAATTAAGATGAAATTGACTTTTGTACACTGAAAAATTCGTACTCTGGGGACATTCATAGACTTATATTCCACTGTATAATTAGAGTGTTAACAATATGTTAATTTAATTTAAATTTGATAATTTGCATATACAGTACTGTACTGTATATGAAAATAAACAAAACTGGCTCCGTACTTATTACAATTATTACTGTCATTCTAGCTCTTAGATAAAATAGTGAAACAAACAAAAAATACAACATGTACAGTATTATGAAAGATTCACAAGTTTTACAAATTTTAATAGTAAAACAAGTTTGGCTCTCATGGTAAAAAAATTGGTTAAATATTAATCGAATCTCTCTCAAAATAAAGCTTACCCTTGTAGTGGTTTAATGGTCCAACCAATTACACTTTTGCAAGGGGCAGCAAAGATGACTGTAGCTGATGACTCCTCGACCACCACCATTGAGTCTATCGAAATGCCTATTACACAGTCCACCTATGGGTAAAGGAAATACAAATACAAATACAAATACAGGCATAAGGGAACACTGGCGGAAGCCGAGTACCCAGAGAAGCCACAGAGACATTAGAAAACTTGTTCAGTGGCAAAGAAGTAAGGAAAAGGATTGCAGGAGACAGTGAAGTGGTGGAGGCAGACACCTACACAACATCAAGCACAACTAGAGGAGTACAAGGAGGCGAGTACAAACTCGCCTCCAGCAGCAGCCCTTATATCAAGACCATTTGGCTTTGACAGCAATATTCCAACAGCTTGGAGTGTTACACTGTTGCAAAATCCTTCAAAATTAAATCACTGTCACTAGCCAAATATTCTCATCAAATACCAGACAGTATTTCCAAATTCATGCATATGTTTACCAGTAATTTTGCTAATATAAGACCACATAATAAATTGAACAATCTACTATTTTGTTGTATCCTACAAAATAATGCTAGACTGATTAAATTTCATTAAGGAAGAGAAGCAAATGTAATATCTAGACCAAGTATTGGAGGCGAGATCAAAATGATGCATGGTATCTTACACTGTACTGGAGCGCTGCATCGTGAACAGTGAGTGGCCATGATAAAGCGCCGCGCACTGTTGCATCAGGAATATATTTAACTCCTTTTTTTTCTTTCTTGCCACCTCGAGAAAAGCCCATTAGAGCTGAAAAGTATCATATTTTTAATCTTATGTATATAATAAATTATATCACAAATAACCATATCAATAATATAATATCTGGAGACAAGTCCAGTTGTGGGAAGCCCAACAACTATTACAGTTCTAACAGAACATAATAAAATAAATTAATTTAATATAAACTGAGGGAAATATGGTTAACACTATCACATACTATTAGCTACAGTATGCACTATAATAGTAACTGCAACAATGCTTAGAAAATTTGATTACAAACATTAGTTTATATTGAAAAGGCATATCAAATGGAAAGATCTGACTTACTTTTTCCACCTACTTACAGAATTTGGTGGAAGTGTCCAGGGTAGTGGAAGACGAATGGTTGAGAGCTAGGTCTTTTAGGTACTCGTGTCTTGTACGGGTTGCCATTGCTGCAAATTTTTCTGAACGCAACGCTGCAATTTCACCATTGATAGCTGTAATATTAGTGAAGGTAAGAAAAAATAGATAAAACTACAATATACATTCACACACACATTAGTGGAAGGGGGGAGTAAAGAACAAAGGAAAAGGGAACACATTCCTGAAATTTGAATATACCAACATAGATAAGTTAAATCAAAAACATTGGCATTGCAAGATATAATTCAGCTTAGGGTCCCAGACATTGTTGCATTATTAGAGACAAAACTTTAAGGAAATATTTTAAATGATGTCATATTCCCAAGGGGCTGCTCAGTTTGGAGACATGACAGGGAAACTAGGAAGGGAGGAGTGGCAGCTGTGCTGGTGAAAGAACACCTGAAGGTAAGAGTTAATATTTGCAAACCCTCGAGATATTGACAATGAACTGGAAAACTATGAATGAACTAATGAGAATGGGGGAGTGGAAGGGAGGAGAACTAGGCAGAATGGAGAAGAGAAGCTAGGAAAAAATAATGAGTGTAAGGAAATGGAACTATAAATAGTGGAAAGAGGAAGGGGAAACTAGGGAAATGAATGGAAGGAGAGGAAGCAAGAGTTTTTCATAATATTATTATATTTTTATAAGAGAAAATTATGTAAACTCAAGAGCTTACCTTTTGCTAGGAGAAAATCGGTGAAAACCTTTGACTTGGGAAAGGTTGCTCCTTCAGGCATCATTGGGCCAAAGAGTGGAACATCTCGAAATCTGCTCACAGTAACTCTGAAAATTGCATTACATTTTTCAAAGTTAAAATAATAAAAGGCTATACTCTAAATTCTAATTAATGGACAAATATAGGGTACATTTTAGACAGCAAATTAAAAGTTTGTCTAATTAATTTATCAATTCAATTTGAGAAACCGATTGCAGTATCAAGTAAGATACACAAAAATAATAATGGTGTGACATTTAAGTCATCAAATACTTGTGGGAAATACAGTAGAATGTGTGAATTAGCTTGGATGAAAATTATGCATACAGTAAGAATGGTTTAAAAAGCAACCCCATTACATTATACATATACCTACACTTAACCATATTCAAAAGGAAACTTTTATTCTATATCCCTTTTCTATTCAATAAATAAGACTGAAGTTAATATATAAAGCGCTTTTCTAAGCCATAATAGCTGCTCGCTAAAGCAGCTTATAGCCAATAGCTAAAAGCTGCTTGCTCATTTGAGATCCCAGAGTATCCTTAGACATTAGACGGTGCTGCTAAGCAGTTATGGCAGCACATTCACTGCAGGAAACATCAAGCATTCCTACAGGGTCATATTGTGCTTATGGAGTCACTAGCCACTTCATATGCTCTCTCATTGCATGTCCAGCTGCCAGTGATGTCCCCTTTTTCCAATCTCCTTTTAATTTAAATAGGCTTCCTTTGTGCACCTTGTTTATTCTCCTCAGGATCTTACACGTTATGACTGTTAGGTTCATATCACGTATGGCTGACCTAGCGCGTGGTGGCACGGCGATCCCGCCTCAGTTACCAGTGCTTCCCGCCTAGTAAGAACCATGCCTGAATTCTTTGTAAAGAATTAGTTTTTTCAGATTTTTGGCTATGGTCCCACAAAAGCAAGTGGTAAGGTTCAAGTCAAGAAAACACATTGTGAGAATGAGAATGTTTAACAATCAAGTCTTACCATTCAAGGGCATAGAAGTTATGAAACGCTCATAATCTCTAACTAGTATTTGGGTAGGATTAATTCAATTCTCCAATGACTCCTTCAGCACAACACAACCCTGCAGTGGCACCTTTTATGTTGGCCTACCTGACTGCATGATCTGATGTCCAAGGACATTGGGATCTTTCACATGGAAGCAGCAGAATGTAAGAACTCACAAAATCCTCTAGCAGTAACCATATTCTTTACTCGGTCCAATCTTCTTTCTCAAGAGCTCTACCTAAGTTTCATGATAAACTTTAATACAATTTTATAACACATACCTGTACTGAGTATTTTCTGTACAAGGATTAATAGCTTGCACCACAATGAAGACATGCTGAAAATGACTGCGAATGTGCTTTGGACTGAATGAAGGTGCTCCTGGCTCTTGGAAGATGATGGTGACAATATCATTGCCAATGTGTCTTTTCCTCAACAGCTGCTTTCGATTATTTGGAGTAAAGGGAAGCAGTGTTGATACATGAAACATTATTTCAGCATCGCGATACTGGTTGTACACACTGTACAAACCAGTCGAGTCAGCTGCAAAAAATATGAAATAATGAACTACATGTGTATTGTTTTAGAATTATGTGTATTTGACCAGTTTTGTATATTTTTGTATGAAGATAAAGAGTTTAATTATGCCCATTTATGTTTGTCACTATTAGGAGATTCTACAAATTATGACTGAATATGGTGTTACAATAAATAAATAAATAAATAAATAAATTATACTGTATATATATATCAATTATATATAAATATATATATATATATATATATATATATATATATATATATATATATATATATATATATATATATATATATATATATATATATATATATATATATAATGTATGTATATATATATATGTATATGTATGTATATATATATATGTATGTATATATATATATATGTATATATATATATATATATATATATATATGTATATGTATGTATATATATATATATATATGTATATGTATGTATATATATATATGTATATGTATGTATGTATATATATATATATATATATATATATATATGTATATGTATGTATATATATATATGTATATATATATATGTATATGTATGTATATATATATATGTATATGTATATATATATATATATATATATATATGTATATGTATGTATGTATGTTATATATATATATATATATATATATATATATATATATATATATATATATATATATATATATATATGTCGTACCTAGTAGCCAGAACGCACTTTTTGGCCTACTATGCAAGGCCCGATTTGCCTAATAAACCAAGTTTTCCTGAAATATTATATTTTCTCTAATTTTTTTCTTATGAAATGATAAAGCTACCCATTTCATTATGAATGAGGTCAATTTTTTTTTATTGGAGTTAAAATTAACGTAGATATATGACCGAACCTAACCAACCCTACCTAACCTAACCTAACCTATCTTTATAGGTTAGGTTAGGTTAGGTAGCTTAAAAAGTTAGGTTAGGTTAGGTTAGGTAGGTTAGGTAGACGAAAAACAATTAATTCATGAAAACTTGGCTTATTAGGCAAATCGGGCCTTGCATAGTAGGCTGAGAAGTGCGTTCTGGCTACTAGGTACGACATATATATATATATATATATATATATATATATATATATATATATATATATGTCGTACCTAGTAGCCAGAACGCACTTCTCAGCCTACTATGCAAGGCCCGATTTGCCTAATAAGCCAAGTTTTCCTGAATTAACATTTTCTCAAATTTTTTTCTTATGAAATGATAAAGCTACCGATTTCATTATGTATAAGTTCAATTTTTTTTTATTGGAGTTAAAATTAACGTAGATATATGACCGAACCTAACCAACCCTACCTAACCTAACCTATCTTTATAGGTTAGGTTAGGTTAGGTAGCCGAAAAAGTTAGGTTAGGTTAGGTTAGGTAGGTTAGGTAGTCGAAAAACAATTAATTCAAGAAAACTTGGCTTATTAGGCAAATCGGGCCTTGCATAGTAGGCTGAGAAGTGCGTTCTGGCTACTAGGTACGACATATATATATATATATATATATTATATAAATATATCACCACATCACATAGGTGATGTGGTGGAGGCTGACTCTATACACAGTTTCAAGTGTAGATATGATAGGGCTCAATAGGCTCAGGAACTCGTACACCAGTTGATTGACCTTTGAGAGGAGATACACAAGACGCACACACATCTTACACTATAGTATGTACAAGTTAGAGCTTACCTTTATTGATGACTCTTGTTGGTGTATGGAAGATGGTGAGGAGGGGGGAGGAGGAGAGGTGTTAGTGCTCGGAAGGGAAGTCCCCTTCCATTACAACATAAGGCAGTGTTGGAAGGGAAGTCCCCTTCCATTACAACATAAGGCAGCAGTGATGACTTCTCTGGGTTATTCATTCTCACTCTCTCACACGCACACACTCACACACTTCACGTTGCTGTGCTGGTGAAAGAACACCTAAAGGAAGGAAATAATGACTGCCAATCCACAAGAAGTCGATATAATAGCACTAGAGATCTGCCATGAGGATGATAAACTAATGATCATAAATGCATATAGTCCACCGCCAAGCAGCACATGGTCAAAGGAGGAGCTAGATAGTAAACGAGAAGGTCTTATAACAATGAGAGAGATTATAGCGAGAGCGGATAACGATAGATCATGACTGTTGATAGTCGGCGACTTCAACTTGAAATCCATAGACTGGGAAGCATATGAAGCTAAAACCAAAGATTTTTGGACCTGTAGATTTGTCGACCTCATCCTGGAAACATTCTTGTATCAACATGTTAAACAAGCTACGAGGATGAGGGAGGGGGACGTTCCCTCCATGCTAGATTTGATATTTACCAGGAAGGAGGAAGAGATATTTGACATTCAGTACCTTCCTCCCTTGGGTAAAAGTGACCATGTCTTTTTGGGAATAAAGTATGCAATGCATTATAATCTGGAAGAAAATAAGGAGGTTGAAGCAGTTGAAAAACCTGACTTCAGGAGAGGACATTATGGTAATTTTAGAAATTTTTTTAGTGAGTATAATTGGACAGACTTGATGCTACTCTCTCTCTCTCACACTCACCTCGCTCAACTCACTCACTCACTCTTACGTTTTGCCTGCATACCCCTAGGACCTACTTGTGGCTCACTGCTTGCTTTTCTTACTAAAAACCTTTCCATAGAGACTTGTTTTCCCTATGTTGTAACACTTGTCTGCAGTGAGGCATCACAGTGTCATTAAAAAGGTTAAGACAATGACCTACTGCAGCTTGCTCTGGGTAAGTTGTTTCGACAAAAGTTTGCATTTCTTCCCATAGTCTACACCATTTCTTAACGGTTGAGGAAGGGACATTCTGTACTGCCTCCAACACCCTGTACTCCTCCCAGCCACATCTGGACGGTATTAATATGGGCTTTGTTGCTACCAGCTGGTGATCAGGAGGCAGACTGCATGACATTAAACTCTTGTTGTTTACTGACTGTGAAAACCTGATTGACTGTAAATGGCTGAATGACTAAATGACTGACCAGTTGCTACCACAGCTGTGAATGCTTGACTGCCTTTGGTCATGACTGCCAGTGACTGGTTTTGACTGAATGCTTGACTGATATGTTGTGACTGACTGACTGGTTCTGACTGGCTACCACATAACAGAGGCAGTGAATGTTTGAAAGGAAAACCTGAAACCAATGATGCAGATACGAAAGTGTTTAAGGCGAACAGGGGACAATCTCACCACCACCCTCCTCCTCGCCTTCCCCATACACCAACACTGCTCCTCCCTCCCTCCCTCACCATCTCTCATATGCCACCAAGAGTCATCAATAAAGGTAAAGTGCAGTTAAATGTTCACCTATTTTATTTATAGTTTATATTTATACCCGATTGTTTTGTGTATGAAAAATATGAGCAGTATTCTGTATAAAATGTATTTTTAAGTTAATATTTTGGGGGGTTTAGAAAGGATTAATTCAATTTACATTATTTCTTATGGGAAAATTTGTTTTGGTTGACGAATTTTTGGTCGACGACGTGTGTCTGGGAACAGATGACGATCGTAAACGAAGGTACCACTGTGTATATATATATATAACAAAGAATATCATATGTGAACATACTGTATAGATATGTTAAACAAAGGGTTAACTCACTCTTCTTATCAAGCCCTCCTCGATATTTATCAAAGTCCTTCAATCTGACACGCTGGCCCACTACTTCCAAGAACTCGGAGAAGGCAGGACCAGCACTCTCATTATTGTACATTTCCTCCTCGGTAGTTTGGCCCGCCCGACAATACAGCACTCCGACCTTAAAAAATATTTCAGTATTAATAACATTATTCATTTAACTAGATAGTTTTTAATGCCTTAAGAAGATTGAGGAAGAAATTCCTAGTACATTATACCACATAATTCAAGATAAAAATAACACCAAATAATACTACGAAATATTTAAACTATAGTCAACCCCTCGAACTCATCCGTATTCTCTGTACATATACAAAACTAAAATTTACAATGTATAATATATGCCAGGATACCTCTCAATATACAAAATTTAAAACTTACAATAACAACCTTACATTACACACAGATCAGTGGACACAATCAAAGGTTAGTACAATGGATACACATTACAACATAGATAATATAATCCAGACATCTAGTTGTCTCAGGAATCAGACCAGCTGTGTGTAAGATAAATATGTCAGATAATACAATAATATTTATCTGATCTTTTATTATAACTAATGCAAATAAGCTATCCTGCCTATTTGACTACAAGCTGGATAACTCCGAGATAAAATCAACATTGAATGTAATGAAGGGTCTCTTTCTGGATGAGCCTCAGTGGCTGCCTAAAGCTATCTTCCTTAGATTGCTCCCAACTCTTAGGTCACATCAGTCAGAGTTCAATATGGTCTAGTGGGGATAAACCCAGAACCTAACCCCCTTACAGATTAGCAGAGGGAAGAGTGTAATTACCCATGTGCAGCCACAGGACGAGAGCCACGCTCGTGGTGTCCCACCTCCCACAGCACTGTCATATAACGCTTTGAAATTACTGATGGTTTTGGCCTCCACCATCCCATTCACCTAACTTGTTCCAACCGTCTACCACTCTGTTTACAAAAGTGAATTTCCTTATATTTCTCCGGCAGCTTTGTTTCGTTAGTTTAAATCTATGACATCTTGTTCTTGAAGTTCCAGGTCTCAGGAATTCTTCCTTATCAATTTCATCGATTCCTGTTACTATTTTGTATGTAGTGATCATATCCTCTCTTTTTCTTCTATTTTGTAGTTTTTGCTTATTTAATGCCTTTAACCCCCTCCTCATAGCTTTTGTCCTTCAGTTCTGAGAGCCATTTAGTGGTATGTCTTTGCACGTTTTCCAGTCTGTTGATGTGCTTCCATAAGACATGGGCACCATTCAACTGCTGCATATTCCAGCTTTGGTCTAACAAAAGTTTTGAACCATTTCTTTAGTATTTCTCCATCCACATATTTAAAAGCAACTCTGAAGTTAGAAAGTGTAGCATAGGCTCCTCCTCGCACAATGTTCTTTATGTGGTCCTCAGGTGACACTGAACTACTGGACAGGTGTCACCCTCTCTACTCACACACACATTATATTATATTATATCATATTATATCATATTATATTATATATTATATTATATTATATTTAGGGGTACCACCACTGGTGCAATTGAAGGGACCCACATCCTCGAAGAAGAAAATAAAAAGTGTTCAGAGAAGACCTTATGGATTCTCCCTGAACACTTTGATCTTTTCCTCTCCTACCACCCCTATTGTTTTTTATTAATTTGTTTTACTTAATTTTATTGCATTGCTACAGTTTACAGAGAACACACACTTATATAAATATAACAATCTGTGTTCAAAGACCTTGTCCAGCTCTTTGGAGGTCGGGTGCGTACCCAAGATACAGCACGCATTTCCCCTCTCAACTGCGACACTGAGGCGCTGGAACATGAAATTGGCCGCTCTTGCGTCTCTAGTTTTCCCAATGAGGTCCTAACCCACCTCCCTTAGGAACTTAAGTGCACATTTACCCCAAGCGCCCAGTCTCAGAGCCTATTGGCACGAACCTGTAACTGGTAGACAGTTGGAACAAGTTAGGTGAGGTGGTGGTGGAGGCCAAGACCATCAGTAGTTTCAAAGCGTTATATGACAGAGTGCTGGGAAGACGGGACACCACGAGTATAGCTCTCATCCCGTAACTACGCTTAGGTAATTACACACACACACACACCATGTTGTTAATCTTTTACTAATCCATGTTTCTCATGATGCAAATGAATGGCTTTTATAGTTATCAATTCAAGCTATTTTCCTACAATACAAGTTAAGCTAATTGGATCATAGTTTAACACAAGTGAATATCTCCCTTCTTAAATAGCAGAAATCACATTTTGAATCCTACACAATTCCAGTACTCTGCTATATTCTAATGACTTATTAAATAAGAAAAACAAAGGTTTACTAAGCTCATTCTTCATTCTTTAAAAACCCTGACTAATACTTTGTCTGATCCTGGTGACTTTTTTGTTTTTTTTCATACCGAGTTCATCTAATCCTCCCTGCTCATCATACAATAACCTACTGCTACCCTGGCTATATAACAATTACTCTTACGTATAACATCAAAATCTTAAATTATTATTTATACCTTAAATTTGTTATGGACTCCTAGATCATCTAATCGAATCAAGGCTTCTTCTGTTTGTGTACCTGGCTGCCCTAGCCTCAAACAGCCAAGGGAGAGTTGTGGACACACATATTCTAGGGCTTCTCGTACTCCTGGGCTTCGGCCTTTTTCTCCACTGAGGCGTCCCAAGCTTTCTTCAAGAACTGAACCTTGGCAACTAAATAACTGCAATAAAGGAAAAAAAAATACTGAAACAAAAATAGTGGAAAACTTAACAAAAATTAATAATAAACATACAAATGTTCATAAGAACTAGTCAAGAAGCATCCCGGTGCCAGTCAACACACATCCAAGTTCTCTCGTACACACAGCAATGAATGAGGCAAGTACAACTCGTACCCAACTTGCCGGTATATACCGTGCCACTGAGTTTTTAGAAGACAAAGGCCGTGAACTTATATACTGTGACTCACAGAGTGCACTCCTGGCATTAACACACACACACAGTAGTATCACCCAGAAAATAATCAGCGATATGCGAATGAATGTTTTAGCTGCTCGAGAAAACAGATTTAAAATTAAATTCCTTTGGTTACCGTCACATGTTGGCATCTCAGAGCATGACCCTGTTAACATACTTGCAAAGACAGCCAGTAGAAGACCAGCAGTAGAAATTAATATGGGTGTTTCATTAGCAATGACAGAAAATTCTTAAATCTATAAAAATAAAAATGGAAATGTTCGTCTGTGCATAACCGCTAATCCCCAAAAGTTCTTCACCAATTGCTCAGAAATTTTCACACAATGTTCCATTCGCATCCAAGCAGATTTTTATACATACTAAATAGATATCACGTCTGTGACGGTAAAAAAACATGCTTTTTCTGAAAAACTGTTTTTCATGTGAGGGAAATCTTCGAAACCTCTTTACTGATTGCTTTGAAATTTTGACAACGTTGCATTCGAATAGGCGCGTCTTTTTATATATTTACTATATATTAGGGGCCTCGTAGCCTGGTGGATAGCGCGCAGGACTCGTAATTCTGTGGCGCGGGTTCGATTCCCGCACGAGGCAGAAGCAAACGGGCAAAGTTTCTTTCACCCTGAATGCCCCTGTTACCTAGCAGTAAATAGGTACCTGGGAGTTAGTCAGCTGTCACGGGCTGATTCCTGGGGGTGGAGGCCTGGTCGAGGACCGGGCCGCGGGGACACTAAAGCCCCGAAATCATCTCAAGATAACTATATACTGTACATGCCTCACCTGTGACAGGAAAAAACATGCTTTTTTTGAAAAACAGTGCCATCTGTTGGACGTAAGAGCAACACACGCTGTAATCTCCGAAAGTTCTTCACCGATTGCTTTAAAATTTTGACAACGTTGCATTCGAATAGGCGCGTCTTTTTATACTGTATAGGCGAGTACAACTAGGCGAGTACTCATGTCACCATTCCCAAAAAACGTTTCCAGTTTTCCAAAACAGTTTTGCCTTTTTAAATTCCTCTTTAATCAAGCATTTTGCATATTTTCTAATTTGCCATGTAAACTTATAACTATTTTATCACTTATTCCATAAACATTTAATAGTGTAAAAGTATATAGTACCTACAGAAGCTATATATTTTATGCAGTTAAATTAATGAGATAGCTGGTTTTAACAACAGAGCAGCTAAATTTCAAGTTAATTGCAAGGACTTACCTCAGAAGTTCTGACAATAATACGATACTGGTACGTTGGTAGGCTGTGGGCACTATCAGAAGCATCCTCAAGTTTTTCCCTCCGTATACTGATAGCTACTGGACCCAGCATATCATCAATGCCAAACCAGTTTTGGTGATCTGTTGGAAATTATTAATGCAATACTAATTGTGGCAAGCTATTCTTTTCTCAGTACACATTTTTTGTCAGTTATCCTTTATATCCAAGATAAAACCTCCCTCTCCTTATATACCAATTCATTTATGATAATTCCCTTTCATTATGTTTGTGCATTGGCCTAAGAAACAGTAATAAAAAAAGAACCTGTGTTATACAGGTTAACCTGTTAACCAGAACCTGTTATACATTTTCTGTATGACAGAAAATGGACAGGACCAAACTAACCCAAGGTCTATCTTGAGCTACATGCCAAGACACTGTATGGAGCAAATAAACAGATATACATACACAGTTCTGTACATGACTCGTACAAACACTGCTGTGATGGGTCACATTTGACTACATGCATTGCACATTTAAGTCTTTCAGATACAGCAAATTAGCAATTATCATTAAAAACATTGAAACTATCCCACTCATGAAATATATAGGGCACTACAGTACCAGCCTGAAGTGACTTCAAACAAACCTTGTAAACAGAAATAAGTTCGATAGTATGTGGCGCCTTGGTCAACAGCTTCAATAGTGAATGGACTTCTGACATAAGGACATAGTGTCATCCGCCAGTGAGACTGCCCTACAGCAGGTTCTAGGAGGCCGATGGTAGCAGCTGCCACTGGCCGGTGGAAGACTGGAGCAAGGGATGGGGAATTTGGCTTTGTTCCACATCCCCAGTCTCTGCTTAGGCTGACAATTCGTTCCCCTTCACCACCAAGCTCATTACGAAAGAATGGGCAACTGGAAAATGTACAAATGTAAATATAATTAAAGTTCACATGATTACACATCTACTGGTAGCCAAAAGGCCTCTTGAGTAGTAATAAAAACAAATATCTTACCTTAGGTGTATGTACAGTACCTGGATTGTACCTGGGTGGGATTCTGAGAGTTCTTTTACTCCCCAAGCCCGGCCCAGAACCAGGCTTGACTTGCAAGAGCTTGGTCCAACAGGTTGTCGCTTGAAGTGGCCTGCAGACCCATATATCTACCACAGCCAGGTTAGTCTGGCACTTCTTTAAGAATACTCTAAGTTTCTCTTGAAGATTTTGTTAGGTCTAGAAGGCTTGAAGATCTAAAAAAAAAAAAAAAAAGTTTTCTTATACTCGTTGGGAGTATTTTGAACCGTGGACCTCTGATGTTCATGCAGTGTTCTCTAATTGTGACTATGGCACCTCTGGTGTTCATTGGTTCTATTCTGCATTTTCTTCCATACTGTTCACTCCAATATGTTGATATTTTACTGTGTAGATTTGGGACCTGGCCCTGCAGTTATTTCCATGTGTATATTATTTGATATCTCTCGTCTCCCTTCTAGGGTATACATCTGGAGAGCTTTGAGACGATCCCAATAATTTAGGTGCTTTATCGTGTCTATGTATGCTGCGTATGTTCTCTATTTCAGCAACCTCTTCCGCTCTGAAGGGGTGAGTGAGTACTGAGCAGTACTCAGGACGGGACAGCACAAGTGATTTGTATAGTACAGTGGAACCCCGGGTTACGAGTGTCCCTGTTTACGAGTTTTTCGGGTTACGAGGCCGATTTGGTCGGAAAATTTGCATCGGGTTATGAGTTTCTTGATACGTGTACGGGCCGACCTAGCACGTGGTGGCACGGCGATCGCGCCTCAGTTTACCAGTGCCTCGCGCCCAGTGACTATCCCGCCTGAATTCTTCACAAGGATCTACAGTTTTTTTGTCAGATTTTTGGCCATTTGACCATAAAAGTTTATTATATATCTCGCCATGGGTCCCAAGAAAGCCAGTGGTAAGGTTCAAGCTAAGAAAATAGTTGTGAGTAGAGGCAGTAGAGGATGTCCCTTACTGATGTGTGAAAATATGTGAAGTATGGGAAGAACTACAAAGTTTTGTTGAAAAAACTCATCCAGATAAAGCTGTGGCAGGCCATTGCATTGACCTTTTAAATGACAATGTTATGTCTTATTACAGACAAATGTTGCAAAGAATGGAAAACAATCTTCAATGGATCGTTTCATTGCGAGAAAATCAAGCAGTGAGCCACAATCAGGACCTAGTGGTATGCATGCAAAACGTACCAGAGGGTGCACTCCAGAAAAATCTTTACTGCCTGAAGTTATAATGGAAGGGGACTCCCCTTCCAAACAGTAACACCTCTCCTCCTCCCCCCTCCTCACCATCTTCCATACGCCAACAGCAGTCATCAGCAAGGTAAGTAATAACGAACATACTTTTGTAGTGTAGTGTAAATTTGGATGAATTGGGTATAAAATTTAGTTTGAAGTTAAGTTTTTGGGTAGTCAGGAACGGATTAATTCATTTCCCATTATTTCTTATGGGCAAATTAGCTTCAGTTTACGAGTTTTCGGGTTATGAGCTGTCTCCAGGAAAAGATTAAGCTCTTAAACCGAGGTACCCCTGTACAACCATTGTGATGGGAGCCCTGGTTTTGAAAGTTCTCGTAATTCATCCCATAATTTTTCTGGCTGATGCCACATTTGCTCGGTTATGCTCCCTAAATGTTAGGTCGTCAGACATTATTCCCAGATCCTTTACACGCTGCTTTCCTACTATGGGCACATTTGATTGTTTTGTATCCTGTATTATGTTTAACCACCACACTGTGCAGAGCGCCTAGGTGCCTGATTGGGGGAGTGCAGAGAGCCTGTGGGCGCTCTTAGGTATAGCATAGCATTCAAAACTCCAGTGGCTACACAGGGTTCACATCAGCTTCCTCAGGGCTCTCGTAAACAGACACCATTTTTTTCTTAAATCCTGGGCAACATTCCTGGGCAGTGAGCCTCGGTACTGAGTGAGCAACCAAGTCTGGCGCATGCAACACGAGCTAACATCATTGCCTAAAAATGTCAAAATGTATATGTAACTGGTATTATTTAGCCATGCTAGTATTACAGAAGACCCTGATTGTAATAAAGATTGTACAATGTACTACAACCACACATTTTAAATTAAATAATTTCTATGACACACTTCTATCACATTAGCATAAAGGATTTGTATGACTGGATTTTCCGAAATATGTTTAGTTTTACTAATACGTACAAATAGTCTGTTCCCCAAAAAATTATGCAAATATATCACGTTTATTACTATTTATAAAATCAATAAACGAACTTAGGAAAAAATACGTCTTACCCATTGTAGAGACAAACTCTACATATAAGGTGCAAGCTTCATGTAAACTGAATAAAAAATGAAACTGTTAAAGTTACGTTTATGTTACTTGAAAATAAATAATTAAAAAATGAAGTCTAAGGTGCTGCCATCTGTGACTGAGGTTGACATCAACCAATTTCCTCCAAAACTGGCACCCTTACAGATAGGCTTATGTGCAGTCAGGTGTATAAGTTTCATGTTTATCGGGCGATTTACAAGACAAAAAAATTGGAAAAAAAATATTGGGTAGTCAGTTATTTATTTTTTATTATTATTTTTTATTATTATTATTTTTTATTATTATTATATTCTATTGTGATAGCTGAGTCAGACATGATTTCAGTTGACACTTTTGTTTGATGTTAATTTTTGAACATTTTGGAAAATTGATGACATTAAATATTTTTTCTCCCTACTTATGCTACGATGCCAAGACTCGGACCAGATGAAACCCTTTACATATACAACTAGCGAAAGAAGTTCGATTGAAATTGAACTAGCTTTCATTTATTGCACATTTGAAAATTATGCCCCCCTTAAAAAATACAGAACTGTATAGTAAATATCAAATATCTGGTGATAGGCAACCCTGAATATGAATACTGTAGTACTGCACAGCAATCTAAAGTTCTTTCTTTAAAAAATACTGAAAGCCTAATACTGTACTACAAGAATAATGTATTACCATAATACATACTGCACACAATTAAAAAATTATTACCGTTTCAATACAACACTTTACCTAAAATATTTTATCACAGACATGGAAAAGTGCTATCTATAATTAACATTAAACTAATTAGGAAATTTAAGTTCTACTTAAATTCAACAAATGTCTTACCTATTGATAAGCGGATTACTTCGTCCATCCCCTGGGTCATGCTCATCATGCTGTAGGTCTTCTGTACTGTCATGGTGAAGTCCGCTGGGTAATGACCCAGCCATAGCTGCAGCAGAGGCACCTGTGGTGGTGTTTGCTCTTTCAGTTAGCAATGATCGCACATGTCCCAAGATAAACTGAGTGGCTAAAGACCGACAATCATAGTGTGCAAAAGCCGAGCGCCTTGTGGGTACAATATTGAGCAGTTCCTCACTCCGACTATCCGAGTCCCCATTTCCTTCACTGGATTTACACGATTTTGTTATACTACTTGAAACACTCGTTTCCGAATTAATGTCACACTTGCTGTCACCTTTACTCTCTGTGCTTTTGCTTGACCGTAGTTTCTTAAATATGGAAGATTTATCCTTGTCCCACAGTTTTTGAAATTTTGATCGAGCTTTAGGAGATGTTGCATCAGCCTCATTGCCCAGAGATCCTGCCACATTATCCGTCGACGAGGAGGCACATTTAATCGATTCACTTGGCTTGAACTCCCGTAATATGGAATAAAGCGACTCTGAAGGGGCAGAGGCAACATTTATGGAACCATGAGAACCATACTCCCTTCTGAGAGGGGATGCTGGTGGTTGCTCCTCAACATCATGATCTAAATCTAGCGATGAGTTACTTCTGTACAATCCTCCTGTTCCTCTCATGAACACAAATCCTCCCCCCACATCCTGCCCCGTCCGCAGTCCAGTCACTCTACTAAGAGGTTGCAAACTGGTTGGCCCCGATCTTTGTCTCTCATTGTATGATGCTCGTAGGTCTGCTGGACCGAATCTGTGGGTAGTGTGTGTCTTGTTCCGATTACTGACACTTAGTGCACGAACTCTTTCACTGACATAACCTATCGAGCCTTGTTCTCTGTCTTTCCCCTCTATGATTTTTTTTCTAGTGTTATTCCTGTCAATTTTATTATTATTATTGCTAATAACTGACCCATTAACAAGACCATTGACTTCAACATTATTATTAAGCACATTCACGCAGTGAGACGCTCCCGTTATTGTAGTGATCCCAAAATCGGGACTGTGGTCTTCAGATGGCACGAGCCCGCCACCTACAGCCTGGGATCTGCCAACAGAGCCCCGACCAATACAGGCAGCAGGGCTCACATTATTCACTTCTGCCTTCTTCATCACCCCTTAAATTGGCTCTGCAGTTTCCACCTCACATTTTTACAAACTACAAAAACTATATTTTCTTAACTTCAATCATCAACCTGACATCTTAAGAGAACTAAATTTTCAATATTTCCCCTTCATTGTAATACCACAGATGGCAAGTAACAGTAATGTTCTGTACACATGTATTTAAAACACTTCACTTATTAACATCACATGTATGACAGTAGACCAGTATTTTCAACCTTATTCTTGACTACTGCACAGTCCCCACTTCCTTGGATTCAAGAAAAACTGGACCAACATCTTCTCACCATAAGAACGGCATCACCAGTGTTAGAATCGTGAAGTCTCATCTTGCCACCATCCCCAATATATCACATTGTCATAAGTTGTATGTAAGATCCAACATTATTCAAACCACTCATCTTGTGATTCCTGGGGAAACATAATGCCTTACATTAATCATTAGCCATTGACTGTTGTGCACAATGATCCACAATGCCAGGGGCTGGATGCCGCAAGCAGTTGGAAGAATAAAGCTCCAAGATGCCAAAAAGCGCGCCAAGCTGCTGCAGATGAATGTTAGGAGCTGCGGAGGAGGGGCAATGTTGCTTGTCGGAGGGCATCCACCTTGTCTATCAACTGGTAATGCTTGGAGTTGCCTGAAGTTAAAGTTACTGCTGCCCACAAACATCTCCATCACCTAAAGAAAGGTAAGCAACTGTGACAAATACCATGAATACAAACATTAAATTGTTTAATATGATATAATAAAATAAGTAAACAACTATGCTATTGTATAAAAATCTTATTCCACTAAAACCTTTTACAAGAAGTGTTTTTGGTTTCAGAACCTGTAATCCAATTTAATTTTTAAGACCAGTTAATACAGTACAGTTTGTCATTTGCTTCTACATTGTAAGCAGTCAGTCAATGCAGAAGCCCAGAGAGGGAACAAACTGCACAGGACTGAGAAGTGTAGGTGTAACCAACCCAACAGGCAGAAAGGCAGAGGCAGAAAGGACAATATTTGTCTGGTAATAAAGACGATGAACACCCTTCATCCTTCAGCTTTCATCCTGTAACTACACTTAGGTAATTACAGGCTCAAATGAAACAACGGTAGGCTACACAGGCTCAAATGAAACAACGGTAGGCTACACAGGCTCAAATGAAACAACGGTAGGCTACACAGGCTCAAATGAAAGTTACAAAGGTTTAAATAAAAACAAATGGCAAGTGAGAAGTGACAAACATAACCTAATACACCAACCCAGTGTCCTGTTCAGATAGTACATTGTGTAAGTATGTGCACCATAGTACAAGCATTAATGTACTAAACAATTAGATAGTAGAATTTGTTATTATTCACTTTATAGAGCCAAAAAAAAATGAAGCTTAAAAAAACTTAAATATCCCTAGGCCTAGGATAGCCTACATATGTACTTTATTGGGCCTCCAATAACATGTATTATGGAAGGTTAGGCTAGTTTGACTTTTGTACAAGTAGAAAATCGTTATCCCATTTTGTCCAAATTCAATAGTCCGGATTTCTACTTTCTAATTGCATTGTAAGTCGGTGTTTATACTACGGTCCTCTTCCTTCCTTTACGTACTGTACTGCCAAAACAGGAGGATAGGCTGAATTAAAACATATAGCATGTTTCACAAATAGCCTCGAGACCCCCAAGAGCAACTCGTTGGCTTTGTGCTCGATTCCCAACTGGGGATCCCAGATGCAATTCCAGAACAGGACAGAAATGACTTGGGACGTTTCCTTACATCTAATGCACCTTTTCACCTTAAGTAAATGGGTACCCAAGAGTTAGGCAACCGTTGTAGGGATGTAGGGCGGCTGTTGTAGGGCATCTGACAGCCAAGTGGACAGCGCTTTGGATTCGTAGTCCCGAGGTTCCGGGTTCGATCCCCGGTGGAAGCAGAGACAGTGGCAAAAAGTTTCTTTCATAACAATGCCCCTGTTACCTAGCAGCAAATAGGTACCTGAGAGCTACGGGCTGCTTCCCGGGGGATGTGTAATAAAAAGGAGGACTGGTCGAGGACCGGGAAATCATCAAATTCTAAGCCCCAAAATCATCTCAAGATAACCTCAAGATATGTATGCTGTTGAAGGTCACTAGTCCAACCTTGGAGCACCTCAATATAAGCCGAAGTTTAAGTATGCCACCGTTGCCTGTCCCCCAACAAGACATTATTATTACACTATAATAAACACCGAGATAAGCCAATACGCATAACAAGCAAATCAGAATTTACAAACAAGTCAGTGCTGACACTGGGGAATATGGACACTGACAAAGACACAGAGGGCGAGGAGACCACTGGAGTGACTCAGTAGCCTCATAATGACACTTGGAGGACACACTCATGCACTCCAACACTGAGCCCCTCAATACCTCGTACTCATTCCCTAGAGGCCTCGGCTGGCTCACGGCACCTGACAAAGGGTCCTGGAAGAGCGACATCCTGTGGGGAAGGACTCGGGGGCCTGACAAAGGCTGGGAGAAGACTATCAACACCACTGACTCAGCCAAACACCAGCCACGAGGACCTGCCACTCACAACACCTCATCACTAACTCACTTCCTCCACACCCCATCTCATTTCTCGCCACGCAGAGCACTCTTACCTTAAGCTGACACTCTACTGGTAAGTGAGAGGCGTGGTTGCGTGCCCTGGAAGGCGCAACAAGTCTTCCAGTTGAGCAAATAGTGAGTACATCCTCCCCCGACCTGCACAATGAATGAGTGCGGAGTTGTGTACTGTTGAGGTGAGGTGTTGCCGCCTCTCCTCCACGCCCACCCATATTACCCATCATGGACCCTCACCATGGCTAACTTCTACCCTCAATACTCACCCTCACCATACTAACATGACACCTCACCTCCGCTACCCTCACCGTACATCACCACATTACACAAATACCTTTATTTGTAATGTATAGCTGGCACCTTAGCCTTAGGTGGGGGGGTGGGACCTGGGGGGGGAAGGACTAGATGAAAGACCTCACACCTCATAATAACTTAATTAATACTATAACCTTCCTTCTCATCTTTACATGCAATTTAAATCGATATATAACAATTGTATACTAATCTTGTAATTGAGGGTGAGAGGCATACAGTTTGTGGAAGATGGAATTTGTCTCAACAGGAAGAGGTAAGTGGATGCGAGGGGGTGACGGGAAAGGCGCAACACCACTTATACAATCATCACAATTTATTTCCAGCTAAAACACATACAAAACTATTCTAAATTAAATTCCGTCGATTGTTACAGTGCTACGTTAATAAGACAATATAGTCATTGGAGACAGTTTTGTGTTAGAGAGGGAAAATAAGGGAAGGAAGAGGGTAGGTGTTAACTAGCGCCTCCCCCACCATTCCTCTCATGGGAGGGGAGGGGAGGGGAGGGCAGGAAAGGGGAACAACACTTACAATTTCTCAACACTTGCCTATAAATTTTCCACCTCTCTCTCTCCATCTCTCTCTCTCTATCGTTCTCATATCTTTCCTACATATAAAAACACTCAAGATATGCTCCAAAGTATAGGTTGGACAGTTTGATAGACGATCACTATTGACGGCGAAGTTATAATTAAAATAAAGTGTTGCGGGGTAGTGGGCGGGACGGATGTTACAAGGTCCTTCTTTACCAGTGTTGGTTCTGTCTCTCTCCCTCCTCCTCCACCTCCAAGCTCTCCCTCAATCTTCCCTTTCTCCCCTCCTACTCCTTTATCTCTTTCTCCCTCTCCTTTCTCCCCCACCCCTCCCTCTCTCTCTCTTTCTTTCCCCCTCTATAATATCTCTTATCTTGAGATAATTTCGGGGCTTAGCGTCTCCGCGGCCCGGTCCTCGACCAGCCTCCTTTTTGTTACACACCCAGGAAGCAGCCCGTAGTAGCTGTCTAACTCCCAGGTACCTATTTACTGCTTGGTAACAGGGGCATCTGGGTGAAATAAACAAATGCTTGGTAACAGGAGCATCAGGGTGAAAGAAACATTTTGCCCATTTGTCTCCGCCTCCACCGGGGACAGGGTTGCCAGCTCCAAATTGCTGAAAGTAGCGAGCTGACGGACTAAAAGTAGCGAATTTGTAATAAGAGTAGCCCAATGTTTTTTTTAGTGACTGATACGGGTTGCAAAGTAATATATTTTGATATACAGGTACACTGCACGATAATGCAGTGTAAAACAAAATATTAAATAATATTAAACAAAATAATAATAATACCCAAACAACCTCTGGATCACAACCATGCACAACCCGAAGCCCCAGTGACATCCCCGAAACCCGACCAGTTTTGTTACCAAAGCCTGACCAGTTCTGGAACCGAACCCCAACCAGTTGTGTAACTGCAAGCCTAGCATGCAAACAACTCATCAAACCAAACAAACAGCCCCAGAGCCCAACCAAACTCCCTCCCTAGGTCTACCAAACAAACCCTTCCTTAGCCCTACCTAACAACACCCCCCCCCCCCACTCTTGCCTTAAGAACTAACTTTGGAGCCAAAGCAAACAAACAATTGAACCATATACCCAAAAAGAAACCTGGAACTCTTGCAAAAATACAACAATGAAGCCCTAGAAAATAAACATGCAATTAGTCATAGTCAAGAAACAACCTGATAACCTAGCAAAGAAACATGAGGCAATAACACAACCCCTGGAGCACAACCATGCACGAACCGAAGCCCGATCATGCACAACCCTAAGCCCCAGTGACACCCCCGGAGCCCGACCAGTTAAGTAACCGGAGCCCGACCAGTTGTGTAACCGGAGCCCGACCAGTTATTAACCGGAGCCCGACCAGTTGTGTAACCGAAGCCCCACTAGTTGTGTAACCGGACCCCGACCAGTTGTGTAACCGGAGCCCGACCAGTTGTGTAACCGAAGCCATACTAGTTGTGTAACCGGACCCCGACCAGTTGTGTAACCACAAACCTAGCATGAACGAACCAAACAACCTCTGGATCACAACCATGCATGAACCAAAGCCCGATCATGCACAACCCGAAGCCCCAGTGACACCCCCGGAGCCCGACCAGTTTTGTAACCGGAGCCCGACCAGTTGTGTAACCGAAGCCCGACCAGTTGTGTAACCGGACCCCAATCAGTTGTGTAACCGCAAGCCTATCATGCAAGCAACTCATCAAACCCACACCAAGTCAAAGAAACAGCCCCAGAGCCTAACCAAACAAACCCTTCCTTAGCCCTACCTTACAACCCCCCCCCCCCCACTCCTTGCCTTAAGAACTAACTTTGCAGCCAAAGCAAACAAACAATTGAACCATATACCCAAAAAGAAACCTGGAATTCTTGCAAAAATACAACAATGAAGCCCTAGAAAATAAAGATGCAATTAGTCATAGTCAAGAAACAACCTGATGACCTAGCATAGGAGCCGTTGAGTGTAACCTTGGATTGTCAATGAGCAATCTGAGAGCAGCAGTACACCGAGAACTTCAACAAGATCTTGTAGATCTGAGGCAAAGTGAAATTGACACCAGTAATTCCATCTATCATCATACTATCATGCAAGAGGAGCCACACATCTATGGATCATCCAATAAAATCAGCAGACTTCTAGATGTTACTACTGCTCGGCTTAGACTCGGTTACAAGTATCTCTGGAAATTCTCATTATCTGCTGATGTAGACCTGACCAAATGTAAACTGTCAACAAATTATTCGCACACCCTCCGTCACTATGTGATGGAGTGCGAAAAGATACGTGAATTTAGAGACAATTCTATAACCAATGTTCCAGCGATGTGTAAATATTTCATTCAAAATTATCTGCTACCAGAAATTTTAGTCAAATATCCCCAGTTTGCTAACTGTAGGTAGTAACTAAGTGATTGTATGATTGTAACCTATCCACCGCTGCCCACTGGATGGGGGGCGGTGTGCAGGACAAACATATAAATTTTGACACTAGCTCTATACATATGTCAGTTGCTTAATTTAGAACCTGTACTTGAGGTCGATCTCGAACCCATTGTTGATGTGATGACTTATATTGAATTTTGTAACTAGCTCATCAAGATTGTAACTTGCTTAGCTAAATGAATTGTGGGGTTCAGTCCCTGAGCCCATTATGTGCCTCTGTAACCCTTTCCACTACCGCCCACAAGATGGGTATGGGGTGCATAATAAATGAACTAAACTAAACTGACCTAAC
Organism: Procambarus clarkii; assembly: GCF_040958095.1. Lineage (NCBI taxonomy): Eukaryota > Metazoa > Arthropoda > Malacostraca > Decapoda > Cambaridae > Procambarus > Procambarus clarkii. Next base: position 32,568,625 of record NC_091160.1, read on the forward strand.
AAAGAAACATGAGACAATAGCACACAACCCCTGGAGCACAACCATGCACGAACCGAAGCCCGATCATGCACAACCCTAAGCCCCAGTGACACCCCCGGAGCCCGACCAGTTTTGTAACCGGAGCCCGACCAGTTGTGTAACTGAAGCCCGACCAGTTGTGTAACCGGACCCCAACCAGTTGTGTAACCGCAAGCCTAGCATGAACAAACCAAACAACCCCTGGAGCACAACCATGCATGAATCGAAGCCCGACCATGCATAACCCGAAGCCCTAGTGACACCCCCGGAGCCCGACCAGTTTTGTAACCGGAGCCCGACCAGTTGTGTAACTGAAGCCCGACCAGTTGTGTAACCGGACCCCAACCAGTTGTGTAACCGCAAGCCTAGCATGAACAAACCAAACAACCCCTGGAGCACAACCATGCATGAATCGAAGCCCGACCATGCATAACCCGAAGCCCTAGTGACACCCCCGGAGCCCGACCAGTTTTGTAACCGGAGCCCGACCAGTTGTGTAACTGAAGCCCGACCAGTTGTGTAACCGGACCCCAACCAGTTATGAAATCGGATCCCAACCAGTTGTGTAACCGCAAGCTTAGCATGCAAACAACTCATCAAACACACACCAAGCCAAACAAACAGCCCCAGAGCCTAACCAAACTCCCTCCCTAGGTCTACCAAACAAACCCTTCCTTAGCCCTACCTAACAACACCCCCCCCCCCCACTCTTGCCTTAAGAACTAACTTTGGAGCCAAAGCAAACAATTGAACCCTATACCCAAAAAGAAACCTGGAACTCTTGCAAAAATACAACAATGAAGCCCTAGAAAATAAACATGCACTTAGTCATAGTCAAGAAACAACCTGATAACCTAGCAAAGAAACATGAGACAATAGCACACAACCCCTGGAGCACAACCATGCACGAACCGAAGCCCGATCATGCACAACCCTAAGCCCCAGTGACACCCCCGGAGCCCGACCAGTTAAGTAACCGGAGCCCGACCAGTTGTGTAACCGGAGCCCGACCAGTTATTAACCGGAGCCCGACCAGTTGTGTAACCGAAGCCCCACTAGTTGTGTAACCGGACCCCGACCAGTTGTGTAACCACAAACCTAGCATGAACGAACCAAACAACCTCTGGATCACAACCATGCATGAACCGAAGCCCGACCATGCACAACCCGAAGCCCCAATGACACCCCCGGAGCCCGACCAGTTGTGTAACCACAAACCTAGCATGAACGAACCAAACAACCTCTGGAGCACAACCATGCATGAACCGAAGCCCGACCATGTACAACCCGAAGCCCCAATGACACCCCCGGAGCCCGACCAGTTTTGTAACCGGACCCCAACCAGTTGTGTAACCGAACCCCAACCAGTTGTGTAACCGAAGCTCGACCAGTTGTGTAACTAGACCCCGACCAGTTGTGCAACTGTAAGCCTAGCAAGTATTCCTCTCATCCAACCCCCACAAAGCTAAACAGTCCCAGAGCACAAACTCCATTCCTAGCTCAACCAAACAAAAATCTCCTTATCCCTACCTAAAAACCTCCACTTGGCCTAGAATCCAACTATGGTGCCATAGCAAACAAACAATTGAGCTCTGTACACGAACAAGGAGCAACGAGTTCAAACTCAACTAAGCCAGAATGTTGGACAGCTAACAGATGCTTTTTCACCCATAGGGTTGTAAACCCGTGGAACCGCCTACCCGCTGAAGCCGTAAACGCCAAAAGTCTGCTGGGTTTTAAAATACAGCTGGAAAAATCATCAGGGGAAATGGGGGGACATTTGACAAGCCGCCGGCTTACTGTCCTCAACGAGGACTATCTATTCATCTATTGCTATGTACACACGACTGTCGTTTGGCACTAAACTTAGTTTTTAAACTATTAACTTGATGAAATAATACTGTTTTATCTTATAGGCGAGAATAATTCTGAATGCGCAGTGTGATGAAATTGACGAATGCGATCACCGCCCACGGGATGGGTATGGGGTGCATAATAAAGAAATTGAATTAAGGCTTTGGGTTGGGCGGCGGCGTAGGTGAGCCTGGCCTGAGGACAGGCAACTGTAAATGCTTCACCCTCCACATACTTCAAGTGTAAATAATTGCCAACAGAACCTAAATACCGAACCTACTATACGCCTAATTAAACATAGAATGTAAAATTAATTTATACACGATGAAAACGTTTTTTAATACACAGTACATTTAAGTCAATAAATGCGTCTTGGGAGGGTGGGGAGGAGGGGGCTGGGGGGGTCGACCGCCGCGTTAACGAGCCTAGCCTGACGACTAGGCAGTTTAACACTCTGGGAAAGTGTCTTCTACATAATATCCTACCCTTATAATGTTCGCAAATCATGATCCTCAAAATGGATTCGTATCGATCCTGGCCGGGGAGGATTTACTGGGCACAAATCCTTAACTGTAGCCTGTGTTTAACTCGACAGTAAAATGTGTACTTGGTTGTAACAACGATTCTTCGCGGCGGGGATCGTATTCCAGGGACCTGCCCGAAACGCTACGCGTACTAGTGGCTCTACAACCATGTAACAACTCTTGTATATATCTCAAAAAAAAAATCTTCCATAAAATCTGAGGACAATATTTAGTATTATTGGAATACAAACATTTGAATACTACAGAACCCGGATGAAAAAAACAACGGAAACATTACTAAAACTCAATGTTATAATAGCGAACAAATGTATAATGCATTAAGCATTGTAGGTGGAGGTAGACTATATATTCATGCGTACCTCCCAACTGATCAGATATATTAGTAAAAAAAAAAAAAAAAAAAAAAAAATTATCAGCCTTACCTAGAAGGGGAACGACGATGCTCACGCCGCCGCTGCTTCCTGACGACTGGCCGGGTCATGGTCAATGACCGTTAGCGACCAACCGACCCAGAGACTCTCGGCCTAAAATTATTTGAACGCCATATTGAAATTACTAGCGTATAGCGCCATGAGTGTGTAAATTAATATTTATATGCATTATAGGCCTTTCTAAAGTAGTTTATAGATCTGAATATCATACGGCCAGGATACGAATCCAGGTCAAAGTGCTGCCGAAGAGTCGGGCGCGTGCTTTACCACTACGCCACAGAGACTGCTTCGTGGCGTAGTGGAATTTTGAATTTTGAAACCTGACTAACCTAGCTCAACGCATCCTAACGTAACCCAAATCAAACCAATCTAATCCAACCGAGCCCAATGCAGCCTAACCTTAATAACATAACCTAATACAGCCTAGCATAACAATACATCCGGTTTTAAAACAGAAAATGAATTTAGCCGAATACTGATGTAGTTATGTGAATACAAATTCTGTTACACTGTACAATACCTGTCATATTACGCTTATTTACCCGATTTATCTGAGGGCCACTAACCCTAGTAGCCTCGACGAGGACAAGAAGCCGATGGCTTGTCGAAGGTCCTCCCCCATTTGCCTTGATGATCTTTTCTATGTATATTTTAAAACTCAACACAGTTTCGGCATTTACGGCTTCGGCAGGTAGGCGGTTCCATGGAACACAACCCTATGGGTGAAAAAGCCTCTCCTGTTCTCAGTCCTACACTGTGACTTGTTGAGCTTGAAACCGTTGCTCCTTGTTTGTGTTACATCTGACCTTCTGAAGACCTTCTGTTTAACTTATGCTTCACCTTTAAGTAAAGTCAGCTAGGATGTCCTAGATGCTGTCTTCGGGCCTCATGCCTCTCCCTTTAAGTTTATCTCGGACTCGTATTGATTAGTTCCATCAGCAATTTATTACTAATTATGCATTGCCTAAGTGCATGTCATTTTACTTACTGTTTTACCTTTATACTTGTTTCCTTGACTTTGTCAAAGTTATTAAGTACTGACGCTAGACAGTACCAGTTTCGTTTACCAGTACCAGTAAACGTTTTTACAGTCGTTTTGTCTGCCCGGTGTAGCCCAGAAGAATCTGCAGCCTCCCGGCTGCTGGCTTATCCAGACATGTGTGGCCTCCCAGGACGCTGGTTATCAGACGTATTGTCTGCTCGGTGTAGCCCGGAATATACTGCGGCCTCCCAGGCCGCTGGTTATCAGACGTATTGTCTGCTCAGTGTAGCCCGGAAGATACTGCTGCTTCCCAGGCCGCTGGTTTATTCAGACGTTTAGTCTGCCCAACGTAGCCAGGAAGGTTGACAGCCGCTGCCGTCTTAGCTGACTGCGTTCAGGGGCTGCTCCCCAGCCGACGTCCTTCCTGCGATGAGTTAAGCCGACGTCCTTCCTGCGATGAGTTAAGCCGACGTCCTTCCTGCGATGAGTTAAGCCGACGTCCTTCCTGTGATGAGTTAAGCCGACGTCCTTCCTGCGATGAGTTAAGCCGACGTCCTTCCTGCGATGAGTTAAGCCGACGTCCTTCCTGCGATGAGTTAAGCCGACGTCCTTCCTGCGATGAGTTAAGCCGACGTCCTTCCTGCGATGAGTTAAGCCGACGTCCTTCCTGCGATGAGTTAAGCCGACGTCCTTCCTGCGATGAGTAAAGCCGACGATGTTCTACAGGTATTATATTTATATTGGTCATATAAATACACGGCCTTTCTGGCCGCGGGTTTATCCAGACGTGTTGTCTGCCGGTGTAGCCCGGAATCTACTGCGGACCCCCAGGCCGCTGGTTTCTCCAGACGTTTTGTCTGCCCAATGTAGCCACGAAGGTTGTCATAGCCGCTGCCGTCTTCGCTGTCTGCGCTCGGGGGTTCATGTCCAGCCGACGTTCTTCCTGTGGTGAGTTAAGCTGGCGATGTTATTCAGGTATCTTATTTACATTGGCCATATAAATATGTGGTCTTTCAGGCCGCTGGTTTATCCAGACGTGTTGTCTGCCTGGTAGCCCGGAAGTCACAGTGGCCCCCCCCCCCCAGGCCGCTGGTTTATCCAGACGTGTTGTCTGCCTGGTAGCCCGGAAGTCACAGTGGGCCCCCCCCCCCCCAGGCCGCTGGTTTATCCAGACGTGTTGTCTGCCTGGTAGCCCGGAAGTCACAGTGGCCCCCCCCCCCCAGGCCGCTGGTTTATCCAGACGTTTCATCTGCCGGTGTAGCCCGGAACGTTTCCACAGCCACCGACTGTGGAAACTTACAAGTGTTAATCCCGTTTCTCTAACGAATTATAGTCCAGCTTTATTTTGAGCATACTTTGTTTTGCAATTTATAATTATTTGTTATAATTGTATTAATTGTAATTATGTTATAATAGCACAGTTTGCCTAGTTTCCTCAGTAGTTACAGTACTTTCGTTTGGCTCTTGCAGTTATTCACGTCGCTTATTTGGTTATATTTATGTTATGCATCTCCTCTGTTCCCTTAATGTAATATGGCTATATATCCACGCCGATTGTATACCCTTATTTTGTACTTGCAGATACCACGTGCCATGCCTTGCCCTATTCATAATTATGTTCTACATCTCGGCGCTAACATGCCTCCTGTTTCAGGTTACCTCGGACTTTCTTTCCCAATCAGCCTCCTTAATTTACTCCGACAGTTGATGCGTTGCTCATGTCGCATGTTTATTTTTGCGTTGCTGTGTCCAGTATTCTTGCCCACTTTTACCCTGCCTTACGTCATCAAGTAAAGACAGCCAGGATGTGCTATTTGCAGAGTTACCAAGTAATTTATTAAGTAAAGTCAGACAGGCAGTGCTAGTTGCAGAGTTACTAAGTAAATTATTAAGTAAAGTCAGCCAGGATGTGCTATTTGCAGAGTTCCTAAGAATTATTAAGTAAAGTCAGACAGGATGTGCTATTTGCAGTATTCGCGGGCCCTTATTTTAGCTTCACGTCTCCTGGCCCTGCATTTTTGCCTAGTTTCATCGGTAGTTACAGTAGTTTATGCTTAGCATTGCAGTTTAGTTTCCTCAGTGGTTACAGTATTTACGCTTGGCTCTTGCAGTTTATTCACGTTACTTATCAGGTTATATTTGTTATGCTTTCCCTCCGTTCTCTTAATGTAAAAATGGTTATATATGCACGCCGATTGTATACCCTTATTTTGTACCTGCAGACTTCACGTGCCATGACTTGCCCTATTCAGGTGACCTGGACAGGGGGGTGGCCCCCACGTTGCCTGGGGCACGGTACACTCCAGCAGATGGCGGCGTCGAAGCGTCGTCGGGAACGTCGTATATTTAATGATATCCCGTTCTTTGCCTTCCTAAGACAATGTAAATTAAGATTTTATACGCTTATATGGAAGGTTTCTTATTTTGTACTGGCAGACATCTCGCGACATGCCTTGCCCTTCCTCTTAATTACGTTCTACATTTCAGCACTAACATGCCTCCTGCTTTCAGATTACCACGGATTCCTTTTCCCAAACAGCCTACCTTAATTTACTCCGACAGTTGATGCTTTGCTCATGTCGCATGTTTAATTTTGCGTTGCTGTGTTCAGTATGTTTGTTCATTTTCCTCGCCTTACGTCATTACGTAAAGTCAGCCAGGATGTGCTATTTGCAGAGTTACTAATTAAATTATTAAGTAAAGTCAGCCAGGATGTGCTATTTGCAGAGTTACTAAGTAAATTATTAAGTAAAGTCAGCCAGGATGTGCTATTCGCAGAGTTCCTAAGTAAATTATTAAGTAAAGTCAGCCAGGATGTGCTATTTGCAGAGTTACTAAGTAAATTATTAAGAAGTCAGCCAGGATGTGCTATTTGCAGAGTTACTAAGTAAATTATTAAGTCAGCCAGGATGTGCTATTTGCAGAGTTACTAATTACTAGTCTTTTGCTGGGCTACCTTTATGCTTCTCCCCTTTCTGTCTAGGTATGTTTAGGTATGGCTAGCGGTGCGCGAGCCGCGGCTTATCGGTTCCTCCTACGTCTGCGTGTCTGTTAATTTTGTTATTGTTGGACTCTCAATTTGATTTGTATTTATTACGGAAAATTTTTTCTCCCGCAATTTACTCTTTGTTTAAGTTTCACGTTCAATTTGTTATTAAGGGACTATCAATTAGGATTTGTATTAATCTATTGCTTTGCCTCTGTGCCTTTAAGTTATTTTCAGCTAAGGTACGCTAGTTGCAGTGCATTCGGGTGGCCCCCCCCCCCACAATTTTTTTTTTCTCCGGTTATTTCGTCCTATTACACTCGTTTCCCTCATTATATATTCTATTCTGAATTTTGTGCATTATATCTGACCACCCATTCTTCATCGTATCGACAGTACATTAAGTTACATTTGGATGCTACCGAGAAGTTTAGCATGGCCTCGCGCACGGTGTCATGCAAAAAACTGGCCATTCGGCCTTCCTTTCGGCAAGCTCAAGCCAGTCAGTTAGCATGACGTCGGCCAGCTTGTGGTTGGCCAGCGCAGCCAGCATGCTGTTGGCCATAGGTCGCTAACGTTCTTTGGCCATCTGGCCTTCTGGGCTATTTTACTCTTCTTGTTCCTTCGCCATTGTTGTTTCCTACTACGTAATAGTATTCTATTTAATTTTACCTCATCTATCATTAGGTTAGGGGCCCCCCTTACCTCCAACCGCTATTCCTTCCACTGCGCTCTGCCCGCTTGGCGCTCAATGCCGGTTTCTTCTGTTCCCTTTATTCGCAGCCACGACAAGCCGGAACCCCCCCCCCCCCCTTCACACCCTACTGCGGCGAGGAAGAGAACGCGAGCCGGATATTCCTCTGATCACCATCAACGCACGCAGCGGTGCAGGGATGCAGCCGCCCAGGGCCTACGTTAATACTATTATCTTCTCTTTATTTGCTGGGCTATATGGCAGTATTAATATTACTCCGTACCGTTACTGTCATTCCAGTATTATTTTATTAAAATATAAATTGTTATTATGGTTTGGCGTTGCTTTCTTAATTTCTTCCATTCTGCGGCACTTGCCGTCATCTGTTATTTACGATATTACATTGTATTCTTCATTGTACGATTATTTACGACATTGTATTCTTATTATTATCCTTATTACAGTTACTGAATGGCAGCTCCCTGCCGTCGATTTCACTTTGCTCCTGTTCTAAAGATGTTGCCGAAGTTCACGGCGTACTAGCTGCGGCTCGCAGACGCTCATTGACAACACAAGACTACACTCAGCGGCCACTCAAGGCAGACTCCTTGGCTTCTATCCAGCCCAATCACCCGTCTGGAGGCAGAGATGGGATAGAGACCAAGGGTAATGTTCCCCGCTCACATTCTACATCCGATTAGGACACAAGCATGTTATAGATTTGGCTTTAAGAATTGGTTCTTATTCCATTTTATTGTTTATGTATATGTTGCTTAGTTGTTATACCCTTTCTTGGTATATGTATTGTTTATATTCAAGATTTATAGTGTTTCGTCTTACCCTGTTATAGTTGCTTTGTGCCTCCTTGCTGTTCTACCGGTTTTCTCCCACCTTTGCTCTTAGCAAAGGTACTTCCCCCTTCCGTTTGCTGGAAGATTCTTAGATTTGTTAGCCCCCCTTCATTGCTACAGTATAATTATTCGGATGCTCTTTATTCATCCAGGATTGTTAATTAAGGTTTCTCTTAATTCCTGCTGCCGGGCTCCCTCCCCCGTTTTTCGTCTCCGTATTGATTCAGCTAGGGTTTCCCTCTCGTCTGTGCTCTTGCCTGTCACGATAACACTGCACGCCGCTTCTGCCCACCCTTACTGCCTTATATCTTTCAGCCCGGGGGAGGTGAGCTACGCGACAAAAAATCGACGCACGCTCCGACTGGACCAGGTATCGCTTACATGGTCAGGAATCAACACTCTTCGGATCCTACAAGCACAGATCCTACAAGCGCTCCTGTCACCAGGCGAGATTTCTCCAGGATCCTACGCGCTGCCCTCTCGGCGCTAGGCTTGACTCCAGATGACTACGCTCCGCACCCAGCTGTCGCGGGACGGGCTCGCCACATCAGAAATAATGGCAAACGGCAGGCGGAAGAGTAGTGCTCACATCCTACGTCAGACGGGACGTTGTTGCTCTGCTACATTGAGTGCCTCATGCGGCCAGCTGGCACTCGCCCTTCGGGGGGGGGGGTCCGGCCGCTGGCCTGCGGTGGGGGTGCAGCGCCGGTCCCCAAGTGTCCCGCTGTCCGCAGCTAATACTTTGCCCAGTCTAGGTGCTAGTAAGCCCTACTTGTAGTCACACCCCCTTCTCCTTATCCATTAGGTCTTTTACGGCCTCTTGGCCGGGTACATTACGTGTTATGTGGTCTCTCACTTATTAGTTATTCTTTGTGTCCTGCCTGTTATATCCTAGTGTTATATAATTACTACACATTTGCACTCGGCCTTAATTCTAGTACCAGTTAACCTTTAGGTTTCTGCAGAATTAGTTTCCATGTCACTATAGGCTAAGGTCTCATACTTACTACGGGTGTACCTTTTAAGTTAAATCTAGTCCTTGGAATTGTTACTGTTAATTCTTACTTTATATATTTACTTTATATATTTACTTTATATATTTTAATATAAACGTTATATATTCCTTAAATTATATTTGAAACTTTGTATATTTACATGTTCAATATTAAGTTTTATATAATATCAACTTTGTTACGCCTATAATATAAACCGTGTTTAATATAAACTTTATATAATTACTTACTTTATGTGAACTTTATATATTTACATGTTCTGCAGAATTTAATCTTCAATAAACTTTAACGCCCCATACTGCCAGTATCTTTCTCCCCCTGGTCAGAAAATGGTCACTGCTTGCAACACAAGCGGGGATGTTTCTGGCGGGGGAGAAAGAAACAATTGCGCAGCGCGTCCCGCGGCGTTGCGCGGGCAGTTTGGGGCCGTATAAATACGGGCGCACAACGGGGCTCCGCCTCACTCCGCCTGCCCTCGCCGCTGCCCTCGCAAAACCCCACCCTCCCCCCTTTTGCAAGCGGCTGCTTTTGTACCCCGTCATGCTTTGCACAGTTGTCCCGATTGTCTCCCCACTGCATGTGGGAAGGGGGGGTGCAGCGCCGGTCCCCAAGTGTCCCGCTGTCCGCAGCTAATACTTTGCCCAGTCTAGGTGCTAGTAAGCCCTACTTGTAGTCACACCCCCTTCTCCTTATCCATTAGGTCTTTTACGGCCTCTTGGCCGGGTACATTACGTGTTATGTGGTCTCTCACTTATTAGTTATTCTTTGTGTCCTGCCTGTTATATCCTAGTGTTATATAATTACTACACATTTGCACTCGGCCTTAATTCTAGTACCAGTTAACCTTTAGGTTTCTGCAGAATTAGTTTCCATGTCACTATAGGCTAAGGTCTCATACTTACTACGGGTGTACCTTTTAAGTTAAATCTAGTCCTTGGAATTGTTACTGTTAATTCTTACTTTATATATTTACTTTATATATTTACTTTATATATTTTAATATAAACGTTATATATTCCTTAAATTATATTTGAAACTTTGTATATTTACATGTTCAATATTAAGTTTTATATAATATCAACTTTGTTACGCCTATAATATAAACCGTGTTTAATATAAACTTTATATAATTACTTACTTTATGTGAACTTTATATATTTACATGTTCTGCAGAATTTAATCTTCAATAAACTTTAACGCCCCATACTGCCAGTATCTTTCTCCCCCTGGTCAGAAATTGACGAATGCGATCACCGCCCACGGGATGGGTATGGGGTGCATAATAAAGAAATTGAATTAAGGCTTTGGGTTGGGCGGCGGCGTAGGTGAGCCTGGCCTGAGGACAGGCAACTGTAAATGCTTCACCCTCCACATACTTCAAGTGTAAATAATTGCCAACAGAACCTAAATACCGAACCTACTATACGCCTAATTAAACATAGAATGTAAAATTAATTTATACACGATGAAAACGTTTTTTAATACACAGTACATTTAAGTCAATAAATGCGTCTTGGGAGGGTGGGGAGGAGGGGGCTGGGGGGGTCGACCGCCGCGTTAACGAGCCTAGCCTGACGACTAGGCAGTTTAACACTCTGGGAAAGTGTCTTCTACATAATATCCTACCCTTATAATGTTCGCAAATCATGATCCTCAAAATGGATTCGTATCGATCCTGGCCGGGGAGGATTTACTGGGCACAAATCCTTAACTGTAGCCTGTGTTTAACTCGACAGTAAAATGTGTACTTGGTTGTAACAACGATTCTTCGCGGCGGGGATCGTATTCCAGGGACCTGCCCGAAACGCTACGCGTACTAGTGGCTCTACAACCATGTAACAACTCTTGTATATATCTCAAAAAAAAAATCTTCCATAAAATCTGAGGACAATATTTAGTATTATTGGAATACAAACATTTGAATACTACAGAACCCGGATGAAAAAAACAACGGAAACATTACTAAAACTCAATGTTATAATAGCGAACAAATGTATAATGCATTAAGCATTGTAGGTGGAGGTAGACTATATATTCATGCGTACCTCCCAACTGATCAGATATATTAGTAAAAAAAAAAAAAAAAAAAAAAAAATTATCAGCCTTACCTAGAAGGGGAACGACGATGCTCACGCCGCCGCTGCTTCCTGACGACTGGCCGGGTCATGGTCAATGACCGTTAGCGACCAACCGACCCAGAGACTCTCGGCCTAAAATTATTTGAACGCCATATTGAAATTACTAGCGTATAGCGCCAGGAGTGTGTAAATTAATATTTATATGCATTATAGGCCTTTCTAAAGTAGTTTATAGATCTGAATATCATACGGCCAGGATACGAATCCAGGTCAAAGTGCTGCCGAAGAGTCGGGCGCGTGCTTTACCACTACGCCACAGAGACTGCTTCGTGGCGTAGTGGAATTTTGAATTTTGAAACCTGACTAACCTAGCTCAACGCATCCTAACGTAACCCAAATCAAACCAATCTAATCCAACCGAGCCCAATGCAGCCTAACCTTAATAACATAACCTAATACAGCCTAGCATAACAATACATCCGGTTTTAAAACAGAAAATGAATTTAGCCGAATACTGATGTAGTTATGTGAATACAAATTCTGTTACACTGTACAATACCTGTCATATTACACTTATTTACCTGATTTATCTGAGGGCCACTAACCCTAGTAGCCTCGACGAGGACAAGAAGCCGATGGCTTGTCGAAGGTCCTCCCCCATTTGCCTTGATGATCTTTTCTATGTATATTTTAAAACTCAACACAGTTTCGGCATTTACGGCTTCGGCAGGTAGGCGGTTCCATGGAACACAACCCTATGGGTGAAAAAGCCTCTCCTGTTCTCAGTCCTACACTGTGACTTGTTGAGCTTGAAACCGTTGCTCCTTGTTTGTGTTACATCTGACCTTCTGAAGAAAATGTCCAGATCAACATCTTCTTAACTTGTTCAGTATTTTAAAAGTTTCAATGAGATCCGCCCCGTCATGCCTGGCTTGTAGTGTTGTTAGCCCTGTGGCCTTCAACCGTTCCTGATACGAGAGATGTCTTAGCTCTGGAATGACTTTTGTTGCCCGGTGTTGCACTTTCTCCAGAGTAACTATGTCCTTCTGAAGATCAGGGCTCCATGCTATGATACAGTAATCCAAATGGGGCGCACCAGAGATTTATAGTTGAAGCATTACCTTCATTTTCTTAGTCAAAAGTACGCTTTATTATCTCAAGGGTTTAGTTAGCTTTTCTGACTGTTGCTCCCACCTGTTGTGCAACTTTTAATGAGTGATGGATTTTGACTCCAAAGTTATTTTATTCATCAACCTGCTGTAATGTAACGTTATTAATTTGGTAGTTGTGACGTGGGTTGTTATGCCCCACATGTAAGGTCTTGCATTTGTCGATACCTTAAGGACCTCTGCCCGAAACGCTTTATGCGTGCTGCTGGCTTTGTAAAAATGTACTACTCAATCACCAACATATATATTTTATCAGACCATTGTATATTCTTGTATATGATTAAATAAATAATAAGTAAATAAATAAATAAGAATATGAGTCTCCCCCACCACAGACCTCTCCCCTTCCCTCTACTGGGTTACAACAAAGAGCGGATGTAGTGCATGCCTCCAGCAGTGTGAATCCTGTGGCGCAACACTGCCAGTAGCACAGTAACCGTAGTGCAGTAACAACTGATGCAGCAGCACAGTAACAACTGTTGCAGCAGCACAGTAACAACTGATGCAGCAGCACAGTAACAACTGACACAGCAGCACAGTAACGACTGTTGCAGTAGAGCAGTAGCAAATGTGACAGCTGCGCAGTAACAAATGTGACAGGTGCACAGTAGCAAATGTGACAGGTGCACAGTAGCAAATGTGACAGTAGCGCATAACAACTGTAAATAAGTAAATAAATAAAACAAATAAATAAATAGTTTATTTAGGTAAAAGCACATACATTCAATATATGGGTTACAAGCAGAATGTTGGATTTCTAGATAGAGCGAGTATATACTATGCCTAAAGTCACTAAGATATGGATCTGCTAGGACATCCTCGGGTACTCAGCTTCCACTCATGTTAAATAATACATCCTTGTCTACCCTGTCAATTCCCCTGAGAATCTTGTATGTGGTGATCATGTCTCCCCGAGCTCTTCTGTCTTCCAGCGACGTGAGGTACAGTTCCCTCAGCCTGTCCTCGTAACTTATGCCTCTTAGTTCTGGGACTAGCCTAGTGGTATACCTCTGAACTTTTTCCAGTTTCGTCTTGTGCTTTACAAGGTACGGGCTCCATGCTGGGGCCGCATACTCCAGGATTGGCCTTACATACGTAGTATACAAGATTCTGAAAGACTCCTTATGCAAGCTTCTGATGTAAGCCAGCCTCGCATACGCCGCCGATGTTATTCTTTTGATATGGGCTTCATGAGACTGGTTTGGCGTGACAAACTCCTAGATCTTTCTCTCTGTTCATTTCGTGAAGGACTTCATCTCCCATTCTGTATCCAGTGTTTGGCCTCCTATTTCCTTTCTCTAGTTGCATTACCTAACATTTACTTGGGTTGAAGCCATTTAGTTGCATCTTTTCCAGTTTGTTGATGTGCTTAAGATATGGGCACCTATACAACCGCTGCATATTTTGGCATTGGACTAACATAAGTCGTAAACAATTTCTTTAGTATTTCTCCATCCATGTATTTAAAAGCAATTCTGAAGTTATAAAGTGTAGCATAGGCTCCTCGCACAATGTTCTTGTGGTCCTCAGGTGACAGTTTTCTATCAAGAACCATCCCTAGATCCCTTTCTTTGTCAGTATTCTTTAAAGATTTCTCACATAATTTATAGGTTGTGTGAGGTCTATGTTATCCAATTCCACATTCCAAAACATGGCATTTATTCACATTAAACTCCATTTGCCAAGTGGTGAGGTTAGGTTCTGAGGACCCGTCCTGGAGTCTCTCAGATGAGGCTTCGTGCAGCATTAATAGGAACCAGCATTGTGGCTGCCTCGACAATTGCAAGATGGGACGATTTATTTTCACCGTTTTTAATCTCGACTCTTACACTCTCAAGAGTCGTGTTTCTTACCACAGTACCGACACCTGGGGTCAAATTGGCATTTCCAAGCCATATGTCCTCAACGAGAACACTTCATGCATAATATAGGCTCCTCAATGTATTTTGTAACTTTCCTGTAGCCTAGTCCTTGCACAATTTTTTTTCTAGAGCCTTACCCTTTACCAAGGTAACAACCTGGCTTTGTTTTTCACCACGAACACTGTTCCTCTTTGCCCAAACAACACTATCATTGCTGAAAAGATAATCAGGATCCAAATAAGTTGGATACTTAAAAACTATGATCTTGTCTTGGTGTGCATCATATCTTCTTCAGGAGTAACCATCACAATATTCTCAAACTCATCCTTCGTTAGGTGTTACACGGCCTCTTCTGTCCCTACTGTTATGTAGGGCCGGTGAGCACCCTCCTTGAATAGTGGTTCATATTAAAAAAAAATCCTTAGCCAAACGAACCGTCCACTCCAGCTTTTGAAGAGTTCAGTTGACACGTTGTAGGGAATAACAGCCTCTTCCTTCTATTAGTCTGCGTCTCTTGCGTCCTGCTGAGTAGGGTTTAATTTTTTGGTCTTTTGTTATTTCATCTTCACTGTCTCGCTGTCTGTGAATATTTCGCCGTTTATATCTGTTCGTTACTGTTTGATACGACCTGGTATCATCTTGTCTGTCATTCTCACTCTCATATTCTTCAGGCCCAGTGCAGGATCGTCTATCACCTAGGCAGACCGCCTCACCCATTTTCTCAACACACAAAGGCACTGTATCACTGCAACAGTCGAGAACAAATTCACAATATCCAGCTGCAGCAGCCATGTGCAAACACGAAGATGGGGAGCAACACGTCCACGTATTAAGTATTATTCTTCCTCTAATCAAAACAAGTTTAATACTGTGATTAGTGAGGAGAATATTAGCTCAGTGACGGGGCGCAGAAATGTTTGTAGAGTTTCATTATCATTCAGGAGTGTTCTCGGAAAAGTGTTAGGTGTAGTTCCCGAATATGAATGATATATTTGCAAAGAGAAGAAACGCCTCGAGTGTGATTGACATATGTCTCTTCCCCACCAATGCCTAGAAGAGGGGTTGATATTCTATGTATTTATTGCGACAAGATCTCTTCTACTAGATACAGCAATCAATCCATTAATATTTTGGGTGTAATCTCCCTAAATGGAAGTGAAAATAGCAACAATAAGAAGCTTTACGTACGGCTTAACACCAATATGACAGACGGAGTCAGTACCACTATTAGAGATCAGGGTGGGAAGCCCATACATTTTGATGAACGTGGGTGTACTATAGAGGTCTTACATGTGCGTCCTGTAGCAGGTAGTATATAATACCAGCACTTTGTCTACTCCTCATTCGTCAGAAACAAGTGGTGAAATGAATGTTAACTTTATTCCTCCCTCTGTTGAGGAATTATACATACTGCTAACCCCCCCCCCCCTAGAGGAAGTGGGACTGATAATATACAGGTTTTCAACAGCAGTAGGCGTTATACACATGGAAGACGGATACTATCTTTTTTAAGCGAGATGGTGCGACAAGTGGCTCCCTTTATAATGAGAACATTGGCACCAGCCGCGCTCAGCTTGGGGCAGAACGCGTTACATGACATTAATAATGGCAAACTTTCAAACAGTCTCTTAAGAAACGTGGAGTTGAATCACTGAAAGGTGTAGGGAAACAAATTATGGGGGGAAGAGTGCAGAACAAAAAAGAAATTAGTAAACATCCAACGATTTACTAAAGCGAAATACTGTACTGTATAACGATGTGTTGTCATAAATTCTTCTCACTCAGTGTTGTTTAAAGCGTGATCATGTTTGGGGTACAATGCACTGTGGCTTCAGGTGCCATTAGAACACTATACTGCTACTGTTAGTGAGGCTTTTCCTAAAGTATTTTCTCCCAGATTGGTGGAATCAACTATTGCAAGCAGGCAAACAGTGGATATAATACCTGTGAATTCTGGGGTTAATAATAAGTTTACAGACACCTATCTGGAATTCATCATAAAGGGAGTGAATGGTCAGCTGGTGAACTTATCTATTGCTTTGGAGTTGTCTACTGATCTAACTGAAGATGATGGAACAACCCTTTTAGCATATGCTAAAAAGTCTCGTTTATTTATTTATTTATATACAAGAAGGTACATTGGGGGTTAACAGAGAACATAGAATGTAGCATCCATAGTAATGTAGCATCTATGTAGCAGATGAATGTAGCATCCATAGCAATGTAGCATCCGTTAGTGAACGGACTGGCGCAAACTCTATTCAAATCAGCTATTGTGTATTTTAACGAAATAATAGAAGAAACCAGTTCCTTATTCTCATTCTAGTTGTCCGTAAAGCTGTTATCTACGATTTCGGGATGTAAGGCTACACGGTATGATAAACTGACTCAGTTTTTTTAATCGTGTTGATCCTAGTAATATTGAAGCTGCTTATTTCACTAATGCTACGGCAGGAGAGAAGCAGCGGATGATAGATATGAAAGCAAGCAGGTTGAATACATGCTTCAAACTAATGTTGGATGATACATCTGTTAGTGAATATGTTTTGGATAATGTAGACATTAGAGTGAGACTTGAATTACAGGCAGATAAATGGGTTGTGTGTGCACCAAAATTGGCTTGTTCAGTGATAATGAAGAAGCCAATTTTAAATATAATATCAAGTCTGCACGTCTATGGATCGACAGGGTAGTATAGTACCATATCCTGAGGGATTAATAACCATTAATAAGGTTATGGTGCAGAACAACTTCCCTATTACATATACTGTACTTTCAATAAAACTTTATATAAAACTCACATACAGTATTGGGTATGGGTCAACACTCGATAACTTAAGACCAACCATTGGGTACTGTGATAACCGAACATTTATATATATATGGTTATCCTTGATATGGAGGCTGTGTCTGAAATATATAATCGCAACTCCCTTTATTTGGAAAACTGTGAGCTAAGTATTAATATCGCAGAATAGCACTAATATTGGGTGTGACTTCCCTCATAACTGTGCCAAGTTGTATTACACAGCATTACAAGCCTTAGGGTTTGATAAAGACAGTATACCTGTATTGACTTATGATACATATGTGAATGGCAGAACAATACGGGTCTTTAATTTACAACCTGAGGATATAGATGACACCATCCCACTTGAAAAAGAGTGGTAATCTAAGGATTGCTTTGGAATTTAAATGCAGTGTAACGAGAAATAGTCATTCTAGTTTATGGATCTACAACAGGAGTGATCAGCATTAACGCAGAGCGACGAGTTATTTGCGATACGAGAGGATAAATATTATTATTATGAATTGTTTGGAAATAAATGAAGCAATTAGAGGTAATTTAGGCATGTGGGTGAACTATCTGGAATGTTTCCTAGCTAATGACCTAAGGAAAATAGTGAAAAAGGTATATAGACAGACTGTAATGTTCATAATCAACACTCTGGACTCTGGTTCCCGTAATAAAATGGGGCATTGGATAACATTCTATGTTGACAATAAGGCTAAAGATAGGATCAAGATAGTTATACTAAACAGTTATGCTAATCCTACAATTGGAACATATTCAAGACATTTCAAAGAATTTGTCATACTTCCAAGATTATGACTTATATACAAGTATTATAAAAAAGAAAAAAAAGAAAAAGGATTCAATCCCTGAACAGTTACTTTAGTGGGACTTATGGTGTTTATTTTGCCTATCATCTTTCCTGCCTATCCTTAGAGGAAGCCTTGTGACACTTTGATGAAACATTTAAATATGGGCGATTTCTCGAGAATGATGCAAAAGTGGTGACATTTACTTACGTGCAGATGAAAATGCCATTATGTAACCAAATGTTCTGTTTAAACGATTTGGAAAACTATGAAAAGTTGTGTGAAGAAGTTGACTAGGTTGCTAGTATGGTGAGTAATACTTCCGTGATAAGATTAATAATCACAATATGCTATCTATATAAATAAAAATGTAAATGTTTGTTTGTTCAAAATCGCTAATCTCCGAAAGGTCTTCACCGATTGCTTTGAAATTTGGACACACCGTTCCATTAGCATTCGAGCGTGTTTTTATATGCATACTATATAGATGTCACGTCTGATGGAAGAAAACATGATTTTTTTTAAACGGTGTTTTTCATGTGAGGGAAATCTTCGAAACCTCTTTACCGGTTGCTTTGAAAATTTGACACAACGTTGCATTCGAATAGGCGCGTGTTTTTATATACCTACTATATACATGCCTCACCTGTGACAAGAAAAAACATGCTCTTTTTGAAAAACAGCGCCAACTGTTGAACGTATGAGCATCACACGCTGTAATCTCCGAACGTTCTTCACCGATTGCTTTGAAATTTTGAAACAACGTTCCATTCGAATAAGCACATGTTTTTATATACCTACTATATAGATGCCACACCTGTGACAAGTAAAAACATGCTTTTTTTGAAAAACAGCACCATCTGTTTCACGTAATAGCAACACACACTACACTAAATATGTTACGATTCCATTTCAATGTTTCCGATTGCATTAACAAATTGAATTTTCATAGATTTTGATTTAATGTGATTTAATTATTTTGTGTGACATTGCATTGGAATTGAGCTGCGTTGTTTACCATGCCGTTCATTTCGTGAGTATAGTGTATTTTTTATATTTTCATTGTTTTTCATTTCGTTTTTTTAACCGTTTTTTTTTATATTTCAGTGATGGAACATCAGATCATTTGATGTTCCTAATTTTCTGATGGGAACATCAGATCATTTGGGAATGCATCGGACGAGGGAGTGGGGAATGGTGGGGAGAATGAGGGGACGGGAATGGGGAATGGTGGGGAGGAAGAGGGGACAGGGGAGGGGGTAATTGTGGGGAGGATGAGGGAACAGGGGAGTTGGGGATGGTGGGGACGAGGGGACATGGGAACAGAGAATGGTGGGGAGGACAAGGGGATGGGTGAGGGGGAGATGGTGGAGTGGGGAATGGTTAGGAGGACAAGGGAACGGTGTAGTGGGGGATGGGTGAGGGGGAGATAGTGGAGTGGGGAATGGTTAGGAGGACAAGGGAACGGTGTAGTGGGGGATGGTGGGGTGGACAAAGGGACGGGAAGGGGAGAATGATGGGGAGGACGAGGTGACGGGGTAGTGGGGGAATGGTTGGGAGGACGAGGTGACGGGGGTGCGAGAAATGGTTCGGAGGACGAGGGGACGGGAATGGGGGTAATGGTGGGGAGGACTGGGAGATGGGGAAAGGTTGCTGTGGCTCACAGCAACAAGTGGCTGGGTACAGCTAGTAATAGTAATAATAATAAACTGACTATATTTCATTTTTTTTACATCAACAACAACAAAAACTCATAACAAATTTTCCTTCTAAAGATTGGTGTACTATGTTAGCAAGTACGATGAGGAGCTTTCAAACCTGTGATGGGCATGGTGATAATGTTTTATCTGTTTAATAAAGAATAAAATTATATATAAATGTGATTACTTTTCCTAACTACTGGTGTGTTTGAGGAGAAATGCAGTCAGTCCGAGGGTGTGAGTGCCTCTGGCAGGGATGGCTTTGTCTACATGTTATACCTAGACTCTGGCAGGGATGGCTTTGTCTACATGTTACACCTAGACTCTGGCAGGGATGGCTTTGTCTACATGTTACACCTAGACTCTGGCGCCACAATTCACACCCACACTTTCTTTCCTTGTCTGCCACGAATCCTGCCACCACCTGAAATAAAAATGATAATTGACGTACTTCATTATCTGCAATGAGTATAAAACCAGCATTGAATGTAATGAAATGCCAGTTTTCGGGTGATCCCTGGTAGCGCCCTGAAGCTACAATGCTCATACAATGCCAAACTACTAGGTACCATCAGTCCCAGAGTTCTTTTAGGTCTTCCAAAGACCACGAGCCAGATCCTGGCCTCCTCTAAAGAGGTGCAGAGAGCAGTGGCATTATGATAAGATTGTCAGTGAATTTGAATTATGTCCTCCACCACTGGGGAAGCACCCACAAAGTCAGCAAACCAAAACAGATCATTGTTGGTTATATGGAAAGATTGACACCTCAAAATCACCAAAAGAACTCCCCCCAACAATATAAACAATTGAAAATTGATGAAACTAGTGCAAGCTTGTTCCCCCTACCTTCCCTTGTATTCCCCCATCACTCGGCGCCCATAATTTACTCAACTTCTCAGCTCCATCACTGCTAAAGTATGTCACATACAATTTTTTTGTTTAGTTTCCCATGATCAGAGACTGCATTTTAACAATATAAGAGAAAATAAGTTTTTGCAAAGAATTTATTTTCAGCGCACAGCGGGAATGTCATATTTTAAGGCCAAGCAGCACGGTGGTTAAGGTCGTCATTCACTAATTGCTACTCATTGTGATAAAGCCACTGAACCCTCAAAGGCTTGCCTTAGCAAAGGCATTTATAGTTGCTTATTATGAACTTGGAGAATATAGCCTATATCTGCACCAAAATAATCAACCATCTTGTTGCAAAGATTCAAAACTATAGCAAACACAAAAATACTCCATGCCAATACTTACGCCTTCGGCACCAGCGACCTGTGTAACCTTCGTGGCAGTAACATGTTGATTTCTTGCAAGTACCATGACGACAGCGTCTACTGCAACGTGATATGGATGTTGCCTTGACATCTTGACTCAATACTACTTCACAATGATCACCAGTAAAACCAAGTGGACATCGACATTTGTTGACATCACGGCAGCGACCACCATTGACACAAGGGATAACACATTTACCTGGAGATTATTGTTGAATTAAAATGTGTTGACTTGTACCTGGTATATATTTTTTCTAAGATATATCAGATTAGCATATTTACAAATATTCCAACATTCAGTCTCATTTGCATGTTTTTGCAAACACCATGAATAGGTAGTGGACAAAACAATTTTACACTGTACAGTATAAATTAATTTAGAATTGAGCAATGAGTATATAGTATTTATGTGTTAATATTTTAATGTAAAATTTGGGGCTACTAATGGCACTTCATGATGATAATTAACCTGAAATCTTTTTTTTTTAAATTTCAACTTTCCAGGCAGAAATAAAAACCTTAAATATATAATTTTGGCTCTGAAAGCTCACTAATACTTGAACAAATCCACAAGAGCTGTGACGAGGATTCGAACCTATGCGCTCTAGATGACTACGCCACAACATGGTCAAAAGAATTGCAACCTGTGGTACTACTACACCTTAGAGGATTCCTGAGGCTTCCACTGAAGCCAAACCAGGGTTTCACACCATTCCCCCCCCCCTCCCATGCACTCTGACTCTGTCGTTCAGTAATTCTACCTCTGACGCCCCCTTTTTCAATACACAGAGAAATCACATTATGGTGATATATCATTGAGAAAATCCATAGGAGCAGTGATAAGGACTCCTCACACATTGTTTTACATATTACTCACAATAGTTATAACTTTGTGTTAGTTGCACACACATTAGAGTACAAAATTCACAAACTATAACCCGACACCTTACTCCCTCCTGGGAGTTCCCATCAGGAGGTGGCCACATCACAAAGTTCTGTAACCCTCTCTGAACCCTTCCTTCCATACTATATTCTATGTTGCCCTCCCAAGATTCTGTTTTCTATCTGTACCATGATTATTTTAATTTACTATTGTACACCCTTCACATTAAGTAATTCTCTGGCACCATATTAACATGAAGTGAATTGCACTTTACTTACTCTTACAACTCACTTACACATACTAACTTCATGAATCAGCAATTTACTCAATAAAATACAGTATAAGTAACGAGTGTACTTACTAAACTCACACCGGTTACCATAGTAACCTCTGCGACAGTCACAGGTATCCTTCTGTACACATTTTCCTCCATTCTGACACTTGTTTTGGCAGATTCCTGAGAAAGTAAATATCACGATATAAAGTTTTAAATAAATGTTTATAAATATTTATACTCATAATATGTAAATACACGTACAGTAATGGTTTTGTGTGCCTATAGATAATAATTATGCATTACAAAATGAGATTCAGTCACTTACCTTTCTGAGAGAGCTCCCTCAGTGACTCCCAGTAGTTACTGCCTGGATAGTTCCATATACAGCATATCACACCAGGCCTTTGTGAGTCATAAAAAGACTACCAAGAGCCAGAGGCTAACACATGGTCCACTCACTCAGGAACACAGTAATTAGGTCATTGCCCCGCTAGTTACACCCCCCCACAAGCACCTGGTGTGAACACATTCGCTAGTGCTCTTTGTCATCACCTAGCCTTCAGGTCCTGATTTTCCCAAGGTAGACATGGGTTGTGGTGCCTCATCTTTGGTTGCTAGGGGTCCACATCTTGGGCTACCTTGATGACTGGCTGGTTTGGGCTCCCAGTCAGTCTACATGTCAGCAAGCCAGGGATCTGGTTCTTTCCCAGCTGGCCAGGTTCATGATCCTAGTCATCTGGCTTAAATCCCAGTTGGTTCTGTCACAGGCTTAAACCTAGTTGGACCTTGTCTGGGATTCCCCAGTCATTGTCCATTTCCTTGCCGCAGGCAGCACTGCTTCGCTTGGATCTGTGACTCCAGCTGGTCTTGGAGACCCTGGGTTTCACTGCAGTTGCTCAAGAAGCTCTGCAGGAACCTGAACTTTGTGTGGTTTAACCCACGGGCAGCATTTGACAACAAGCTATGTACCAATTTCTCCAGTTTTGACCTTTTCACCACTGCAGAGAGAGTCAAATGCGGGCTCCATTGGCCCTTTAATGGTTTCTGGTTCACCAGTTTCCTCTTCAAGATTTCTGGGGTTCAGTATCATGGCACCCTTATCTCCAGGTGCTCAACAGTTTTATGAACACCTCAGCCTTGGGATGATGCTTTATAACTAATGCTCATCATACTTCTCAAGGTTGTCAGACAAGTTCTTTTCCGCACAGGCCACAGCATGGTCTGTGAGTTCGTTGCCATGTGGCATGCACCGTGATTCATTTGTCTGCCTTCGGGCCCTTTGCTTTGGCTCCAATTCTACTGCTCCCTGATGATTCACTGTCTGAATTGGTAAAGAGTGATTCGGTTTCTTCCTCTGTGGGGCTGGATTCCGAGTGGTTCATTTTCAGGACTTTCAGGGTTTGGCTCAGGACAGTTCACGTGTGGGCATGTCCCGAATGTTCTTGTGGACGGTCTCTCACTGCTGTTCCATTTCCACAGAGTGGATGGTATATGACTCATCTTTTCAGGCTAAGGGCATTTGGCTGCCCTCCAGTGGGCCTCTTTGCATTCACATGGAACTGGCAGCTTCTGTCCCATGTGGCCACATTCCTGGTCATGAGTCTCTTGCTGTGGATGCCTTTTTGGTTTGACTGAAGTCATTGGGAGTTCCTGTATCTCTTCCATCCAATTCACCTGCTGCTCCTTGTGCTGTCCTGGCTGGAGACATTTACTGGTAGGATGATCCTACTAGCTCCTTGGTGGCCAGCTTAGCTGTGGTTTCTGGCCCTTTTGGCTTGTTGTCCAAACCCAAACACTTTTCTGAGGTTCCACCTCTTTCAGTGGTTTGGTCTGATGACATTCCTCGATGGTTCCAGGCACTCCTCTAATCTTCATGTCTGGACAATTTAAGTTTGGTTTACCACTACCGTCCACTGGTGGCAGACTTTTTGGCTTCGCATTTGCATCTTTTTATCTCTGTGAATGTATGAGATCTCTTACTGGTCTCTGCCTATTTCTGTCACTTAGGCGCTTGTCTACGGTTTCAGCTCCAGTTGTCTTTTCTTTTTTTGTTTTGGCTCTTTGTTAATAGGTATTATGCCCAATACTGCTGCTCCGCATCATTTGGCAATAGCTGAGCCATTTTTGTTGGCATTCAGTATTGACACTTTGTTGGGGCCATTTTACAAGTTGTCGTGTGCCTTTTTCACCTCCAGCCAGCTCACTCATCTTCTAAACCTTCTTAATTTCTGGATTGGGTTCTAGTTTTTCTTTTCGTCGCTGGGTTCTCTGTCATTCTTTCAGTCGGGGATCTGTTTTATAAGGCCTTGCTTTTGTTGGCTTTCACTTCTGGATGAAGAGTAAAGGAGCTTCCTGCTTTCCTTTAGAAATGGTTTCTTCATATGCAGAATTCTCCTTCTTTGAGCAGACAAACAAGCCACCTCAAACAGCCTATGGATCAGACCAGCAACCAGAACGCCTGTACAGAGACCGGGCCACGAGGACATCTATCCTCGAAATCTTCAACAGGTGTTCACTTCCTGGATACTAATTAACAATGTCAAAAGAAAACACAATAGTTTTCAGAAAATTTTTGTTGTGAACACCATGGGGCTGTCATATTTAACAAGGGCGCAGTGCACTGGTTAAATTCAGCCAGCAAGCGATCTATCCCTCAGGCACATGATGTTGGAAGTTTGTGTCTTTGCTGTTTTTCTAACATATCTTGGGCTGATATTTTGGTGCAGGATTTTGGCATTCCAACAAGGTGCTGGTAGCACGATATCTTGTCAGTGTGATGAGTCTGCATTGGGCTTGTGTGACATTGGGTATGGTTACCCAGCGTTGACTCCCCCATCTCTGGAGGTTACTGGCTTCTGTTCTCTGCCCCTGGTGAGCCCCATGTAGTTTTGTTTCTCTGTGGTCAGTTAGATACAGGAAGCCACTGAGGAACTCTGAGAAATATAGGAACTCTGTATATTCAGAGTTCTTCTAGTTTTCTAGTTTAGACACTCAGTATGGTGTCTCTTGGGTAACTGAAGTCCCCTCAATATGGCAGCCTATGCTGGATTTTTTCCAAAATGGTGTCTGCTTACTATCACCCCTGACTAGCGTATGGGTGCCCCCTTTACTCGGCGGGACACTTAAATCGTGCACGGCACCCTCAATTGTATATATACGACGTGTGCAGTTCAGCAACATTTACTCAAATTGTATATATACAATTTGTGCAGTTTAAGGGTTACAGGGATCAGCTATAGGAAGTTCTGGATTTGGGAGGGTGCACTGGACATGTTTTTTTTTATATATAAATGAAAGACTAAACAAAATTAAAAATGCAGTTACAGAATTGACCTGTCTTATAATAACTGCTGTATGCATGGATTTTCCTCATACCAAAGATGACTTTCAATGAAGAATTCCTTCTATAATAATCTAAATATTTGTCTAAGTCATGTACAGTAATTACCTAAGTAAATACACAGCTTAGACAGATATTTAGATTATTAGAGAAGGAATTCTCCATTGAATGTCTCAATTGGTATGAAATAAATAAATGCATACAGCAGTTATTATAAGTTATGTACACCTTTACATGTAACCATGTAAAGGTGGTTGACAAATTATTGTGCTACGATTCTATTTGAATGCCTTCTAAGGTGATGGGTGCTGAAGTTCTCAGTCTTCCTGCTGCATGCTTCAGTTCGTGCCATGGTATGCTCACCAAAATACCATTTTCACTAGGATGGTAATGCTAGGAGAAACATAAGTTTATGTACTGAAAGGTTAACCAAACAAAAAGACTACAGAGAATTGTAAAATCTTTGCTGAAATACCAAGTAACAATTACTTGCGGAGGATATTTTAAAATCTTTCTCACCTCCTTCACAGTGGCGACCCTGGAAGCCAGGAGGGCAGGAGCAGCGGCCTGGCATGGTGCACGTGCCACCATTCATACACTGGGGGTAGCAGAGGGCAGTGTTGCAGTACTGCCCCATATAACCTTCACGACACAGGCACCGCTGACCTTCGTCACAAACTCCTCCATTCTCACACTTTTGATCACACTCAGGATCAGGGCCTACTGAAGGTATTATGTATCAAATTCTGTTCAAACAAAATGTAAGCAATAGCATATTTATCAGTTGGGCAAGTAATTTGTGAAGTCAATGCTGATCTCTAACAATGCAGGAGTAAAGGTCCTACAAGTCACAAGATAAAGGTTAGTAAGTAACTTGTCTAAACTATGTTTAATTTTACCTTAGAAGCATCTGCTGGGGCAGTTTCTAAAAAGATTGTAATTCATACACTGTTTACCTGACAAAGATGTAAATATCCTCAAATTAAAGCTGAAAGTTTACATTTTAACATCATAGGCATTGTTTCATTTCAAATCCATGTCCTGAAGTATGGAGTCAAAACAACAAACATTAAATCATTGTCCAAATACCAACGGTCTTCGTACCAATGCCACAGGGCCAAAAGTATCTCTACACAAGATGTTTGGAAGTTATTAGACAATAATAAACGTGTTTCTAAACCCAAAATAACAGATCCATAGATATCACACAAATGCCTATCAATGGTAAGCTCTTTATACTTTATAATTTTATATGAAATCCTTCAAATACCCATTTACTTGGCTGAATTAATCATTCCAGTGTCTCCAAAGCACACCCAATGCAGTCTTGCTAAGGCACTTTAGGCCCAGTAGCAATGGTACTGTATGTTTATCTTACCCGCTGTTGCTTGATCTGGTTAATGGACAGTATATCAGTATATCTCTAGCAGCTGCAGAATAACTTAACAGTATTCAGAAAAAGGCTTTTACAAGCTTATTGCATAAAGAATTTTTATACATAGTCCCCTGAGCGTGTAAAAGCTCAGGTCCCCCTGAGCTTGTAAAAGCATCTTAATCACCTTCAGTGGTTAAGTGCTTAACAACACACTAGTTTCTATCTTACATACACAGCTATCTTACCCTATCAAAGCAGGAGAAATATAAATGTATGTAATTACCTAAGTGTATGCAGGCGACGAGTCACAATAACGTGGCTACAGTATGTTGACCAGACCACACACTAGAAGGTGAAGGGACGACGACGTTTTGGTCCGTTCTGGACCATTCTCAAGTCGACAAACGACTTGAGAATGGTCCAGGACGGACTGAAACGTCGTCGTTCCTTCACCTTCAAGTGTGTGGTCTGGTCAACATACCTAAGTGTAGTTACAGGATGAGAGCTACGCTCGTGGTGTCCCGTCTACCCAGCACTCATTGTCATATAACGCTTTGAAACTACTGATGGTTTTAGGCTCCACCACCTTCTCACTTAATTTGTTCCAACCGTCTACCACTCTGTTTGCGAAAGTGAATTTTCTTATATTTCTTCGGCATCTGTGTTTAGCTAGTTTAAATCTATGACCTCTTGTTCTTGAAGTTCCAGGTTTCAGGAAATCTTCCCTATCGATTTTATCAATTCCTGTTACTAATTTGTACGTAGTGATCATATCACCTCTTTTTCTTCTGTCTTCTAGTTTTGGCATATTTAATACCTCTAACCTCTCCTGCTAGCTCTTGCCCTTCAGTTCTGGGAGCCACTTAGTGACATGTCTTTGCATCTTTTCCAGTTTGTTGATGTGCTTCTTAAGATATGGGCACCACACAACCGCTGCATATTCTAGCTTTGGCCTAACAAAAGTTGTGAACAATGTCTTTAGTATTTCTCCATCTCTGGAGGGTATTATTAGTGAACTAAGTAATAAGCTACTACAACCTATACTATCAAACACTATAAAAACGCAGTCAACTCACCAAGCTGAGTACAATCCTTGCGTAACTTGAGTCTAAGGGGAGTTCCTGGTAGTGGCTTGCCAAGCCGTGTCTGGATAAGAAGACCAATACCAAAGGTGGCAATACCAGAAGCATTTCCAGTACACTTGATTTTCACAGAGAACACTGCAAAGTTTGTAAACATTTCATTCAAATGAAGAATGGACATTTTTTTAGAACCCATTCATAAAAACCCATTCCTTCACCTCTGTCTACAGAAACAAGAAAAAATATACCATATTAAATAGGTATAGTAGTACAAATACAGTGTATAGTGGGACCTAGCTGGACTCAATTAGATCACAGTGAAGGAGAAATAACCTGTGTATAGAGTGTAATAACAGTAAAACTATTTGCTTATTGTTTTATGAACATAATAATTGAACCACTAATATGAACACCATACTTTTGAGTATAGCGATGATTCACCCCTTTTATTATATAAATCTATCACACTACACACTATTGAATAACATTACTGTACTGCAAAAAACTAAGAAAAAATAAATAAGAGACATTGAAATAATTAGGTAATAATATCTTTGTGGCAACTCCCACCTGTCAGCTCAGGTGACGCTGACCGCCTCTGACGACAGCTCTGTCAACGCCCACATTTTGCCACTTCCTCGGCCTGTTGCAGCCAAAATATGTCACCTACAATTTTTTTTTTCCCGTGCTCAGGGAACACTAACATTTTTAGAAGACGAAATAATTTTTTAGAATTTTTTTTTCTTGCGCACAGGGGTTTAAATCTCCTCAGGACCCCTTAGTAGCTTAAGAAAGCATAGTGGCAATCCTACACAGCATGTGAAGTCACACACCAGCCAGAAGATGACACCATCTCCCTCACCAAAATGGCTCCTTCCAACATACTCCTTTTACTGTTATTACGCTATATACTGTACACACACGTTATATATAAGTACAGTATCTACATTTGTGTTCACCATAACGAACCACTAAGCTGGTAAGATGAGCCCAGACAATAACAGAGGTCACCACACATAGCAGACGACGCTACCTCCCTCCCTCACCAAGATTACTCCTCCCACCATACTATGCACAGTGCAAATTATCACCACAATCCTGCTATTATCAGAATTCTGGTCATTTTTATCACAGTCTGGGGTCTTCTGCAATACTATCATCGCTAAATAATAGCAGTTACATATATATTTTGACATTTTTAGGCGATGCTGTGGTCACAAGCTGAACAGCAGTGCTGTGAGCTCATGCTGAGTGCGCCAGCCTTGGTGGCTCACTCAGTACTGAGGCCCTCACACCTAGGAATGTTGCCCATGATTTAAAAAAAAAAAATGGTGCCTGTTTATAAGAGTCCTGAGGAAGGTGATGCGAACCCCTTGTATCCGCGGGCCATTTAAATCTTGTGTAGCACTCCAAAACTTCATATGCAGTGCTGTGCACTTTTGCGTCAGTTACTCAAAACTTCATATGCAGTGTTGCACAGTTTAAAAGTTAAGTCTGTCATTTAGTGTATGGCCAGTTATACCAATGTTTTGGAGAGACAAGACGAACAGGAAATACAGACGACACCAGCAGCATTAGAAGCAGGGGGAGCAGTGTGAACCAGATTGCAGAGTGTTAGTTTGTTAACACTTTCGCCCGGGCATGACGCAGCATTGCGTCATCCGTTTACTGTCGGTAATACCGGGGATGACACAGCATTGCGTCATCCAATTCAAATAATTGCCAAAACTCAGGTTTTTATCCGATTTTTTTGGGACTGGTTTTAAAATGTGCGCCGATGTCTTCCCATTTTCTTTGTTGAGCCTCGTGGCCCTCAGGCGGCTTGGCACACTCCGTAGGCCCATTGTTTTAGCTCCACTGTTGTGACCAATGTCGCCTCCCCTCGCATCTCAAACGTGTGAACATTTCGGCTATTTTCCGTGGCTATATTTCTTACTGCGGCTTTAGAAACTATCCACGCTTACTCCACGATGGATAGTGATCATGAACAAGGCCCTTCTAGGAATAAAATTGCGAAAAAAACGCTTGAAAAGGGCGGGAATTGGGAGTCTAGCTGGAAGGCGTCTGAGCGCTCACTCGCGGCTATCGCGTAGCCCGTCTTCAACTCGTTGGCGGTTGGAGCGTGACCAGGTTTTTTATTTTATATGCTAATGTTCCTCTAGAGAATTCTATTGCGAACCCATTGAGACCAAAATGAAAGACCTAGGACGAAAAGTGAGGTGACCAGAGTGAAAATAGTGAAAACATTTTATCGCGTTTGCGGGCTCCTGGGTAACTCGTTCACACTTTCTCTGTTTGCTGCGGGTAATTAGCCGGGCTTTTGGAGTTTATATGCATTTAGTGCTGTAGAGAAATCTATTGCGAACACAATGATACAAAATTTAATCTCGTAGGACGAGAATTAAGGTGACAAAGTTAAAGAGAGTATACACTTTTCAGAATTTACGCGCGCTCCCGTGACACCCTGGGTCCCATATCGCACAGTTGAGGGGTGGCGCGCGGGGTGAGCGAAAGTGTTAAAAGGCGAACTTTACATCAAGAGGACGAAAGGTATTAGTGAAATTTCTTCATCGTTGTTTCTCCGTCTTCTGATGTGTAGTTTGGTCATCATATCTTTAGCCACATTATTGTGACTCATCTTCTTTCCTTCACCTTTATTATTATTATTATTATTATTATTATTATTATTATTATTATTATAATTATTATACACACAGAAAATCACACTAACGTGATATACATCAATGAGAAAATCTACTGGGGCTGTGAGGCGAGTGAACCCACGACCAAGGCATTGCCAGCCACATGCTCTACCACTGTATCACCAGGACTTGTTAAAAGTCATACAACTGGATTTCTCCTGAAATCACAGGAAGTCTAGAGGCCTCCTGAAGCCAGCCCATGTTTTACGTATGACCCCGAAGCAATTGGGCAAAAGGCAAAAGTTTTACATATGCTCTTCACCCGAGTGCTTGTTGGTCATACGTAAAACTTAAATTGGGTTCAGGAGGGGCCTCCAGCCTTCCTGTGATTTCAGTAGAAATCTGGTTGTATGACACACAGAGATCACAATAACGTGATGCATCAAATGAACAAATCCACAAGGGCCGTAACGAGGATTCGAACCTGCGTCCGGGAGCATCCCAGACACTGCCTTAATCGACTGAGCTACGACAGGGTTAAAAAAACTTTTTTAAAAACCTTTTTTTTTAAACCGGTTGAAAACCGGTTTCAACCCTTTTTAACCCTGTCGTAGCTCAGTCGATTAAGGCAGTGTCTGGGATGCTCCCGGACGCAGGTTCGAATCCTCATCACGGCCCTTGTGGATTTGTTCTGGTTGTATGACTTTAATAGGTCAGAAATGGTACAGTGGTAGAGTATGCGGCTGGCAATGCCTTGGTGTGTATTTATGTATTTCTGTATGTAGGTTAGATTAGAATTTTATAAGCACTGCAATCACCTTCTGTGTTTGATTGTTCAACAAAACACTGTACTATATGTTTAACAGATCTCTAACCTTGTCCATGGAGGACAGAAGAAAATGTATATATGCTGGTTAGCATTGTAAATGTGTGGCCACGTCTGTGGAAAAAAAAAGATGGTCGCGGGTTCGCGTCACCTCACAGGTCCAGTGGATTTTCTCATTATTATTATTATCATCATTATATTGATATATGCACATACACATATGAACATATTTATGGGTAAACATACAAACATGTACATGCATATAGACGTGCACACAAATCTTGTTTGTAATGACTAAACACAACAATTATTTAATAATTCTCCAAGATACCCAACAGAATTTCCCTTCACATGTGCAGTAAAAAGTAAGTTTTCCTGTTTATATTTTTACTAGTCATTGAAAAATTGTAATAGTTAACACATCTGGTGCCTATAGGCTGGAACTGTAACATGCAAGAATTACAAAAGGCTTTATTTTTACCTTTAGACTTTCTGGGAACTGTGCCATGGGTTGGCAGAGACAAGACTGGCACCTCCAGCACCTCCTCATCCTGAGAGTAAAGGCGATCAAAGGTATAGTAGTACCTCTTGCTGCCAGCACGCCATGTGAAGTTCACATTTTCCACCTGAAGCCAAATGGAGGGATGTGAGGTGCAGTTGCTGAGGCAAGGATGCATCGTGTGGAAGAGATGCCGGCCCTCACCTCCCCTAGTTTTTCTCAATAACTGATACAAGTGCCTCTGAGTATGCTGTACACTGTGAACCAAAATCAAAATTAAGAACTATATGAAGAACAATTATATGAAGAGTAAAACACAATCTTTCAATAACTTTTCCGAAAGTATACTGTCATGTTCAAAACGTAGCTTGAAGAATTTTGTTTTAAATATTTACACTTTGTTATTAATTCTTACATTATACTGTACTGGTTTCTCGTTTCTTTTTGTCAACTAATATATATACAGTGGAACCTCGAGTGGCGAGCGGCTCCAGTTACGAGCATTTCGAATAACGGAAGAAACAGGAGGCCAGACACAGGATACAGAATGGGAGATGAAGTACTTCATAAAACGGACAGAGACAAAGATCTAGGAGTTGATATCATGCCAAACCAGTCTCCTGAAGCCCCACATACAAAGAATAACATCTGCGGCTTATGCGAGACTGGCTAACATCAGAACTGCCTTCAGGAACCTGTGTAAGGAATCATTCAGAACCTTGTATACCACAAATGTAAGAGCAATCCTGGAGTATGCGGCCCCTGCATTGGAGCCCGTACCTTGTCAAGCACAAGACGAAGCTGGAAAAAGTTAGGCCAGCAGGGAGACAAAACAGGAAAACAAAAGCATTAAAACAAGACATAAAATCATGCTTACAAATTAGAAGAGAAGTTAACAAAATGATATGGAAGGAAAAATATATAAAACAAAAATACTGTGGGTGAGATGAGACATGAAGAAACAATTAAGTGTTGAAGACACCACAAAGCAGGAGGCCAGCTCTTAATTAACCTACCTCAAATGGGATGACTGGAAGCTGCTTCTCAAAGTTAGGGTCAAGGATGTAAGGCAGAACCCGGCCATTGTGGATGGCATATATCTCCATCATGTAACCTGTTGTTACACACTCTTGTCAGATTACATATATAAGGAAGAGGTATCACAGTGTTTTACACATGACAAAAAACACACGTAAGACAAGACTACTAAACATACAAGTACACAAACATATAAAATGCAAACAAACCCAAAACACTATACAGTAATGAAAAGGGAGAAGACATGAAACTTAAAGTATGGAAGACATTGTAAGACAGCACACAGCCTCTCCCATAAATTTATAATTTATTAAAACTAAATTGCATTTGCAGTACTGGATATAGGATTATATCCAAAGCCTGAAATCTGGAAACACTTTCATGGTGAATATGTGCAAAGAAAGAATGAAATGTGCAAACTTTAAATTAATAGTTTCAAAATGCGTTTGTATGAATTAAGGGTTTTTGCGCCACTAGACACACTACACACTTTAAGAGAATAACATAGAGCACCTAGAAGAGTGTAGAGATAATATACAAAAATTCCATTAGGATTTAGGCAGAAACAAATCAGTAGGCCAGATTAAATTTCATCATGGATCCTGAGGAAATGTACTCAAACTTAGCAACCCACTACAAATTATTTTCAGGTATCTTAGCATAGAGGAAACCTTGCTGACATTTGGAAAAGGAGAAACGGTGCCAATCTGTAAAAAGGTGACTGAGAAGAGCCATGAAAGCAAAACCAGTATAACTGACTCGTGTGGTAGCAAAATCACCAGGAAAAGTAACAAAACTAAATGAATGGAATACTTCAAAAGAGCAAACATAATAATAGGCAGTTTACTTTTGAAATGAAAGGCAATGCTTTTAAATTTACTTAATTTTTATGACAGGGCCATTGAGAATTTTCAGGAAAGAGATGGCTGGGCAGATTGCATATATTTGGACTTTAAAAAGTTTTTCATAAAATCCCACACAACAGAATGTTTTGGATGAAAACAGTTCCTGAAACCAATAGATGGATGAGAGCAGTGAAAAGAGCAATGAAATAGACTGAAGGAATGTCATTTGTGTAGCCTCAAATTTCATTACTAGTGCCAGTAATGTTCCCTGTCTATATAAATAACCTATTCACTCGAATGTGGAGGTTTTGGGGATCATACAGGGTTCTGGGAGCCCTGTATCTTATTCATGTGC
Organism: Procambarus clarkii; assembly: GCF_040958095.1. NCBI lineage: Eukaryota > Metazoa > Arthropoda > Malacostraca > Decapoda > Cambaridae > Procambarus > Procambarus clarkii. The sequence goes on from NC_091160.1 coordinate 32,602,850, forward strand.
CTGGGCACCAGCGCCCTTGTGTGGCTTTGAGTCATGTGTCTCGTCTGGGTGTGTTTTCTTTGTCTTGTTTCCTGTGGAGCTCCTCCATCTCAAGTAGACTCCCATTTGTTTTCCTTCTCAGAGGGTAGTTAGCTTCAGGAAGCCACAGGGAGCTCCCCATAGAAAACCAGCATTGAATGTAATGAAGTGCCAATTTCTGGATGCGCCCCAGTAGTTCCCCAACACCCTCTCTCCAGGTTGTTGAGGGGTTTGGTTACATCTACTTGAGAACTGAGGGTGGAGTAGCCAGCTGACCATAGGCTGTCTCCATCCTCCCCTCAAACAAGTGAGGGAGGTGGGGTGAATAAGCTGACACTAGTTTGAAGAGATTTCAATCATTAGTTTACATTGTTGGGAAGAGTTCTTGTGGTGGTTCTTGAGACTGCAGTTTCTATTGAGGCCAGCAGTGGTTTGTTTTTTTTGCTGACTTTCTGACAGCTTCCCCGATGGTGGAAAAATAAATAAATGCCCTAAATGCCACCGCTCCCTGCACCTCTGTGTGGGGGGGCCAGGTTCTGGTGCTGATGCCCGGCAGGCCAACAGAATTCCGTGGCTGATGTAACCTGACAGATGGTATACTATCAGTGATAGTAGCTTCAGAGAGCCACAAAGAGCTCCTCCCAAAAAACAATGATTACCAGTGATTACTATGCTAGCCAAATGCATAAAATGCTTGACATCATCACAGACAAACAACAGAGAATGCTTCATGACAATATGTCAGTCAATAAATTGTGTGGTTTCAAGAGAGCTGACAATTTCATGTTCTACTTAGATTTAGTCTTAATAGAGTACAGTGATGTAGGTAATTATGTGTTTATACATCTGACGTCTCACCTCCGAGGGAGCTACTTCCAGCATAATGATGAGCTCAAGGCTGCTACTGAGGGGTGGTCTCATGAACAGCCAGAACACTTCTATAAAGCTGCCATAGTGAGTTTGAACAAGGACACTCAACAACAAATGCATTGAATTCAGAGAAGACTACTGTATATTAAAAAATACCGATAAACAGTATGCGAGTTATAGTGTAGTTGCTTTCATGTTATAAAGTACACCAGGGGTACCGAACTTAATGACAGCCTCACTGGTAAATCAATCATCCAAAAGTTAGTATAGTACTGCTCTATGAAAAAATCCAACCCCACTTATCCTTACTGCAGCAAAAGAAAAACTATTAACACTACTATACTGTTTAGGTATTTTGCACATGCTGATTTTGCAAGTTAGTAATTTTATCTTCTTAGTCTCCTGTCTTATACAGTTTATCCTCACTGTCATGTGACATGCATCAATTTTCTCATGCTCATACCTATTATACTGTACTGTAAATGACAAATCTTTTGCATGGACACCATATTTCAAAAAGGTTAGATCCATATAAAACTAAATAAATACTCTAGAGACTTACCACTAAATATCTTAACTTGTTTTCTGTCTATCCACAGTGACAGATCCCTGTCAAGTTGCTCCTGTCTTTGTTCTTGACCTTGATTCTTTCGCCTATGATCAAGACGTCTATATCCATGACCTCGACGCACCCGTCCACATTTACCAATTCTTCTCTTATTCTTTTGCTTCCTATCAATGTCAAAAATATTTGTACTACTTTTACTTTGCACCAAAGTACTGCTACTTATTTTTTCAGTATTTCTGCTGGTTGCAGCCTTGTTGCTGTTAAAAACGTTACTACTATTGCTAATGCCAAAGGTGCTACTGGGGTAGCTGCTCCTAATATGGCGAAGACCGATGCTGCTGCTGCTACTAGTTCTGCTGTCTCTCTCTATAGTCCTATCACTGACTTTTGCTGCAGTAGTGCTTGTGAGTGCATAATCTTTCATGGATCCAATACAAATTCTGAGTCTAAAAATGCAAGCTTTGTTGAAGCTTTTAGCACATATACCATCAAGTAATCTTGTACTTCTAACATTTGCTTTTTCTACATCATTAATGGGGATATAAATACTACTGTTAAACACTGAAAGCACATAACAGTTGCTTATAGGATCACTGTTACTAGTGTTGTGCATATTATGATCTATATCAAAGGCAACATTATTGCTCTGATGAACATTAAATTTTTTTTTCAAGATGTGTTTAGTATCACCAAAGGCGATACTTGCCCTACTGACATGGTTAACAGTATTGGAGTTAGCGGCATGCCTGTGATCCATGTTAATAATAGGTTGCTGCTGCTTTACATTTATCCTTGCATGGTGGATATATTGCCACTTGCTCTCAGCATTCTTGCATGCTCTGCCATAGCAATTATTCTGTAAAAATAGAAATGTGTTTCAGGTACTAGTGAGGTCTGGCACTACTGCTTGCATCAATATACAGTAACTACAATATGTAAGTCACACTCAATGTTTGGTGTTCTCACACCAAACAAACAAACAATTCACCACAAACCTACTTGATCTTCAACATACTTACGTACCCCACAATATTTGTACAAATCAAACAACATTTTTGCTAGTAATTTTCACATTATATTTTTTAATTTCCCTCTTTCAATACTAAAATGGTACCTTCATTTACGATTCTAATCCGTTCCCAGAGACGCGTTGTACACCAAAAAATCATAAACCAAAATTAATTTTCCCTCAAGAAATAATGTAAATTGAATTAATCCGTTCCCCACACTAAAAAATATTAACTTAAAAATACATTTTAAACCAAATACCACTCATATTTTGTTCTACAGTACAGTATGTATATCTTACCTTTATTGAGGACTCTTGTTGGCATATGGAAGACAGTGAGGAGGAGAGGTGTTAGTGTTTGAAAGGGGAGTCCCCTTCCATTATAACATCAGGCAGTGATGACATTTCTGGGGTGCTCTCTCTCCTACATTTTGCAGGCATACCACTGAGACCTGGTTGTGGCTCACTGCTTGCTTGTCTTACTAAGAATCTGTCTTAAGACACTTGTTTATTCTTATGTTTTACCACGTGTCTGTAGTGAGACATCACATTCATTCACTACGAATGATCACTTGTTTTTCCTCTATCACCATCCTCACAACTATTTTCTTAGGTTGAACATTACCACTGACTTTCTTGGAACCCATGGCATGATATATACTGTACAGTAATAAGAACTTATGTTCAGAAATCAAAAAAAGCACAAAAACAATGAAATTCTTCACAAAAAATTCAAGCCCGATCATCACTAGGCGGAAGACACTGTAAGCTGAAGCGCCACGCGCTCGGTGGACCCGTACGTGTATCTTGAGGTTATCTTGAGATGATTTCGGGGCTTAGCGTCCTAGTGTCCCGGTCCTCGACCAGGCCTCCTTTTTGTTATACTCCCCCAGGAAGCAGCTGACTAACTCCCAGGTCCCTATTTACTGCTAGGTAACAGGAGCATCAGGGTGAAAGAAACTCTGCCCATTTGTTTCCGCCTCCACCAGGAATCGAACCCGGAACCTCAGGACTATGAGTCCGAAGCGCTGTCCACTCAGCTGTATAAACAAACTCCGAAAATCGAGGCAAACAACGAGTACCGAATCAAATTTTTCAAAGAAATTGAGTTCGAGAACCAAAAAATACAAAAACAGGGACATACAAAAACCGAGGTTCCACTGTATAGATAATTTATATAGGAGTCTGAGCAAAACTATCCAACAGTGTTCTTTATTCTGCACTTCTTAAGTCAATTGAGTCACACTTACCAAAGCCATGTGAAACAGAGGCAATTGAAGAGAGTCTTTTAACCCTGACACTTGTGGTTGAGTCTTGATTAATGTTTTGCTGAATAGACTGGAGGCCTCTTGACCCATACTTGAATGTGATGGAGGCGAGTACTGAGTTTTCATTTGTTGACTATCTGTGACAATTAACAAATAATAATAATATTAATAAAACCAGTCCACCAACCAAGCCAAAATAAGGAAAGTTAAACAATTTTTTTAATTTATGACTAACCAACGCTGAGGACATTCCTGAGCCAAACCAGGTCATCAATCTATACACTTCTCGTCTTTCCCTTAAAGAACAGGTCGAGCGAGACAATTGCTTTATACCATCAACATGTTCATGATTTAACTGTGCTCTTTTATTATGCTAATGTCTATCTTGAGGTTATCTTGAGATGATTTCGGCGTTTAGCGTCCCCGAGGCCCGGTCCTCGACCAGGCCTCCTTTTTGTTACCTTTTCTATACAAGTACAGTATAATTACACTACTTGTTGTAGGTCAAACCATTACAGTAAAACATATTTAATAGATATAGTATTTCCAAGTACTTATTTAGAAGAAACTCACTGTAAAAACATGTATTATGAAAGTAGTAGTTCATAATAATATTCACCATCGTAAAGCAACTGACTTGAGTCTCTCTTCAGCACTTGCTGCCTCTTGTTCTTCTGCACAGGCATCTGTAAGACTGGTGTGCGTTTGTCAACAGGTGACCTGAGTCGATTCATGTATGCACTAAAGCCAATATGTATTTTCGTCTTTGGGGGCTGCTTGGTCATATATGTGGAAGTTTGTGGCATGTTCTTGTCTTTATCTAAAGGTCTCTGTGATTTCTGTTTGTTTTTCTGCGAGTACATGTATTTCTGTACTCCATGTTTGTTTTTTATTGGTGTTTGTGCCTGTGATATCTGTTGGTTAAATTTGATGGACGACTGTTTCCCTTGTCTTTGTATGAGGGTTAGTGATTGATTTTCATTTCTTTGTGTTTGTGGCACAAAACTATTATTGACTGAAGGTTCTTGTATTTGTGACATTCGATGATAGTTAGCCAGATACTTTATCTTCTCATCATTTTTGCCATTTACTTTTAGCCCTTGTGGTGTGTGTGTGTATTCTGTTGACATACGAATCCATTGTATTAGTTTACTGTTATACTTTGGTGTCTTTGTAAGTGACATTTGCCATTTGGTTTCTTCAGACATTTGTGCTTCATTTTGTTCACTAATTCTCTGCAGCCACGACAGATGCTTGATCTGCTTTAAGTGGACTTGCATTAACTCTTTGTTATACTTAGTTTGTTTTGATAATGATTGTTTCATTAAATTTAAATGTATGCACTTCCACAAGTGTGCGCTCCAAACCTGTTCCAACAGATTTGTATAGGGTAGTGCTATGTTGTTTTTGTTTGTTTGTTGTAATGACCACAGAAGTGATATGAGGTCCTTAGACCGCAGACAAGTTATGTCAGGAGAGCGAATAATGGCAATCAAAAATGTAGTTGGAGTGAAGGCAGTTGTAGTTTGTGTGGCAGAGGCAGCTGTGGGTTTGACACTGGGCATGGATGACTGGGTAAAGGGCAAGGCTATAGCTGACAGTATTGGTGAGGAGTGTGTGGTGAAGTGCACCGCATGCGTAGCGTCAGATGGTGCAAAAACTGCAGCAGACAAAACCACAACCAGGTGTATCATGGTGATGATGCCTCATGTCTCCCACAGCTCTGGTGAAGAAATTTAAATTGATTAAAATGAAGGATAATATGAGTGCATTATGGTATTTCTTGGCTTGATGTGATAGCAAAGGGAATGAAATAAAATTATTAAAATTATACAAATATCAAATAACAAAAACATTTACTACAAATTAAAAAAAGCAAAGTAAAATTTGCCATAGCTAACCATAAATGAATGCTAAATAAGGGTAACCAATAATCAAAGGATGAATATGAAATGGTTAACTTTTTTAATATTCAGAACTAACAACTGTAACAAATACCTGTTTGGAAGCTTGCAAAAATTAATTGACCCCAAGGGATTGTAATAAGGCAACTAAAGGTAAGGGGCCACTAGTAAAAGTGAGAGGAATATGGAAATGAGCAGGATTAAATATGAACTACCAAGAAGAAACATTATAAAATCTGACAAGTTCAATATAGCCAGAGAAAATGTCTTAGCGAAGGTATCATACAATGATAATAAAGAGATGGACCAAAAGGATGAAGAAAAGTGATATGAATTAAGAGGGGCAGAAGGGACTCAGTGGTGGTACTGTTTTGACCAAGGATATCTATTTAGAAGAAACAAGAGTTTATAAAAATTAGTAGAGAGTTGTCAGTTGAGTTTGTTGCTGGTCAGTTTCTGCTACTGTTGAGTTACAGTGCTGCCGGCAATATGATCAAGCACAGTAGTAATGTGTAAACTACTGGCTCTACAGTATTTATGAATTTGAACTTAGTGGTTGACTAAATAGTAAGCTGTCAGTGGGATAGTTTTTTATAGATTGTTTTGTTAAGTGTTTGGGCCGAACACATCAGATTCAGATTCAGATTCAGATGTTTATTCAGGTAAGGTATATACATACAAGTGATGTTACATTAATGGATTGATATATAGATAGAGCTAGTACATACAATGCCTAAAGCCACTATTACGCAATGCGTTTCGGGCAAGAAAAACATTAATATCTAGAACTTAATACTAATTGAGCATAAAGAATAAAAAGTGTTGAGAACAAATACAAATAAAGATAAAAAAAGGGGGAACATGACTGAAAAAGCAGCACAAATACAATAGGTTGACAAACAGTGTTGATTAAAAAAAAAAAAAAAAAAAAAAAAAGAAAATAACAGACATGGGTTGACAATAGAGGAGTGAGGTAGATTACAAGGAATTTATTAGGTAGTGTTTAGTTTTTATCTTAAACTGGTTGAGAGAGGTACAGTCTTAATTTAACATGGTTGGGAAGGTCATTCCACATTCTGGGCCCCTTGATTTGCAGAGCATTTCTAGTTTGATTAAGACGTACTCTAGGAATATCAAAACTGTATTTATTTCTGGTGTGGTGCTCATGGGTTCTGTTACAACCTTCTATGAAGCTTTTAAGATCAGGATTGGCATTATAGTTTAGCGTTTTATATATGTATAATACACATGAGAGAATGTGCAGTGACTTAATATCTAACATATTCAGAGATTTGAGTAGGGGTACCGAGTGATGTCTGGGGCCAGAGTTGGATATTGTTCTAATAGCAGCTTTGTGTTGGGTAATTAGAGGACGTAAGTGATTTTGGGTAGTAGAACCCCAAGCAGAAATACCATAGTTGAGATAAGGATAGATAAGGGAGTAATAGAGAGTCACCAGGGCAGGGCGTGGTACATAATATCTGATCTTAGAAAGAATGCCCACAGTTTTTGAAACTTTTTTTGATATATTTAGAATGTGTCCCTGGAAATTCAGCTTGTGGTCAATGAGAATGCCAAGGAATTTGCCATCTAATTTGTTACAAATTTGGGTATTGTTTATTTTGAGATTTATTTGATTAGAGGATTTATTGCCAAACAGAATATAGAAAGTTTTGTCAATGTTAAGGGTGAGTTTGTTGGCAGTTAGCCAAAGATGGACTTTATTTAGCTCAGTATTTACTGTGGCATTTAGAGCAAGAGGGTCAGGACTGGAGTAAATGAAGGAGTATGATGAATGGAGTAAATTCACATTCACATTAAAGAATGTGAATGGTTATGGTAGGAGCTCTTTACAGAATGCTGCCTGGAGAAGCAAGTATATTCAATTTGGTCAAGGTGGTCTGTGAGGAAAGATTGCATCAGTTTTGCCAGCACTATTTTCCCTTAGGAAATGTCTTAAGGGAAAATAATGCTATTGTGTATCTGCCACTGTGTTCCTATTGATATCTTACAAATTATAAATGCAACTTACAGCTCACTCACAGTGTATAATCACAGAGAGTTACCTATAAGAGGATGATGTACTGGTGGACATGTGTTAATGTGTTTGGTTATTAATTTCTTAAACCAATGTTAATTCTTGCCTAGTATATTGTGGGTGTAAATTCTTCCTTCTATCAAATTTGATCTTAAAGTAAATGTCAAGAGGAAACATCATTTGTTATGAGTGTGTGAGTGAGGTTTTGTTAACAAATAGATTGTTACCAATATGTATTCTGCGTCTATCTTGCTCTTGGTGAGAGTGTAGTCATTCTCCAGACACTAAACTTTTAGAATTTCTTTGGTGGGGGCCAGGCCTAGCATTCTTACCAAGTTAGGCTGCTGTTCCAGTTTGTCTTACACTGAAAACCTTTTCCACAATTTAATGGACAATTTGAGGTGATTCTGATTTGTGATAGTTTTATACAAATATCCATTTACATTCCCCACTAGCCACCCATGACAGGTACGACAAATAAAGAAGAGGGAATACATCCTTGGTGAAGAATGCTAATATAACCTGATCCATCTTGAAGTGTCAAGATCCCAGAGAAAATGGGAAGGGGGGGGGGGGGTGACAGTGGAACAAGATTATTAAGAGAGGTCAATTAAGAGAAGATGGGTGGGCATGTGAAGCAGAAGGGCTGAGACATACAGTCTCTGTGAGAAGACTTTCCCACTGACTCACAGAAAATTGTCAATCTATGATCACCCATATTTTACTCCTAGACTCTAGATGAGTCACTAGAAATACTTATTAGCCAGCAGCACCTCAGCATTGACCAAAAAAACACTCACCAGTCACCAACCACACTCACCAACCACCAGCAACACTCACCAACCACCAACAACACTCACCAACCACCGGCAACACTCGCCAACCACCAACAACACTCACCAACCACCACCAACACTCACCAACCACCAACAACACTCACCAACCACCGGCAACACTCGCCAACCACCAACAACACTCACCAACCACCACCAACACTCACCAACCACCAGCAACACTCACCAACCACCAACAACGCTCACCAACCACCGGCAACACTCGCCAACCACCAACAACACTCACCAACCACCACCAACACTCACCAACCACCAACAACACTCACCAACCACCGGCAACACTCGCCAACCACCAACAACGCTCACCAACCACCGGCAACACTCACCAACCACCAACAACACTCACCAACCACCGGCAACACTCGCCAACCACCAACAACACTCACCAACCACCACCAACACTCACCAACCACCAACAACTCACCAACCACCAACAACACTCGCCAACCACCAACAACACTCACCAACCACCACCAACACTCACCAACCACCAACAACACTCACCAACCACCAACAACACTCTCCAACCACCAACAACACTCACCAACCACCACCAACACTCACCAACCACCAACAACAACACTCATCAACCACCAACAACACTCACCAACCACCAACAACACTCACCAACCACCAACAACACTCACAAACCACCACCAACACTCACCAACCACCAACAACAACACTCACCAACCACCAACAACAACCAACAACACTCACCAACCACCAGCAACACTCACCAACCACCAACAACAACCAACAACACTCACCAACCACCAACCACCACCAACCACACTCACCAACCACCAACAACACTCACCAACCACCAACAACACTCACCAACCACCAACAACAACACTCACCAACCACCAACAACAACCAACAACACTCACCAACCACCAGCAACACTCACCAACCACCAACAACACTCACCAACCACCACCAACACTCACCAACCACCAACAACACTCACCAACCACCAACAACACTCACCAACCACCACCAACACTCACCAACCACCACCAACACTCACCAACCACCAACAACACTCACCAACCACCAACAACACTCACCAACCACCGTCAACACTCACCAACAACACTCACCAACCACCAACAACACTCACCAACCACCACCAACACTCACCAACCACCACCAACACTCACCAACCACCAACAACACTCACCAACCACCAACAACACTCACCAACCACCACCAACACTCACCAACCACCAACAACACTCACCAACCACCACCAACACTCACCAACCACCACCAACACTCACCAACCACCAACAACACTCACCAACCACCCACAACACTCACCAACCACCAACAACAACACTCACCAACAACAACCAACTCACCAACCACCACCAACACCCACCAACCACCACCAACACTCACCAACCACCAACAACCACCAGCAACACTCACCAACCACCACCAACACTCACCAACCACCAACAACACTCACCAACCACCAGCAACACTCACCAACCACCAACAACACTCACCAACCACCAACAACACTCACCAACCACCAACAACACTCACCAACCACCAGCAACACTCACCAACCACCAACAACACTCACCAACCACCAGCAACACTCACCAACCACCACCAACACTCACCAACCACCAGCAACACTCACCACCAACCACCAACAACACTCACCAACCACCACCAACACTCACCAACCACCACCAACACTCACCAACCACCAGCAACACTCACCAACCACCAGCAACACTCACCAACCACCAACAACACTCACCAACCACCAGCAACACTCACCAACCACCAACAACACTCACCAACCACGAACAACACTCACCAACCACCAGCAACACTCACCAACCACCAACAACACTCACCAACCACCACCAACACTCACCAACCACCAACAACACTCACCAACCACCAGCAACACTCACCAACCACCAACAGCACTCACCAACCACCAGCAACACTCACCAACCACCACCAACCACCAACAACACTCACCAACCACCAACAACACTCACCAACAACACTCACCAACCACCAACAACACTCACCAACCACCAGCAACACTCACCAACCACCAACAACACTCACCAACCACCAACAACACTCACCAACCACCAACAACACTCACCAACCACCAACAACACTCACCAACCACCAACAACACTCACCAACCACCAGCAACACTCACCAACCACCAACAACACTCACCAACCACCAACAACACTCACCAACCACCAACAACACTCACCAACCACCAACAACACTCACCAACCACCACCACCACTCACCAACCACCACCAACCACCAACAACACTCACCAACCACCAACAACACTCACCAACCATCAACAACACTCACCAACCATCAACAACACTCACCAACCACCAACAACACTCACCAACCACCACCAACACTCACCAACCACCAACAACACTCACCAACCACCAACAACACTCACCAACCACCAACAACACTCACCAACCACCACCAACACTCACCAACCACCAACAACACTCACCAACCACCAACAACACTCACCAACCACCAACAACACTCACCAACAACACTCACCAACCACCACCAACACTCACTAACCACCACCAACACTCACCAACCACCAACAACTCACCAACCACCAACAACACTCACCAACCACCAACAACTCACCAACCACCAACAACACTCACCAACCACCAACAACACTTACCAACCACCAACAACACTCACCAACCACCACCAACACTCACCAACCACCACCAACACTCACCAACCACCAACAACTCACCAACCACCAACAACACTCACCAACCACCAACAACACTCACCAACCACCAACAACATTCACCAACCACCAACAACACTCACCAACCACCAACAACACTCACCAACCACCACCAACACTCACCAACCACCACCAACACTCACCAACCACCAACAACTCACCAACCACCAACACTCACCAACCACCAACAACACTCACCAACCACCACCAACACTCACCAACCACCACCAACACTCACCAACCACCAACAACACTCACCAACAACACTCACCAACCACCAACAACACTCACCAACCACCACCAACCACCAACAACACTCACCAACCACCAACAACACTACGCATCAACATAACCATCCTGGGTTCACTACTATCACCGGATTCCCGGATGCAGTCGTCTACGTCATGAACTGTGACGTCCTACATCTCACTCTCGACATATTTACCTGAATTTACCTGCCACTAACACACTAGTGGTCTCCACAAGGACGGGGAAACAGGTCGCTTGTTTAATCTCCTCTATTTGTCCTGTTGATTGTTTCCAATTTGATTTTAAAGTTCAATCGGCATATACGGCTTCGGCGGATTGGCAGTTTAATTTATTTATTTAATTTATTTAATTTAATTTAACACGCATAACGTTTCGGGAAGTAGCGTTTCGGACATTTTTTCCATCTCCTTTTCTCATAACCTAAGCAGTAAATATGCACCTAGGAGTTAGGCAACTGTTGTGATTAGCATATTAGGAAAGGTCAATAGTTTGGTCTAGGGGTGATGGGGTTCTTGATATAAGCCTCGTTACAGGTTTCCAGCGCCCGAACAAGAGTCACTAAGTAAAGTCCTGTTCTCAGTCCTACATTGTGACTTGTTGAGCTTGAAACCGTTGCTCCTTGTTTGTGTTACATCTGACCTTCTGAAGAAAATGTCCAGATCAACATCCTCTTAACTTGTTCAGTATTTTAAAAGTTTCAATGAGATCCGCCCTGTCATGCCTGGCTTGTAGTGTTGTTAGCCCTGTGGCCTTCAACCGTTCCTGATACGAGAGATGTCTTAGCTCTGGAATGACTTTTGTTGCCCGGTGTTGCACTTTCTCCAGAGTAACTATGTTCTTCTGAAGATCAGGGCTCCATGCTATGATACAGTAATCCAAATGGGGCGCACCAGAGATTTATAGTTGAAGCATTACCTTCATTTTCTTATAGTCAAAAGTACGCTTTATTATCTAAACCATAACTACCTCTTACTTAAACTTCTCCATTATGGAATCCGAGGCCTTGCCCTGAACTATATTCAATCCTGTCTTAGTGACAGACACCAATATGTAGCCATCAATTATATAACCTCCCCCACTCTACCATTAGCCGTAGGAGTACCACAGGGCAGCATCCGAGGACCTCTCCTATTTCTTATATACATCAATGATCTGCCTAATGTATCTGCCCATCAGCAATAAAAATGATGGAAAGTTCCTTGGCCTATACATAGACAAGACACTCAACTTTAACACTCACATACAACACATAACCAAAAAAAGTCTCAAAAATGGTTGGTATACTTTCTAAAATCAGATATTATGTTCCAAACTCTGCTCTCCTCTCACTATACTACGCACTATTCTATCCCCTATCTTACATACGATATCTATCTGTACATGAGGTTCAACCACTACAAACTACCTCAAGCCCATCACCACCCAGAAAAAAATCTGCTATCATAACAATAACAAACTCTGTTTCCAGACAACACACAGCCCCCCTGTTTAAATCCCTAAACATTCTAAACATAAACTCACTTCACACATTCTCTTGTACCATTTACATATACAAAACTTTGTTCCTAAATGCAAACCCTGATCTGAAACTCTTCCTGGACAGATGTAATAGAATCCATAATCACCACACCAGAAATAAATATCTCTTTGATCTCCCCAGAGTCACACTAAATCTGTGTAAACACTCAAATAAAGGCGTCTATGCAACTCACTCCCTAACGAATTAAAAAAGCTGTCCAACCTATGCTTTATTTAAAAGTAAAACCAAAAAGTACCTAATTTCATCCTCATAGTTTCCCACCTTGTTCTTCAAACTCGCACTGTATCTTGTGCTACCCACTTCCCAATATATATAACTAAGTCATACAACGTCACTGTTGTAATCACTGCTCTCAAAGCTCAGTTCATTTATTATGAACCCCATACCCATCTTGTGGGCGGTAGTGGAAAGGGTTACAGAGGCACATAATGGGCTCAGGGACTGAACCCCACAATTCATTTAGCTAAGCAAGTTACAATCTTGATGAGCTAGTTACAAAATTCAGTATAAGTCGTCACAACAACAATGGGTTCGAGATCGACCACAAATACAGTTTCTAAAGTAAGCAACTGACATATGTGGAGAGCTAGTGTCAAAATTGATATGTTTGTCCTGCACACCGCCCCCCATCCAGTGGGCAGCGGTGGATAGGTTACAATCACCTAGTTATTAAGTGATTATTCCCAGCTAGCAAACTATCCCCATATGCAAATTGGGAATATTTGCCTAAGATTTCTGGTTGTTATGTTGAACGGAAATTTTACTAAAATGTACCTCTAAATAATCCTCAAATTATGCTACAATGTACCTGTTGATAATCCTAAAATTTTACTACAATGTACTTATTGATTTTCTTCAAATGTACCTGTTAATATTCTGCAAATTTTGCTACAAATTACCTACTTCAAATTACCTGTTAGATTATAAGGACCTGCCCGAAACGCTATACGTGTTAGTGGCTTTACAAGCATGTAAAAACATCAATGCTATGTACTCTCATAAACCCAATGTACCTTCTTGTGTATATATAATTAATAAGTAAATTAGTCAGCATGTTGTTTCCTATGGAGGAGGGGGGGGGGGGTGTTCTCACCTGAGGGGGTCTTGATAAAAGCCAAATTGTACTGTATGTATAAACTGGCTGCCTGTCACCCGATACAATGAATTATTATTATTTCTTAACTTAAAAGCTGCGTACTAAATAAATGCAACAAAGATTGCATTGTAATGTCAACATTTACAAGCATGGTCCCTACTAAATATGTAAACAGTCAAGGCGGCTTTTTCGGGCAGCCGGGGCGCATCCGATCCCTTGATCGTCGTCGCTCTTAAATCAACAACATTCCTTCTGCTGTAAACGTGTTGCTGGCTCTCTACTGCTGGCAGACTTGGCAGACTATAGTGCTAGCTCTCACTGGAGGCTCCCTGTTGTTGATCGCCAAGCAGATATGGCAAAGTACAGTGCCAACACTCCCTGGCGCCTTGCAACTGCTGACCCCCAAGATATGGCACCCCATACTGCTGATCTGCCAGCTGTAGCATTCTCTGCAGCTGACTGCCCAAACATGGCGTTTCTTGCTGATCACCGACAGTACATGGCATGCCATCCTGGTAACTGCCCAGCCATGGCATTTCCTGCTGTTGACTGCCCAACCATGGTGTCACCAGTTGCTGACCTCCCACCCATGGCGTTCCCGAATGCTGACCGCTCTGCTATTGACTACCCAAACAGAGCATACCTTTCTGCTGGCCAACGAGGAATGGAATTTCCTGTTTCTCACCAACAAGGCATGGTTTTCTCTGCTAACCAACAAAACATTTCCTTCCCTACTGCCGACGGACAAGACATTTCGTTCCGAGCCGCCGACCGACCAGACATGGCGCTCGGTGCCGCCGACCGACCAGACATGGCGCTCGGTGCCGCCGACCGCCCAGACATGGCGCTCGGAGCCGCCGACCGCCCAGACATGGCGCTCGGAGCCGCCGACCGCCCAGACATGGCGCTCGGAGCCGCCGACCGCCCAGACATGGCGCTCGGAGCCGCCGACCGCCCAGACATGGCGCTCGGAGCCGCCGACCGCCCAGACATGGCGCTCGGAGCCGCCGACCGCCCAGACATGGCGCTCGGAGCCGCCGACCGCCCAGACATGGCGCTCGGAGCCGCCGACCGCCCAGACATGGCGCTCGGAGCCGCCGACCGCCCAGCCATGGCGCTCGGAGCCGCCGACCGCCCAGACATGGCGCTCGGAGCCGCCGACCGCCCAGACATGGCGCTCGGAGCCGCCGACCGCCCAGACATGGCGCTCGGAGCCGGCGACCGCCCAGACATGGCGCTCGGAGCCGCCGACCGCCCAGACATGGCGCTCGGAGCCGCCGACCGCCCAGACATGGCGCTCGGAGCCGCCGACCGCCCAGACATGGCGCTCGGAGCCGCCGACCGCCCAGACATGGCGCTCGGAGCCGCCGACCGCCCAGACATGGCGCTCGGAGCCGCCGACCGCCCAGACATGGCGCTCGGAGCCGCCGACCGCCCAGACATGGCGCTCGGAGCCGCCGACCGCCCAGACATGGCGCTCGGAGCCGCCGACCGCCCAGACATGGCGCTCGAAGCCGCCGACCGCCCAGACATGGCGCTCGGAGCCGCCGACCGCCCAGACATGGCGCTCGGAGCCGCCGACCGCCCAGACATGGCGCTCGGAGCCGCCGACCGCCCAGACATGGCGCTCGGAGCCGCCGACCGCCCAGACATGGCGCTCGGAGCCGCCGACCGACCAGACATGGCGCTCGGTGCCGCCGACCGCCCAGACCTGGCCCTCCGTGCCCCCGACCGACCAGACCTGGCCCTCCGTGCCCCCGACCGACCAGACCTGGCCCTCCGTGCCCCCGACCGACCAGACCTGGCCCTCCGTGCCCCCGACCGACCAGACCTGGCCCTCCGTGCCCCCGACCGACCAGACCTGGCCCTCCGTGCCCCCGACCGACCAGACCTGGCCCTCCGTGCCCCCGACCGACCAGACCTGGCCCTCCGTGCCCCCGACCGACCAGACCTGGCAGGGTATATTGCCAGTATTCCCCGAAGGCTTCCTGCTTCTGACCACACAGATATGGCATCCTATCCTGCTGACTGCACAGGGTTGTGTGCCAACACTTCCTGGAGGTTTCTTCCTGCTGACAGGCCTAACATTACTCTCCCTGCTGCTGACCGCCCAGACATGGCAACGAATAGAGCCTGCAATCCTTGGAGATATCGGCCATTTCCCTTCTCCTCTAATGGTATTTAACAGTATTTCTAACTTTTTTTTAATATTTACAAAAATGATCTCTTGTATTTTTACATAAAAATTTGGCTTAGGATAGTACTTTCTTACAAAGCCACTATTGCAGCATTTTGGCCATGTTTAACGCTAACAAATTTATTTAGTTTTACTGTACATTGAAAATTTGCAGTGATATGCAGGTTAACGGAAGTACTGTATTGTCAATTTTAATCTTTGAAATATACATGCCATTGTAAGATTTTATCCCATGATGCACATAATCCTAAACTGTTTTAGGTATTGTAAGAACTTGGTAATTAAGTTTCCGCTAACCCGAATCTCCGAGTAATGTGAATGAATTCACATTGAGTTTTTATCTTTTAACCTGAATAGGAATTCAAATAAAAAGATTATGCAGAATGAGAAGCTTGAATAAACTTTAATTCAGGTGCTTGACTTCTCAATTAAAATCAAAATTTAGGTTACTGAGATTTCTGCCAAATGAGAAACCAGAATAAATTAGAATTTGGTCATGTTTTAATGTTCCTGATAAAAAGTTGGCTAACTCGTATGGGGTGGGCCCCACGTGATTCGGATTACTGAGTGTAGACAGCACTTTTTCAACATTTAAAATGCCCACTTGCACATTATTCCCAATCGGTATTTGAGGGCTCCAGTAAACATCTGCCACTTTCAAACGTGACAAGATTTTTAGGACACTTGGGGCATGGTTTTTAACAATATAGGAAGACAAAAACCTAGATATGAATGCTATTTTTCTGTGCACATACAAACAATGCCCTGTATAAATTAAGTAAATCAGATTGAGGAATGTCAAAGATATACTATAGTTCCTAATTCTAAGGTGATGTTCATTGGTAATATTGCATCCATCTTGGCACCTTCTTTTGACAATTACTTGCGTTCGTCTAAGAATAATTCCAAGTCAGGGTTACTGTTGAGGTATAAGTCTTTGTAACTAAATACAGTTGAAAGGCGGGACCAAAGAGCCAGTGCTCAACCCCCGCAAGCACAACTAGGCGAGTACAGTTACTATTTCTGAATCTAAGACCAGAGTTCAGTACTGCATTATCCTCTTCATTGAAGTTAATTTTTGTTGTGTGGGTGTTGTTTGGATCCCAAGATGTTAAAGACGGCTTTTATGTTTGTTTTGCTCTTTTTAAGTTTGTTTACATGGAAGGATAGTTTAGCTCTTATTATATAAGTGTTGAAAGAGTTATCTTGTTGGAAATTCTTTTGAGGCTAGACCAAGCTTATATTAGTCTTTATATTCATGTTTCTTTTTTATGACTTTTGATTAAATATACCATTTGGTAACGATAGATTATGTTACTGTTGTAATGTAACCAACAGTAATGTTACTATTGTTTCTTTCATTAGGAGAGTACATTGTACTGTATGTTGTAGATCCTTATCATTTTTATAAGAAAGATACAAGTCATGGATGGTATTTAATTCTGATTTCAGTTGATATGTTAAAGATTGTAATATAATACCATAATTAATTTGTTTTGTAAGGGACAGGAAGCCTTTGTATTTATATACCGGTATATACTTTAGGCTTGTATTGAGTCCCACACCACCACTAACCTCGAACTACTGACTCTTCCCAGGATGCAGCCCCCACAATAGTTACCTAACTTCCAGTTACCTGTTTAATTCTAGGTTAAGAGAGGCATTGGGTAAAAGTAAACATACCCAACTATTTTTGTCCTTTCTGGGAATCAAACCCCAGGATCCCCAATTGCAAATCAAGTCTAAATGTAAAAGTTCCATGGTATTCCATGGTAAGCTACATGTTATAAAATACATTATATTTATAGTGATACTATCTAGTATCTATTCCAGTGCCATTTTATAGAACAATGTCTTAACTATTTTGATTTATGCTATAATTTTGAAATAAACATAGTTTAAAAATTTGTGGTGAATCATCCAGAGACTGGTGACTTTGCAATATAGTAAACTACTTTTAAGTTAAATTGTGTGAATGTGAATGCTGCTTGTCATGGAAACAAGTCAAGTTGTACTAGGCATGTCAACCATGCATGGGTAATGTCAGCCTTCTTGGGTGAGCTAACCTCCTCGGGGGTGTCACCACTGCTTTTATTGAGTTCTTTGAACATCTTTATTAGGATATATACTGTATTTCCTTAATGTTGGACACCTTTTATACATTTATGTTGTGATTTCTGTTACTAATACAGTATTGTTCTGTATTGCCAGCTTAACTATTTTCTTAATATGTTAAGGCCTGTAATTATTTACCATAAGGAGCAAGATTAAATTTTTTAGAGAGCCATGAAAACACATGAATTAGTTAATTATATTTTTTTGTAAGATGAAGATTGGTTAATATATTAAATAGTAATGTTTTGTTGCATATACCTGTACATCCATATTGTATCATGCTGTCTATTTTTGCAGATTTCTGCCAACCAAACAAAATATTGAAACTGACAGCTGTACCATATATATTTACCTGTCCCCAAACCGATACAGAATTCACAGAACTCGATGAAGCTGAAATAGGGAACACTCATCAGAGTGAACTAGCTTATCATTGTGACAGTACAAGAACTGTATCTGATGTACTAAGTAAATCTAAATATTTGGAGAAAGGATGCTCAAGAGAGAGATCAACGAGTCAAATAAACATCACAAATAATGCAAAATTACAAGAACCTTCCATAATAGGAATTTTGAAGAAAGACTGGGCTTCATCTGGAGAGAATATACAGCAAGATGAACTCTACCCAATTCTGGTTACAGGGGAATGAAGTTTATAATATGAAGGCTGCAAGCTGTATGAGCTCTGCAGTGCAATCCACTGAACAGAACACCACCAGAACAC